>NC_143398.1:59355886-59662383 GCF_052110815.1 Crocodylus siamensis | reverse complement strand
TAGCTTTTAAACATCAAGCTTTAGACTGGGGAGAACAATTGCGTCCAAAAATCAATTCTCTGGTAAATTCCACACCCCCAGAGTCAATAACAGTGAAATCCTAACAGCGGGAGTTTTGCCATGGTCTTCAATCAAGCCAGGATTTCAACTTTGGTCTACAAAGCCATGGACATAGTTGACCATGTACCTCATTTTCAGGAGAATCTTCATGGGGTCCCCAAAATCTATTGCACCAATTTGATCAATCAATACAACTATCTTGAAAATAAGACATGAGACTCCCTCTCACAGGGGTGTTTCTTGGGTACCAAACAACTGTCCCTGTGCTTCTCCTGCTACACATTGCTTTCTAGCTTATACCTGCATGAGAAGTGATCTTACGCCGTCTCCTCCTATGCCCCCACATCAAAATAAACAAACTGTCATTTGGGTCTATGCCTGCATACTTCTCCCTCCCTGAAGAAATAGGAGCAAGCCTGAAACAGATGCACACGCTTCAGTGACAAGATGTAAGGAATTCATCAAAGGAAGATAGAGCTTGGCACAGAGTGGTTTCAATAAAGAAATGTAAATATAATACTGTTCAAAGCAGCATTTTGTGAGGGGCTTGAGGGAATTCCAGCAGCTGGAATGTAAAATAAGATGCATTTCCCACTTACAGACAAGTTTTATGAGACATACTTTTAATATATTTGCACATTTTTAGACAGACATAAGCACAAAGAACTGGTATTAAAAATATACTGGCTACACCTCAACAAAGCAAGACAAGCACACAAACCCTTGAGGTTTTATTTGTGTCAATATTTCATCAACATGTACATCAGCTGTTTATAATCAGCATGAGATCACTGTTACTCATTTACATCTCACTCCATGATTCATTTAATCACCTCTTTCACAGCAAAACCAAGGAGCATTTTTTTAATGCAGTAATATTGGGAGATAAGACAGAGACAAAAAAAAGCTATTTTTACACTTTGTTTTATGGATGATTGTTCAGCAATAAACATTTTCCTGCCAAATCACTCAGCACATCTTTTATTCACCTTTATTATAGCATGTGGAACATTTGGCAGAGGTATTTTGCACCATATCTGTTATTCCCTGTACAACAAGTCATATGGGAAGACCCCATGAAAAAGCTTTGCAGTAGTGAAAGGGACATGTCATAAAAATCAGAACCCAGATCCCTTGCTGACTACTAATCCAAATAAATACAAATCTGGGCTTAGCTCTTTAGCAGATAAAATGCACTTTAAAAATGGGACGTGAAACTGCATCTAGAAGTAAGAAGAATGTAAAGTTAGACAGCTGCAATTTGCTATTTTGTTGTATATATTTATAGTTGAACACGCATGAAAATAAATATTCTGATTGAGGGACTTCTAGGGAAGTAAAACTAATGTTCATGCAATATCTTGAATGGACTGCCAGTATTGTTCACACTTGTTTGAGTCATGTGATTTTGATATTTAACAAACAGCCAACACATTCCAAATTATGAGTAAATTCTCGCAGTAATGAGTCATAAATTGAGTAATGATAAATAAAAGTAATGGCCAAATAACAAAGCCTTCAGGCATCCCATCTGGTAAGTAATGAAAGAGATTGATGAGCTTCATTAAGTGTATGATACTGATGTATTTGGGGTTGGGGAGGCGGCAGAAACAAAGCATAAAAATGTTCTCTTGCAGATCCAAACCAGTGAGGAGAGTAAAAGAACAGAATTAAAGCCATCCTGAGATGAATAGCAGCAAATGAACTGTTCTGATATAATTCATGATGCTTTCATAATTAATCATGTTGATCACTATAGGGTACAGCTGGGCAGAGGAGGACAATTCCATTTCACAACAACTTTGAAAATTGGAATAAGACCGAAGTTTTTCCAATGTTATATGAAACATCCCTTTTTGGATTTAAAAGGAAATATTTGTGGTTCCTCCAACTTCAGAAGTAACCAGAGCAACCCATCATAAAACCTTATGTCAAAAATTGGTTGAAACTGATACTTCTTTGTGAAACATTTCAGGTTTAACAAAAGAGATATAGTCTGATAAAAATATATTTAACTGAGTAAATCCTAACTAGTTATGTGATCGTGGTATTTTTCTTGATCTGAACTGCAACAGGACTGGGAACAATGTCCTCAAACTATAACAGAGGACATTTAGGTTGGAGAGTAGGTAGAATTTCTGACTATGATAGTGGTTAAGCATTGAAAAACACTACCCAGAGAAGTTGTGGAATTTCTGTCCCTGGAAATTTTAAAGAATAGGGTAGACACACACTTGGCTAGAATGGTTTAGTCAGGGATGATCCTGCCCTAAACAAGGAGCTGGACCAGATGACCTCATGAGGTACTTTCCAGTCTTTTCTGATCCTAAGAAATGCAGAGGATTATATTAGCTGATTCAGCATTTAGGAATCTGCATTGAGGAACTAGATCCTGGGTAAGTGTGAGGGGGCCAGGACCACAGGGGACCTGGCCCGAGGGAGGAAGCCCGGGTTTCCGTCCAGCTTCCGGGACCCGATCCGGAAGTCTGGTCGGGACTTTGGAGTTTCCCGGAACGTAAACCGGGCCGGCGTGGGACTGGCCCGGGCAAATAAAAGGAGCACCCCTACCCCGGGCAGAGGAGGACGGAGGCTCCGGCGGGAGCCCGACCCGGGAGCAGCAGAGCGGGGAGCAACGCGAGAGACGCCGACTGCAGCGGAGCCAGCGACGGCAGACCCAGGGTCAGCGAAGGAGGGAGCGGCGCGAGAGACGCCGACTGCAGCAGAGCCAGCGGCGGCAGCTCCAGGAGCAGCGGAGCTGGGAGCGGCACGAGAGACGCTGACTAAGGCGGAGCCGGCGGCGGCGGTACCGGTAGCAGCGAAGCCGGGAGGCGTGGAGCTGGTAAGCGCGGAACCGGGAGCAGCAGAGCCGGCGGCAGCAGGGCGGGCAACAGCGGAACCGGAAGCCACGTGGCGAATCCCAGCGGCAGCGGAGTGGACCGCAGCGGAGCCGGGAGCAGCGAGGCATCCAGCCAAGACACAGGTAGCCAGGGGACCGGTGGCGGTTCCGACGGAGGAGCCTGGGAAGGGAACCTCAACCGGAGGGGCCCTCCTCCGGCGGCTGGTGGCTGGTTGGTCACAGAAGAAGACCCGCGGGCAGGGCGGCGGACTTTGTAGCCCCCCCTTGGTCTAGAGACTCAGGCCCGTTAGGGCCGGACAAATCCGGACTAAAGGAGCCCTCAGTATCAGGGACACTAGGTGCTGGTGGGACTCCGGGGCGGGTCCGTCAGTGAGCGGGCACCCCGCCGGACTATTCCGTCAGCAGGGGCACCCCAGCGGGGCCCCATATCCCGGAGGCTCGGGCGAGGGTGTAGGGGAGGAGGAGCCCTCAGGACCCCTGGACTTTAGAGTCGGGGTACCCTTTTCCGTGGACCGTCAGCGCCCCGCCCGGGTGAACCCCTTATTCCATCAAGTCGTGGCAGGCGAGATTGGCGGCGGCGCGAGCAGTCCGGCGCATACCCCCTTCTCTCCAGGGGCCATTCGGGGAATTGGGGAACTCACTATCGGGTGACCTACCCCAACCCCCCACAACTGGTGCATTGGCCGGGAACCCGAACCTGGCCCAGATAACCAGAGCACCAGAAGACCATGGAACTCCCCGCGGGCCCGGAGGTGGCGCCACAAGCGCTACACCTCATTGCTCAGCTGTTGCAGCAGCAACAACAGACTGCCTTACGACAGGTGAGCTTACAGGAGCTCATCCTCCAACAGGGACAGGCTAAGGGGGGCCTGTATAGAGAGGAATTGAGCATGCCTCGCTTGACTAAAGAAGATGATGTCGAGGCTTTCTTAGAGTCATTCAAGAGGGCCATATTGGCCGCAGGGCTAGATAAAGGAAGGTGGGCCAGCAGATTAGGGGTCCTGCTAATCGGACCGGCCCAGGCGGCCTACCGAGCCGTAACACGGGCGGAGGCCAGGGATTATGATCGCGTGAAAGCGGAGATTCTCCAACGCTTAGAGATCACACCGGAAAAACACAGACAGGCCTTTAGGGGAGTCAAGGCCAAGGGGCAGAAGACCCCTAAGGCACTGTGGCATGACCTGAGGGATGAATTGACGAAGTGGCTGAGGCCCAATACCGCCACGAAGGAGGAAATATGCGACCAGATCCTACTCGAGCAGTTCCTGGCAGATTTGGAGGACGACACCCAGCAATGGGTAAGGTGCCACGGCCCCACCTCCTCCCTTCAGGCACTCCAATGGGCGGAACAGTACACGGCGGCCCAGGCCGGGCGTCGCCCCTCCCAAGGGAAACCCCGGGTGGAAAGTTCTCCCCGGAAAGGCAAGGGGGGCAAGGGAGAGAATAATCACGAGGGCAAACCCATTAGTTGCTTCCGGTGTGGAGGCAGAGGGCATCTGGCTAGGTCCCGTCCGACTGAGGTCGAATATCCCCTTGTCAAGGGGACCCCATACCTCAAAGGGGCCAACAGGGAAAAGGAGGTTCCTCGAGAGGAGCCGATGGAGTGCGGGGTGGCAGGCTGAGAGGAGGTTCCCCCCCAACCGTTACCCCGGGTTAAAGCCTGGGTGGGGCAGCGGCCCCTCGAAGCCGTAATCGATACGGGGTGTGCGCAGACCTTGGTTCGGCCCTCTCTGATTGAGTGGCAGCGAGCAACCCGGTGTAAAGGGATCTACCTGGTCTGCCTCCACAATCAGCGGACGTACTTTGAGCGGCGGCTCCTGGAGGTCCGCCTTCAGGGGGTCTCGCGGCGGCTGCCGGTGGGCCTAAGCGAGGATATTTTACACCCCTTGATTGTGGGACGAGACTGGCCCGAGATATATGAAGTCCTGGACACCCTCCGGCCACGGAAGGAGTTAACGGCAGGCTTGGCGGGGGCGGAGGCCGAGCAACCCTGGCCGGACGAGCTGAGAGGCTTAGCCAACAGTTACCAATTCCGTGAGGCCCAAGAGGAAGATGACGAGCTACGACCTTTCCATGAGGAAGCTCTTCAAGCCCTCCAACAGCTGGTAAGCCCCTCCGCAGGTCTCGGGCGTGGCCCCCGGGTGGAATTGAGGCGGGGCCTGCTGTACCGTGTCAAGCCCGAACCCCGAACGGGGGCAGAGACGGAACAGCTTTTGATCCCCAGCCGGTATCGGGTACCTCTCCTACAGTTAGCCCATGGGAATCCGATGGGGGGGCACCTGGGGAAAGGGAAGACGGAAGCACGCCTGACACGATGGTGCTTCTGGCCGCGCTTGTACGACGACGTGGAAAGGTACTGTAAGGGGTGCCGGGCTTGTCAACTAGTGAGTGCTCACAAGCCCTCCCGGGCTCCTCTGCAAGTGATGCCGATTATCCAAGAGCCATTTGCTAGGGTGGCTTTGGACGTGGTGGGTCCTCTACCACGTAGCACCTCCGGACACCGGTTCCTTTTGGTGTTCATTGACTATGCCACCCGCTTTCCTGAAGCTATCCCCTTACGGGCAGTGACGGGCGCCAAGGTAGCCAAAGAACTCATGAAGTGGGTGTCCCGATTCGGGATCCCAAAGGAAATCGTGATGGATCAAGGCACCAACTTCATGTCAGCGGTGATGGCCACCCTGTGCCGGGTGCTACACGTTGCCCACCTACGGACAACGATCTACCACCCCCAGATGAACGGACTTGTAGAACGTTTCAACACGACACTGAAAGGCATGCTCCGGCGGTGTGCCCAGGAAGACCCGGCTAAGTGGGATCTCATGGTGCCCCCGTTACTGTTCGCGGTGCGGGACGCTCCGCAAGCCTCCACAGGTTATTCCCCATTTAGGCTGGTCTTCGGACACCAGCCACGGAGCCTATTAGACATTGTCAGAGAAAGCTGGGAGAACAGTGCGCGGGGAAGCCAAAAGGTGGACGGATACGCGCAAGAGATCCAGGATCGCCTCCACAAGGCCCAGCAGGCGGCTCAAGACAATCTCGCTCAGGCTCAAACGCAGCAAAAGCACCGGTACGATCGAGGGACCCAAGACAGGGAGCTACAGCCCGGCCAAAAGGTGCTGGTTATGTTGCCCAACAATCCCAGTAAATTTGAGGCCAGGTGGCAAGGGCCAGCCCGAGTCATCCGGCGAACCAGCCCTGTGACCTACGAGGTTCAGAGGGAAGGCCGTCAGAGGTCATCCCAGATTCTTCATATTAATTTATTAAAGGAATGGCAGGAACCCCAAGGACTCCTGTTGGAATTAGATTGGGAGCTTAGAGACGATCAAGATTCCAACCTAGAAGTGGGACCTAAACCCCGGACCGAGGGACCCCCCGAGGGTGGAATGCCCCTTTCTCCGCCCCAGCAGAGGGAGCTGCAGCGGCTCATGGCGGAATTCCAGGACGTGTTCACCGAGACTCCGGGGAAGGCCAACGGAGTAGAACATGCCATCCTGACGCCACAGGGGCAGGTGGCTAGAGAGAAGTGGCGGCGGATCCCCTTCTTTAAGCGCCAATCCATCAAGAATGAAATTGACAACATGCTGGCTCAAGGCATCATCACCCCGTCCCGCAGCCCATGGCGGAGCCCGCTGGTAGCCGTAGATAAGCCGGACGGCAGCCTGAGGCTATGCGTCGACTTTAGAAAACTTAACGCTATCACCCAATTCGACGCTTTCCTCATGCCACAGGTAAACGAACTCGTGGAGCGTATTGGCCAGGCCAATTTCATTTCCACCTTGGATCTAGCCAAGGGCTATTGGCAGATCCCCTTACGAAAAGAGGACCAGCCCAAGACGGCCTTCGGAACCCCGTGGGGCCTTTACGAGTTTAAGCAAATGCCCTTCGGGCTGAACGGGGCGGCAGCCACCTTCCAAAGGCTCATCGATTGGCTCCTGGCACCCCACCAAGCGTACGCCGCGGCGTACATCGATGACATCGTCATTTACACCAAAACGTGGGATCAACACCTTCAGGCCCTGAGGAAAGTATTGCAGGAGTTACGAGCAAAGGGCCTAACGGCCAACCCAAGAAAATGTGCCCTAGGTAAAGCCGAAACAAAATACCTGGGCTTCCTAGTGGGCCAAGGGCAGGTAAGGCCCCTAAAGGATAAAGTAGCGGCACTACGGGACTATGAGGCTCCCGTGACTAAAAAACAAATGCGAGCCTTCCTGGGGCTGGCCAGCTATTACCGACGGTTTATACCTCGGTTTGCCGAACTGGCCAACCCCTTGGTCGACACCACTAAGGGCCGAGAACCGCCCCGTGTCCACTGGACCCCTGAAAGGCTTCAGGTGTTTGAAGAACTAAGGCGAGCCCTGTGTCGGGGGTAGTATTACACACCCCAGACTTTACTATCCCCTTCATTTTACAGACTGACGCTTCGGCATACGCCTTGGGAGCCGTCCTCTCCCAAGAGGTGGAGGGAGAGGAGCGTCCAGTGGCATTCGCGAGCCGCAGACTCAACATACATGAGGAGAGGTATTCCACAATAGAGAGGGAGTGCCTCGCGATACGGTGGGGGATAGAATACTTTAGATACTATTTATTGGGCAGGAAATTCCGGCTCATAACTGATCACGCCCCGCTGCGATGGCTGAACTCCGCCAAAACGGAGAATGCCAGAATAATGCGGTGGGCACTAGCCCTACAGCCATATCGGTTTGAAATAGGTTACAAACCTGGGCGGAGCAACACGGTAGCTGATTTTTTGTCTAGGTTCGAGGGGGGGAAGGAACTTTCGGTACCCTCGGAACCGCCCCTCTCAAGAGGGCGACAGCCTATAGAGGCTGAGCCGATAACAGTGAAAAGAACGCCTAGCGGCTTCTCCAGGGGTGGGGTATGTGAGGGGGCCAGGACCACAGGGGACCTGGCCCGAGGGAGGAAGCCCGGGTTTCCGTCCAGCTTCCGGGACCCGATCCGGAAGTCTGGTCGGGACTTTGGAGTTTCCCGGAACGTAAACCGGGCTGGCGTGGGACCGGCCCGGGCAAATAAAAGGAGCACCCCTACCCCGGGCAGAGGAGGACGGAGGCTCCGGCGGGAGCCCGACCCGGGAGCAGCAGAGCGGGGAGCAACGTGAGAGACGCCGACTGCAGCGGAGCCAGCGGCGGCAGACCCAGGGTCAGCGAAGGAGGGAGCGGCGCGAGAGACGCCGACTGCAGCGGAGCCAGCGGCGGCAGCTCCAGGAGCAGCGGAGCTGGGAGCGGCATGAGAGACGCTGACTAAGGCGGAGCCGGCGGGGGCGGTACCGGTAGCAGCGAAGCCGGGAGGCGTGGAGCCGGTAAGCGCGGAACCAGGAGCAGCAGAGCCGGCGGCAGCAGGGCGGGCAACAGCGGAACCGGAAGCCACGTGGCGAATCCCAGCGGCAGCGGAGTGGACTGCAGCGGAGCCGGGAGCAGCGAGGCATCCAGCCAAGACACAGGTAGCCAGGGGACCGGTGGCGGTTCCGACGGAGGAGCCTGGGAAGGGAACCTCAGCCGGAGGGGCCCTCCTCCGGCGGCTGGTGGCTGGTTGGTCACAGAAGAAGACCCGCGGGCAGGGCGGCGGACTTTGTAGCCCCCCCTTGGTCTAGAGACTCAGGCCCGTTAGGGCCGGACAAATCCGGACTAAAGGAGCCCTCAGTATCAGGGACACTAGGTGCTGGTGGGACTCCGGGGCGGGTCCGTCAGTGAGCGGGCACCCCGCCGGACTATTCCGTCAGCAGGGGCACCCCAGCGGGGCCCCATATCCCGGAGGCTCGGGCGAGAGTGTAGGGGAGGAGGAGCCCTCAGGACTCCTGGACTTTAGAGTCGGGGTACCCTTTTCCGTGGACCGTCAGCGCCCCGCCCGGGTGAACCCCTTATTCCATCAAGTCGTGGCAGGCGAGATTGGCGGCGGCGCGAGCGGTCCGGCGCATACCCCCTTCTCTCCAGGGGCCATTCGGGGAATTGGGGAACTCACTATCGGGTGACCTACCCCAACCCCCCACAGTAAGCTTTTAGAGAGAATTATTCTGGCACATGTCCATGAGGGGCCAGTGGGGGAGCTTATGCTTAGGGGCAACCAACACAGGTTCATTAGAGGCAGGTCCTGTCAGACCAACCTGGTGGCCTTCTATGACCAGGTCACAAAATCCTTAGATGCAGGGGTAGCAGTGGACATAGTCTTTCTGGACTTTAGGAAGACCTTTGATGCTGTTTCTCACCCCATTCTCATTAAAAAACTAGGAGACTGTGGCATCAACACCTACACAGTCAAATGGGTCGCCATCTGGCTGGAGGGCCGCACCCAGAGGGTGGTGGTGGATGGGTCATTTTCAACCTGGAGGGATGTGGGCAGTGGGGTTCCGCAGGGCTCGGTCCTCGGGCCCGCACTGTTCAACATCTTCATCAGTAATTTGGATAAGTGGGTAAAAAGCACCTTGTTCCAATTTTCTGATGACACTAAAATGTGGGGGGATGTGGGCATGCTAGATGGGAGGAATAGGCTGCAATCAGACCTAGACAGGTTACAGGGGTGGGCAGATGAGAACAGGATGGATTTCAACACTGACAAATGCAAGGTGATGCACCTGGGAAGGAAGAACCAGCACCATACCTACAGGTTGGGGAACTCCCTTCTCGTCAGTGCAGAGGCAGAAAAGGATCTTGGAGTCATCATTGATGCCAAGATGAATATGGGCCAGGCAGTGTGGGGATGCAGCCAGGAAGGCTAACCTCAATTTGTCACGCATCCACAGATGCATCTCAAGCAGGTCCAAGGAGGTGATACTCCCCCTCTATGCGGCACTGGTCAGGCCACTGTTGGAGTACTGCTGCAGTTCTGGGCACCGCACTTCAAGAGGGATGTGGACAGCATGGAGAGGGTCCAGAAGAGGGCCACTCGCATGATCAGGGGGCAGCAGGGCAGGCCCTACGAGGAGAGGCTACGGGACCTGAACCTGTTCAGCCTCCACAAGAGAAGGCTGAAGGGGGATCTAGTGGCCTTTTACAAACCAGTCAGAGGGGACCAGAAAACATTTGGAGAGTCCCTGTTCCCCCAAGCACTACCAGGAGTGATGAGAAATAACGTTCACAAGCTGGCAGAAGGTAAATTCAGGTAAGACATCAGGAGGTGCTACTTCACTATCAGGGCAGCTAGGATCTGGAACCAACTTCCAAGCGAAGTGGTGCTGGCTCCTACCCTGGGGGTCTTTAAGACAAGTCTAGACAAACACTTTGCTGGGATCGTTTGACCCTAGTACTTTTTCCTGCCAAGGAGGGGGTTGGACTTGATGATCTGCTCAGGTCCCTTCCGAGCCAACTAACTATGAAACTATGAAACTGTTGTGTTGACACATCCTGAGACTTAGCTCAGATGAATCACAGCTATAAATCTGGAGTCCTAGGTGCTTCCCTGAGATTAGCAGGAGAAAGGAAAAGAGGGCAGGAAGCAGAAATCATAGCAACATTTCAGGCAAGAAGGATATGGCAGGGAGCAGAAAGCAGAACAACAGATCAGACAGAGAAAGGTAACTGACATGGCACTTGGGGAGGATATGGGATTTACCTTGTAGCTCACCTGCCAAAAATGTTGGATCCCAATGTCCTAAATCATAGCCATCAGGTGCCTTACTCAGACCTGCAAGGTGGTACCCATTTAGGATCCACAGCCCAGCAACCCCTCCTGAATATAAATACCCATACATGCACAATGCTGGGTTCTGAATTAACCTTTATAACTGAGGAAAGAGACTTTGGAGTTGTTGTAGATAGTTCTTTAAAAACGTCACCTCAGTGTACAGTGGCAACCAGGAAAGCTAATAAAATATTGGGCATTGTTAAGAAAGGAGCTGAAACCAAAATGGAGAACATCATCCAGCCATTATACAAAGCTATGATCTTGAATACTGCCTGTAATTCTGGTCTCCATGCCTCAAAAAGGATGTAGTAGAATTAGAAGGTGTAAAAAGGGCAACCAAATGATCAGAGGCCTGGAGCAGTTGCCATACTAGGAAAGATTTAAAAGGCTCTTTTCAAGTTGGAAAAGAGAAGACTGAGAAATGTTATGATAGAGGTCTACAAAGTCATGAAGGGTATGGACCAAGTGAATAGGGAACTATTGTTCACCAAGTCCCAGAATATTACAGTTAGGGGACACCTGCTGAAATTAGCAAAAGACAAGTTTAAAACTAACAGAAAGTGCTTTAAAACACAAACAAACCAAAGATAATGTGATCTTAACTTGTGGGCTTCTTTGCCATAGGAGGTAGTAGGGGCAGATAGTAGGGCTGTGCAAAACAGTACCATTTTGTTTCAACTTCCATTTCGATGGGACAGAGTTTCATTTAATTTCAAAACTGATGTTCCATTTCGTTTCGTCGAAACTGTTTCACTGTTTCAACGCTGTTTTGACATTTCACCCATAGGCTATAATGGGGAAGCATGAAACTGCCTAGAACTATGTCATTTCTTAGCAGATTTGGCTGAAATCAGCAGGTATGCTAGTCCCTTCTGAGGGCATGAATCCTGCTAGCTTTCAAGGAGATAGGTACAAGGGTTTCTGGGAAACTGCACCTCAAGCTGCTGACAAGCAAAACTCATGACATGTGCGACTACGTGTGTATGTTAAGGCATGCCCTCACTGGTACTGGAGCCTCCACATGACACGGTGGTGTGCCCCAAAGAGGCCTCCTCCTCCCCTACAGCCTCATTGTGGTCCACCACTTTAAATAACAACAGGTAAAATAATAACTTAGTGAGATGCACCAGCAGAATCTCAGGCAGCCAAACTGTGACACAGCCTGTCTTTCCTCTCCTGCAGGAGCTTCTTCTCCAGCACATGCGTTAAGGTGCGCCCTCACTGTGTCCTTCCCCCTTCTTTCCCCTCCCTCTACTTACATTTTGTTTCTCTGCAGGTAAGCCCAGCTTCAACTTCAAAACTCAAAACATTTCAAAACTTTCTAAACATTTCGACTGCCCTCATTTCATTTTGAAGCTCTTTTGTTTCATTTTCATTATGCTGTTTTGAGCTCAAAACAAGTCAAAACAGCATGAGAACAAAACAGCTGCCAAATTTCACACAGCCCTAGCAGATAGCCTACCTAGGTACAAAAAGGACCTGTATAAACTCATGGATGATAGATCTATTAATGGCTATTAAACGGAAGAACGGTTGGGAATGTTTCCTCTTGAACCCAATAAATGGTACATGCCAGGGAATATGGGAGAGACCATTTCTGCCACTGTCAGAGACAGGATACTGAGCTACAGGGACCATTGGTCTGACCCAGGATAGTTCTTCTTATGTTCTTATACCCAATCTTTGAAAGGAATGAGCAAGGCTCACTCCTCTCTCTTAAACTATGACTATATCTGAAGATGCCAATGTGCCATCTTTTATATACCACATTTTCTCCCATGCCTTTTTTCTGAAAAGTTGGTGGAAATTTGGATATGCATTATAAGCAAGAAAACAGGTAATAGCAGTTTTGGAAGCATTAGCCTCTGTCAGAGAGAAGTGAATGTAAACACAGCACAGCCTCCACATGGAGCAATACAATGAGCAAGCTGGGCTTCTTACCTGCTGCTAATCAGTTACTTATTGCTACTTACCAGTATTATCAAGGGAAGATCTATTTTTTCCTTTCAACCCTTTTATTTGGGAGGTGTTGTATGTAAGGAAATCTGGTAATAGCCCACATTGTCTAACACAAGGCTACTGGCTACTCTAGATGGAAGTACTCTCCCCCTTCCTCATCTTGCACATTGCTCCACCCTGCAGAAATTCAGAACTCAGGCAGACAGAAAGAAGGACATCCTCACATAGTCATAGGAATGTTCATATGGGAAGAATTAGACCTGGGTTTCAGCCTCCACTTCCAGGATTGTTTCTGTATTTCACACTGCACAGTCAATGGAAAACAAACAAACAAACTCTGAAACAAGGACCAAAAGCCAGAATTCATTCCTTACAGATCTGTGCCTTGCCCTCCAGCCTGCAGAGCTATTCTCTCGCTCGCTCACTCTCTCTGTTGACCAACCATTTGCAATTTTTCATAGACTTTCTTATTGGGTGGCATTTATCAGTTACCTGTTCAGCATGCTGGCTTTTTTGGGTCACATTTTGAGGTATCTAACTCTCCAATGTTCTTAAGGGTGAAGAAAATGCAATCAAGACAAATTGAAGGTTGGATCTAGATTTCAATACCACTACAATAACAATTCTGAGAACAGGGGAAAAAATAGTTTTTCTCATAACCCAGAGCTACAGTTATTTTGTGAGCCCACCTCTATGTATTTTGCTTGCAACTGCATATTTTACATGAGCATTTCAGGAACCTTTATTTTTTAAAATACATTTACATATTTTACATTGTCAACAATTGTCAGGCAGCCACGCAGTATGTTGAAAAGCATTGTAAAACATTTCTTCATAAATAATACAACTCCTATGTTTTTCAAGTATTGTTAGCATGACATTTCAAAACAGCATTCTTTTGAACCTCTTTATGCACAAAATATTAGAGTTCAGGATTTACTCAAACACTGTTTGGCATCCTGTCTTTTCCAAAACTTTAACAATAAGGATTTTACATTTGAGTAGTGCTGTACAGAATTACAATCCATAGGCCTCATTCTTGAAGTCAGTGAAAGTTTTGCAAGTGAAAAGACTACCTACTGGAGCCTTACCCAGAGAAATCACTTAACTCACAACTGAAACAGCTGTGGGGCAAAGCATGCAAGCCAATCATATTAACAACATTAATCAAGCTGAATGCAGCAGCCAATGGTCATTTCTGTTTTTTGTGATGGCTACATTTCTGGATGTAACTGTTGTATGCATAGGTATTGCTGTGTCTCTACTCTTTATTTACAATGCTCATAAAGAGCTGACCTAGGCCATGGAAAGGATTAGGTGCTTGCCACCTCACAATCTCAAAGTCTCCCTTCACCTGCTGCTACTCCTCTAACTGCTAATTTTATGACACTAAAGTTACTTAGAGAACTTAGATGCCTTACATGGCACTTTCTGGACATGTACCACATGAGTCCTCATAGTGCTGAGCAGCTAAGTGCCAACATCATGCCTAAACTCCATTAGCATTGACAAAAAAATAGACTCCTTGCCCATCTTGCCTGTAAGGCTTATCCTAGTAGAAATTATAAGATCAAGTCTAATTCCACCCAAAGGAAAAAGAGGTGCTTCTTACATTTTACCAGAGTCTAGCAGTTAGACTTGGGTTCAGACCACACCTCCACCAGATAGTACTTGAAACCCAGCTCTAAAGGTGGCCCTAAGATATGGGCAATAGGATATTCTGGGGTGCCTCATTGTGTTGATGCTTAGTATAAAATATAGCATATCTACCCTGCAAGCTAAATATACAATAACTAGTTTGGGTACCAACAATAGCAGAGAGATGGCATCATGGCACTCTGCCCAGTCCAGCTGCCTGAGTATTTTCCCAAGGTTCCAAGGGGGTTGTGTAACTCATGCTAAGCCCCATGTTGTTACTGTTATCAGTGTTCAAGATAAGATCCTTAAAACTAGCTCAGATATACCTTCTTGAGCTGTAACCATACCCTTGGACTGAAGTGCAGACATACTCAATGAAACCCAAATCTGGGCCCAGATAAAGAAGAGTTAAAGAAATAGCTTCTTTTATCTGACAAAAAATAAATTAGCTTTTCATAATTTGAGATTTCTGGCATTATCCATATGAGTCTCCTTTGACATTTGGTGTATATGAGGATTGAAGTTAATGACAATGAGAATCAAGACATGCACGATTAAGAGGTAGATTCTACAAGGCAGATAAAAGTGGCTTCAACGTGCAGAGCACTCAACTCTTATTGAGAGTTGCAGGACTTATAGGTGCTCAGCACCACAGATACTCAGAAACTCCCAGTGCTGAACCTTAAATGAGAAACTTTATTGATTTGATAGTGCTGTAAATGCTAGATTCTAAAATTACCTGCACTTGCCTATCTCTGTGCGCTCTGGCATTATTCAGCCTTTTAGCATGGTTGATTAGCAACAGCCTCATCAATTCTTCACAGGAAAAATTTTCCAGAAAGCTTTTAGGGCAAGAAGGAACACCTGCAATTTAAAAAAAGCACTCAGAGAACTATCTATTTGTCCTCCATTTCCCAGAAAATTATTCAGCTCCTTTCTATTTCTAAGGTGACACCACATCTTCTGATGACCAGTAATTAATATTTAAAGACATTGCCTATTCAGCCATTGCCTGCTGCAAAAAAATCCTACAAACTCTTATTTCTGTTAGTGCTTTTCTTTTATAAAAGATTATATCATTCAATCCAATACCTAAAAGAATAAGCTTTTAGTTCATTACCCAAAGCTGCTACATACTATCATAATATTTATTTAGTATTCTTATAGCTGTTGTTGCTAACACTAACAACAGCCAAATGAAACTTCATTAGACCTTCCATGTGAACTCTATATGCTGTCATAAAGAAATTAGAGATTTTAATGAGTCATGTTAGATGTGATGGTCATATAGGAGGGGAGGAGGTGCAAAAATTCCTATTATTATAATACCATGCCTATCCTTTTATTCCCAGAGTCTATTCTACATTATCATAACATTCCATTAGCTTCTCTGAATTCAGTGGGACTATTCATAAGCGTGTCCATGCTGAGTAAATGTTTCCCAACTAAATTCTAATGGAAATTAAAGAAAAACCTAATGAGATTAGAAACAAAGGGCAGAACACAACAATAAGACTCAGTCTAGAAAAATGAAAGCTAATACACCTGGAGAAGATTGATCCAAATCAGAGATATTCATAACTAGAAAATAATAACATTGAATATGACCTTATGTTGATAGAGGATAACAAGTTAGCCATACAACATGAGCTAGCTACAGAGAGCCAATACAACTTTCTATAATACTACATTCATTGTTGGGTGTTGCATTTGAACAGGACATGTCTGGAATTATTTCCTGGAACAAATAGTACTTCTGCACATAATAGATTAACACCTGATAGCTAGTTATTATTCAGTCATACCAAAATTGCATTAAATTAATGTTTATCATTAGTAATCAGAGTACAGCAACTTACCTTGAGTTATTTTCTTTTTCTGTACAGAGTTGTCAATAGCACATACAAGAATTACCTGAAATATGGAATGTAATATTTAAATTATATTGTGAAAAGTATACAGAAAGACAGGCAGCAGGAATCACAAATGCAGAATAACAACAAAAGCTATAAATATTTCAGAATTGTACAACAAAATAAAGCTCTGAAAAAGATCCAAGATAATGAGCACAGGTTGATAATATTAGTTTAGCTGTCCTGTTGAGATTAGCTTCCCATATCATAATGTAAAAAAGTAGTGATGGAAACCAATAAAGACACAATTAGGGGAGGCAGGAATGAACATCAGAGGTAAAGACATAACAAATAATAAGCAACACTTCAGTACTCCATCTATCCCAGGGGTGGGCAAAATTTGGCCCATGGGCTGGATTTGGCCTGCAATGGGTCTCTCAGCCCACCTGATCCAGTTGCAGGGGGAAGCTGGTCCAGCCCCCATGCTTCAGGAATGTGAAAAACTTAGCTCTTTCTTTTATATATTTACATATATAAATGCCAAAAATCATGAGAGTTGGCAATACCGCTGAAGAGCTGCAGCAATACATCTCATTCTCAAGGTTTGTCTGTGTTGTCTATGTTACACACTAGGGCTGTGTGAAGCTTCAGTCCCTAATTCAATTTGGCAGCTGAAACTCCAAACCCAAATCGAATCAGAGGACCTTTTATTCTCTCCGAATTGAATTGGAACCCTTTGATTTGGAGAGATTCAGACACAGAGACAGCTTTAATTTTTTTTTCTACATACCTCTAGGTAGCAGGGGCTCGTGAATGCTGTGATGTTGGGGCACATGGAGCATCCCACAGGAGCACAGGGGGCTCCCCAGAGCGCTTGGCAGTAGACTCAGAAGTGGACCAGAAGCACTTCCAGTCCACTTCCAAGTCCACTGGGGAGCACATGGCTGGGCTCCCCCAGCTCAGTGACTGGTGCCTCCTGGGTCTGGGGGGGCACCTGGGGTCCCCCTGCAGCCAATCGCTGAGCCAGAGGGGCACAGAGGGGTCCCCTGCAAAGTCCCCGGCAGACCCAGAAGTACTTTTTGTTCACTTCCAAGTTTGCCACTGAGCACATGGAGGGCCCCCCCTACCCCACCACACTCCTGTGGGACACTCCATACACCGCAGCATCACAGCAATCATGAGCCTTGCCTACTACCTCAAGGTACATAGAAAAAACTTTTAAAGCTTAAGTTAACCACAACTCAAGTCTAAAAATTCCCATTAATATGTTTTATCCCACAGAAGTTAAACTAATAGTGAACTACAAAAATCTTTCATGCTTTTTGGCAAAGGATTTTGAAGGGAGGTGTTTCTTGATATAAGCTGTAAAAGTTTGAGATTTGAAAAATGTTTGTAGTTTGTGTAGGACGCTTTTCACAAACACCTGTCCCCCCTCAGTAGCCTGATGGTGAGGGTATTCAATTCAGATGTCAAAGACGCAAGTTCATTTTCTTTCTGATTCAGTCCGAGGAGTCGGTCCAATCTCCCACCTTCCATATTAATGCCTTAGCTAGCAAGGTATTGACTAGTCTGGGGTGAGTGTGTCTCAACATCTCATATGGAAACTGAATATTCATTGGACCATCCACATACACCATAATCAGGTGGATGGGGTACATCTGGGATGTGGGAAATTAAGGTTCAAATTATTGCCCCAGTGCTTATTTGTAGAAATAGAAAAAGCTCCAACAGAAAAAACTGGGGGACACTCACCCTAGATTAGTCAATAGCCTGATATCTAGGAGAGCTGTCAGGGATGCCTGCTGGAATCAAACAGAACAGAAATTTGAAATTAAGTCTCCCATATCCCAGTTCAATTTTCTTGAGGTTAAATTTTTGGCAGTTTGTTTGGGGAAGCTGGAGTCAGGCATTTTTGCTGGGATGTTGGAAAGGGTTTGTTTTGAAAGGAGGGGACACTCTCTCCAGTTTTCACCAAAAATTCCTCATGGAGATCTTCTATCATATCTAGTGTACATATCATATCTAGTGTACATATTCCCACAAAAGTAATTTCAATGAAACTGTAAAAGTTCAACAAAAATCCGTGCTGTTAAAAATTTCTCAACCACATCTACACTTTAGCTGGATGGAAAAAAACCAACCAATATCCCATTGTGAGACCCTCAGTTGGTGGTGTGAGTATCTCCCCATTCCCTGGGTCAGGTACCCTGACTCACCTGCCACAACTTGATGGAAGGAGGGGTTCAGTGGTGTTCCCACACTGTCCTGGAGATGGTACTACTCACTGGATTGCTGCGGCTGATCCTGGGGCTCTGCCTCCCCTACACCCCAATCCACTTGCCAACAAGGCAGGCTGTCATGCCGCCATTCCTAATTACTGGCTCTGGCCCCTTATGGCCTCCTGTTGGGCATTTACCCCATCAGCCTCAGTGGGAAGTGAAAGCTTGTGGTTTCAGCCTGGCACTCATCCCTAATTCTTGGCCCTTCTCCATCCCTTCGCCAGGCCTGGAACTGCCGTACCCTCAGTAGGGCCAAGGATGGCTGCAACAATCCAGTGCCCAAAATCCCTCCTTGGGGAGCTCTGCATGGGAAGCCTGTTCTGTCTCCCCTACACTTCTCCTGCCCACCTCCAGCAGGTCAGCATCATAGGAAACCTATGCTGGCCAGGATGGACCCCAGCAAGCTCAGTGTATCACCCTGTTCATTCCCCCTGTACCCAGGTTCTACCAGGGTTTTTAAATCTCCCATGGCAGAGGTCGCAGCTGATGTTATCAGCCAATCACCGCCCAGTCTGATTGACAAACACTTGAAAAGCTGATGCAACACCAGCTTGCACAGCTCCAACCCCAGTTCCGTCTTCCTCCTGAATAAGTTCTCTGCGGCACTGGGGTCCCTGGACCTGCCTTTGGGAGCATCAGTGTCTGTTCCTAATACCTCTGACCCCTGTGAGTGGCCCCAACTGCCACACCCACTATCACCTATTTTATGCAATATACTAGGATAAAATTCATTACTGTATAGAGGGCTTGTATAGGCCCAACATCTCAAAAATGTGGCAAACCAGTGTCAGTGTTGTTGAACTGCACTTTTAAATGATTTTAATGAAAAACTTTGAATTTAAGCCAGATATGGATCTGGACACTCTCCTCAGTTAAACTGTACCTGAGAGAATTCTCTTCCAGTGAATTTTTCTTTTTTTTGTTGTTGTTAAACTATTTCTCTTTACTGAAGCAACAGAGAAGCATATATTAACCAATGATGCACATTGTGATATGGAACACAAGATACAACATCCAGGGACCTTGTGCAAGTGGCAGTAGACACCCTGCATGGTTATGAGTAAAAGTGTTTGCAACATTTCCCACTAAAATGAAGTATTCACTAATACTGAAAATCAATTTTCATGAACTTTCTCTCCTCCTCAACTCTGCAACCTGCCCCTAGGAAAAGACAGCACCTAAGTGTATAATCCGAAGAGCATAGCAAAGAATGGATGGTACTTCACAATCTTCTGCTCCCTGCTTGTTCTCTAGGAGGATAACTTTACACTTTTCATAGAGTATCTATTGCTCTCTGTGCACCTGACCAGATACAACTGCCATCAAATAGCAGGAAAAGACCCAGGCATCCTCAGAGTCTCTTCCCATAATGGGAAATACTGAAGCAAGTATTCCTTTGCTGACCATTGAAGAAGCAAATATTCTGTTAAGCAGAGACAGGTGAGCTGTGTCACTGAATAAAAGGATCTCTTAAGTAACTTGGAACCAATGCAGATATTGAACATCACAGTCAACCCTGACAAGAGTCACAATCTAAGCCTCAGAGTAAACAGACTTGCACTGCTAAGTAGATGCTGTAAGAATACAGATCCAGGAGCTTTACTTTTTTTTTTCTCTCCACACTCTGGGAATAATAAAATCCTAGTTTAGTCATGGGTTTGGTGGAATACACTTTGGCATTCTTTTATAATAAGATATCCAACTATACAGAGGCCATATTACTGTTCATATTTTCTTTCAGAACCAATATCCTTGCTTCCACCTTCAATCTGACTTCCTCCAGTGCCCCTTCCTGACCTCTCTTCCATACCAATCTCTCTTGTAGTTACTTCTCATGCTTCCTCCTGTGTTGCCTATTATGTCTAGAACAAAGGCAAGTGATAAAGCAGTGATTGGCAGGGGTGGGGGGAAGAGTTGGAGTTCTTGGGTTTTGGTGTATTATTTAGGGAATCCTCTCTTTGGGTTGTCTGCACATTATAAATCACTCTGAGCCTTTTGAATGGTGCAGGATCTAAAACTAAAAAGTAAATAAAAATAAATAAGTGCTATTTCACATTGTCTGCTTAGAATGCACAGGAGGAAGGAAACTTGTCTTACTGACCATATTGTTGGCACTTAGCATCTGGCAGCACCATAGGGTTTTTATTTTATTTTTAACTGCTGCAGAAAGCATGGTTTGTTACATATTTGTTTTGTAAATTTCATTTCCATTTTAATTAGAAGGCAAGTTCCTGCAATCTCCATTATAATTACCATAATCTGCTTACAGACAGTATGATGACTACATCTAGAAGCAGCAGTTGTGTTATGTTTGCTTGGTGCAAGGTGATGATCTTTACACAGATAAGTATTTAGTTGGGTATGGACTGACAATAGTACTTCAAGTTAGTGTTATTGAGACTATAAGCTAGTGTGACAGTTAGTTCAGGAGGGAATTTTTTTTCACTTATTAAAAGCATGACTGGTGGGGTAAAGGCATCAGGGGAAAGGAGCCATAGGAGTTCAAAATGCCTGTGTCGACATGTCCTTTTTCATGGCTCTGAGCTGGACCATAAAAGCTTTTGAAAGTTTTTATGATATCCCATGCTTCCACATTCACCTGGGGAACACCACACTGACTCCATAGTTCCTCATCATGAATCTAGTCTTGGGCCTGATCAGCTGTCACTGAAGTCATAGGAGACTTTTTAATCAATGCCCCTGGCAGTTGGACTAAACTTTTGGTGCATGCAAGACCTGAACTCAAAAACGAATCCAAACCATAATGCAGCCACAGGACAAAGAGCATGACCCTATTATTTAAGGTATTCAATTATTCTTTTATTTTAAACTATTTTTAATAAGTTGAATATATATGAAATTCTTCAAATATGCCAAATCCAAGGAACTTTCTTGTATGCACCATCTAACCATCATAACCTCTGCTCAGTATGCTTGGGTTCTCAGGTATTCCAGGCATTTTTTTCAGGTTTTGTAATGTTATAGTTTTCTGTATTTTCTTTTGCTAAAGCAGAATTTGGTTAATTATACAGTGCCATGACTGTTTCCCAGTCCTCAAGAAAGAAAACATGCTAAATTGCCCTGGTTCCCATCCAAATGATCTTTTCATATCACATGCCTTCTTGAAAAGTGATGAAACTGTCCCATCTCACCACTTTTTTGTCTGGATTTATTGAAGTAGATGAATAAAACTAAACTGGAAAATGGATTTAATTAAACTAACTGGAAAATTCTAGCCTTTATTTTAGAGAATGAAAGATACAGAATTTAGTTCTGGATTCTTTACCAGATAAATTAGAAGTGTGAAAAACATTGCTTATTGGTCACTGAAGTGAAAATTAAAGTGATCCAATCTTCTGGCTACAAAATGCTACAGAAAAAGTAAAAACCATAAGTTGTTTTATGATGAGCCTATTACACCATGAAAAGTAAAACCGTAAGAGAGAGAGAGGGAGAAAGAAAGCAGAAAGCTCTTCTAACAAATAGAAATTTGTCAAATCTTTCACTTCTTCAGCTATATCATCATCAATACTATATGTTCTTTTCCTTTTCCCAATTTATTTATATATATATATATATATGACTTAGGCCGTGTGTAGACGAAACAAAGGGCATGTGTACATGACACTTTAAAGCAGGTTAAATGGTTTTGCACCACTTCCATGGTGTTGGTGTTTGAATGCATCAGCAGCGTATTGTGCATTAATTCCAGCCACTGTAGCAAATTCAGTGGCGTAATGCACCTTAAATGACTTGGGGTGCAGCAAACTAAAACTCCTCCACTTCTCAGCCATGGAGTGAAGCACTGGGGTCCGTGTGACTCAGGGACTGTTCAGGAAGCCTGTGTAGGCATCCTGACAGCAGCTTGGGAAGGCACACTCCACCCAAGAAAGAAAAAAAAAAGCAGTGAGCCTGATCGTTTCCCCCCACCCCGACCCCGGAGCCTGCCTGCCTGATCTGCACAGGGGCCCGGTGCTTCCCTCCATGGCTGCAGTACCCCCTAGGACTGCCCAAGCTGGGTGCCGTCTGGGAGGCAGGGCTACTGCTGCTGCGGAGGGAAGCACCAGCTTCCCCTGCAGCCCAAGGACTGCTCTGCCCACCGGAAACCCACCCTCCCCTCACTGCCACCGGACAGGCAGGTAAGTACACAGGTGTACACGACATTTGGGTTTACTTGGTCCTAAATTGAAGTGGTGTGTTTTTAAAAACACACCACTTCAATTTAGGGCCCCCATTTTGTCTACACAGATCCTCAGTTCATATGTTCTTTCTGGGCTAACTCTCCTGATCAATATCCCCTCAATTTTGTCTGTATTAGTAACCTATAGTTTAACTCTACTTGTTGCCTACAGGATTAATTTTCCATAACCTTTCTCACTGAGGGTGCATACAAGCATTTTAATGAATTGGTAACAGTTCATCAGTTTGTTTGAGCAGTTAGGAACCCTACTCACAGAACAACATACAAGCATTAAAGGGCCCAGCTGGGTGATCTGTAGCCAACCTGCACTGCAAAGACACTCAGCCAGGGAGCCCCAGCACACGCATCCCAGTATGTTTTACAGGTCTCCGATCTGCCTTATCTGCCTTCTGACAACCGACAGCAGCCAGGGGCACAGGTCAGGGCTGACTGGCTGGCCATGCCAGGAGACCACACTCCCCCCCAGTTGTCAGGCTTTAAAGTGGCAGACCCAGAGCATATCTGCTGTCATTTCAAGCTGTTAATTTTCCCTTCCATAGTGTATCTTTACCCCTCTAAAATTGTGCTGGATGCAATTCCAGTACAGATTGGGTGAGTCTGGTTGGAGTCAGGTGCTAGGAGTTTTGTGGGAGTTGGGGGAACAGGTCCCTGTCAGTGGTGGAGTGAGAAACAGGAGAAGGGTAGTGGGCTCCATTCCCAGTGGGGATCATATCTATGCTGTTTGGGTATACGAGGGCATGGCAACCCCACTCTCACTCCCACCCAAATAGCATAGATATGGCCCCCATCAGGAACAGAGCCCAACACTGCTCCCCCTGCCCCTCCACCACTACCTTTCAGGTACAGTACAGATCTGGGTCTGAATCCAGGAGAGGGAAGGTTAGGAGGCTGTGGGAATAGTGGGGGTGGGTCATTGTGTTGCAGGGCTCCATTCCCAGCAGAGGCCACATCTATTCCACACTGGTGAGGCCTCACCTGGAGTACTCAGAGTAGTTTTGGACCTCACATTGCAAGAAGGGGGTGGAAGGTTGGGAAAGAGCCCAGCACAGAGAAACAAAAATGATCAGGGTCCTGGGAGATGAGACTTATGAGGAATGGCTGAAAGAACTAGGGTTATTTATCCTAGAAAAGAAAAGACTGGGAGTAGGATTTGATACCTGTCTTCAACTGCCTGAAGGAGTATTTGAAGAGAGACACTGGAGATGGGCTTTTTTCTACGGCTGTAGGGAACAAGACTAGGAGCGATGGCCTCAAGCTACAACAACAGAAGATTAGGCTGGAGCTTAGGAGAAACTTTCTGACTATGAGACTGATAAGACTTGGAACAGGCTGCCTAGACAAATTGTGGAATATCTATTCTTGGAAACTTTCAAAAGCAGATTGTACAGACACATGGCAGGGATGATCCTGCCTGAGCGGGGGCCTAGACTAGATGACCTTATGAGATCACCTCCAGCCCTATTTTCCTATGATTTTATGATCCTATGCTGTTTGGAGTCCTGGAGGGAGGGAAACGGGGCAGTTCTGGCTCTGTGCTGGGCCAGAGCAGTGGAGTCTGCCCAAGTCACAGACTGACTTTATGGAGGGGAGGGTGGCAGAGCAATGCATACTGGGATGCCAGGGAGCAGCATTGAATCTTCTGTCAGAATTGGAAGCATATAAGCATTTGTTCCTCCAGTATAAAAACTCTATCAGAGGCTATTTCTACCTTGTCTTTGGTCTGGTAGAAACTTTTTGAATGGTCACACACTTAGTGTTTGGTAACATTCATACATAACCTAAATCTGTGTCCTTTACTATTTGCTCTATCCTGCCTTTTCCTTGGCACATAGAAGAGAGTTCCCTGCTTGCAGCATGAGGGCAGTTTCACTGGGCATCAGACAACAGATTTATTCCTTACACCCACATGAAGTGTTATTTGATTACTTAATTTCATAAATTTAGACCCAGCTTCAGCACTTAGGTTGTATTTGTGAGTTTAATGTTATCTAAATTCTGCCCTTGAATACATGAGGCACTGTATCTGATCATAAACATACAGAGGACAAAATATAATGTTTTATTGACCTTACTTATTTGTACATTTTTAAACATGAACACAGTGAACTAGTCTTAAGGTACAATATCTAATCCAAGAATAGAAATTATGTCCTTTCAAATATCTAGAGATTAGATGTAAATCTAACACCTATGAATCTACCTGATGCACTCAAAGTGACCTAAACTGTCAATGTGTTGAACTGGGAGAGAGGGGGACTCTTCAATATACATGACTCAACTCAGGACTCTGAATATACTCAACCTTCTGGTGAGAGTCAATACTTTTGAACTGCATCCCAAAGTAATATGGAAGTTAACAAGTGGGCAAAAGTGCAAATATAATGCATTCCCTTTATCTAACATTGAAAAACCAAACAGTGTAGCTGGTATTTTAGGTGGTCTCCATGGACAGCATATTGTAAAAATTCATTCTGGAAGCCATAAAAAGATGGATCACTAAACTTCTACCTGGATCCAAAATGAATGGTGAAACATTTAGCCAGATACAGATGAAGCCATATTTTGGCCACTGACACTTTCTGGACCTCCATGAACAGTTCGTCACAAATTGTGAATTTATTGGGCAAAATCCCACAGTCTAGGGGTGAGGAACCACTTATACCAGGGGTAGGTAATTATTTCACGTCAAGGGATGCTTCACAAATTTTAGTGAGCTGTCAAGGGCCACAAGGGTAGCCCCACCCTTTGATGGGTACCCTGCCCCCAGTCGCCATCTTGGGATCAGAAGTCCTGCCCCCTAACCCATGACTTTTGCCACCAGAAGTCCCTCCCCTTGCCCCCAGAAGTACTCCTTTTGGGAAGGGGGTTTGCCATCTTGTAACCAGAAAAAAACCAAATTATATACTAAAAATAAAACATTGACAATAACATATTTTAATTTTATTTTAAAAAATATTTTGTCCTGATTCGTATGCATTTGTGTGGTATCTATAGAGGTGATTTCATAATAGCTCAAAATGAGGTCTTACTCTTGTATATTGTGGGGGGGGGGTTTGGAAGGGTGAGAGGCATGGGTGGGTGTATATGGGGTTTGTGGGGAGCTGTGGGGTGTGTGGAGGGGGAGGGTCACTGGGGTTGTGTGTGGTGGGGTGTGTCCATAGCAGTGAGCACAGCTCCCCCCAGAGGCATATGAGTGTGTATGCAGGGGGTGCAGGTGGGTTGTGTGGTGGGAGGGAGGGTGTGGGTGGGTATGATGTTTGTGGGGTGTGTGATTGTGTGCAGGGGAGGGTGTGGTTGTGGGGTTTGTACGGAAGGGTTTGTGGGTATGGTGGGGTGTGTATGTGAGCCCCCTACGCATGCCCCCCATAGCCAGCCAGCACCCATCCCTGCCCCCACCCCGCAATGGCCCAGAGTCTGCGCACCCTGCTGCACCTCCCACCACCCCTGGCACTGCCCCACAACCACTCCAGACTCACCCCCGTCAGAGTGGATCTGTGGGAACCCAGGCACAGCCCCAACCTGGCATGCGCTCTTCCTGCTCTGCACTCCCTGGCCGTGGTGTCTCCTAACCTCGTCCCTCCTCTCTGACCACACAGTGCTCCACAGTGGTTCCGCAGCTGGACACTCTTTCTTGGCAGGCCAGGTGGTGGCAGCTTGTTCTGGCTGCTGCTGCTGTTTGCCCCAGCCCCGCTCCTGGGGGTAGCAGGGCTTGCCACATCTAGACTGTGCCTGGGCCAGGCAGAACTGAGGGACCCAGTGTGGGCCAGACAAAGATCCACTGCAGGCTAGATGTGGCCCACCAGCTGTTTTTTGCCCACCCCTGACTTATACTATATTCCACTTATTCCAAGTGTTTCCCCAACCTAATTGTACTGTTTGTTCTCTCTCTGACTAGTGCTCCAGCCAATTTGCTTCTCTCCCTGATCCTATCTTGTTGAGGCACTGCAAAACATAGCTGTACCATGTGGTGATGAGAAAACAGAATAAAATTTTCAAGAGTGTCAGAGTACTACCAACTTTCAATCACTCCATCTCTTATGTGCTTTATCTCATTTTACTCAATTAGATTGATTTGAAATTTTTATTGTTACAATTGCTTATCTTTCACATCCCCAAATTCTTCTCAGCATGCACAAGGGACACTCACATAAATGCCAAGTAGAAGGTTTAATAACTGAGAGATACTTTTGTAATCCCACAGAGATCTCTTGGGTAATACAGATAAAATAGATTATCAGAAAATGCCAGTTGACTGAAATAAGATGCAAGGATTTCGTAGGGTGATATCTTATATCAGATCAACTATGTAGTTGGGCTAGACAAGCTTTCACTGAAACAAAATTCCAAGAAAGTATAGGCAGGGTTCCATCAGAAACCTGACAGATGTCCTGCAAGTTCATCTAGCCTGGGCTTTCAAAGTCCATGACTTCTAGTAAGTCCCAAACTACAGACTGCAAAAGCCAGGACTTCAAGAGTCTGCAGCTGGAATACAGCCGACTTGCTTGGAAGTCCTGGGTTTTCTGACTCCAAAGCATTCTGGGGTTCTACCCAGGGTTCAGTTCTGAGATCTGCAACAAGGTATCTATCTAGAAGCCCTGTAGAAGTGTCTAGAAACAGAGCATCTTGAACCCTAGCTCAAGCCAGTTGTTGAAGCTCTCTCCTGTAGAGACAGGAGCCTAGAAGGCTCCAAGTCATTGAAAGTTTTAGAAAACTGAGTTCCAGGTAGGCCCTGTAGGCTCTGAACTCCACAGCAATCTGATAACTTGGATGAGCCATGACTTCCTAAATTCTAGGCTCTCAGGTTCCTGAGAGTCCACAGGGCTGATAGGGAGATATGGTGCATTCAGGAACCTCAGCAGTTGGGTCTTCAGGCTCCCTTGTTCTTTAATGGTTTAATTTAAACATTTCCATTTTTTTAATTTTCCCTTCTTAGGGAAATTTCAGAAGGTTTTCATTTCCATTAATATAAATATAATATAATTATATATAGAAAATGAAAATGGAAACCTCCTGAAACAGGAAATATATTCTGAAATTATACACACACACACACACACACACACACACATACATATACATACATACATACACACACACACTCTCACACACACACACAAGAATTTCCTTCAGATCAGAAATTCAGACTTTTGAGGTAGATCTACTTATGCCCCAGTTTGGGCAATTGCCCCATACTCTTCTCATGGTTGTCCCATAAAGGAAGGAGTGAAAGTCACATTTCTGTTGTCTGTTTTGTTTCAGTGAGACTGCTATCATACATGCTTGTAGCCAGCAAAAACAAATCAAAATAATCAAACAAACAAAAAAACACATGCAAAAAGGGAACCCACAACCTTTGCAGAATGAGCTTTAAATAAAATTCTGAACAGCAACTTGGGGTGCACTGAAATGAACCACCAACGTATTTACATTGAAGAACTCCAGTTTCTAAAACCAGTTTACCCAAGGTACATTTACAGTAACTGTCACCAACGATAGCTCATCATTTATGAACCTTGAATGAGCACTCAAAACTCCATGTGACAGAAGGTGTATAAGCAACCACATTAGTGTCATTTAACTAAGCTAAATAGCATAAGACAATTTTAATTTGCAACACTGACAGGAGCTAAATTGCAGGGTTCACCTGTAATAAAAATAAATCATGCCAAGATTATCACTTGCACTTTTCTAAGATTAAAATCTATCAAGTACATCTTAAAAATTCTAGTCACAAAAATACTCCCGACTACTGTCTCATCATCATTAACAATTACTATGACTTATGATACTAAAAGCAATGTTTAGTTGCCTGTAGCAAAATAATGGCCTTTACATAGTAATCTGTGAGAGACATTAATAGGAATAATAAAATAGAGTACACCTGCAAAATCAATGACATTTTTGGGGAAAAATGTTGCTAAACACATGGATATTTTTGGGTGGGAAATATCCATATCCTGTCTATAGACACTTGTAAAATATTCTGTTTTTACAAGTGGATAGTAGGAGTGGGAGAGAAAGATAGGATTGGAAAAGGCCTCCTTAGCCATCAACTCCAGTCTTTGATATTCATCCTAAAAGGGGTCCAAATGAACGCCTGCTTTGACCTCTGTCACATACCATCATCATAAAACACCCTATGAAACACACATGCACATGCACTCATCCACCAACCTCATCCCCAAGTGAAGACCACAGGAGCACCTGTACACACCAGCCAAATTTCTATCTCTAGCAGTCAGCTGTACCCAAGATTCACTATTTCAGCCGAAGATGGGAAAAAAACAGAAGCCAAATTAGTATGTTCCAGGATAAAGGAATGGTGGGGAGGATTTCCTCCATGCCTCTACAGGAGACCAGAAGAATGCCTGAAACATAAAATTACCAGGCATCACCCAAAGTTTAAGTTTCCTTTCAACCCCTACATGTGAGTCTAGGTATGTGATTCTACAGATGACATTTTGATTACTTTACCAAGTATACCCTGTTCTAGGGAGGTATTAATATACAGTGGCACCCGCCTGTAGCTACAATTTGCTTTATTTGCATGACATACTTCATTTTTTGTACTGGGGAAACAAATTAGAAATGACTGATAGTTTTTAGACAGTATCTTGCTCTGCCTGTAGGTTTTCTGTACATCACATTGTACCCAAAAATGAACTATTCCAGAACTGAGCAGGAAGTACTATCTTCAGGAAAGATTTCCTAAACATAGAAGCATAGGATTAGAAGATACCATCTGCATCATTGGGTCTAGCCCTGCTAGTACAGCCAATTGAGGTGCAATCATAAACTGATTATGCTCCAGTTATACAGTTAGTTTTTTGCCCCTCACCACTTTGACCAACATGTCATTCTAGATACACTACTAGAATACTCAGGAACCTTCTCTGAATTTAAAAACAAAAAGTATTCTTAGTCAGATTAAATTAATTTATTCTTGTGCCATCCCTGGTGTTTACCACACAGATATACTTACATATAGTAATTACATACCCTCTCAGATTTCATTTTAGTATATTAAACTAGCCATACTCTTCTTTGATAAGTCCTTCATTTTCCTAATTCTCCTACTAGCTCTGCTATGAAATCATTCCACCTATAAATTCATCTTTCTTGAACATGGGTGAGAAGCCTCAAGCCCAAGTTAGGACATTATATGGCCATAATACCCAAAGCCTGAAGTCTTTCATAGATTCATAGATGTAGGGTCGGAAGGGACCTTGCAGATCTTCTAGTCTGACCCCCTGCCCTGGCAGGAGAGAAAACGGGGCTCAAACGACCCCAGCTAGGTAACTGTCAAGCCTCCTCTTAAAGACCCCTAAGGTAGGAGCCAGCAGTACTTCCCTTGGAAGTTGGTTCCAGATCCTAGCCACCTGGACGGTGAAGTAGCGCCTCCTGATATATAGTCTGAACCTACTCTCTAACAACTTATGGCTGTTCTTCCTTGCTACTCCGGGAGGCGCTCAGGGAAACAAGGTCTCTCCCATTCCCCGCTGGTCCCCCCCTAGTAACTTTATAGGTGGCCACTAGATCCCCCCTCAGCCTTCTCTTGTGAAGGTTGAGCAGGTTAAGGTCCCATAGCCTCTCCTTGTAGGGTCTGCCCTGCTGCCCCCTGACCATGTGAGTGGTCCTCCTTTGGACCTTCTCAATGCTGTCCACGTACCTCCTGAAGTGCAGTGCCCAGAACTGGACACAGTACTCCAACTTCAGCCTGACCAGTGTCACATGGGGGAGGGGACGCACGACAAGGTGCGGTTAGCCCTACTGACCGTGTCCTCAGATTAGCAGCCCATGTTCATCTTGGAATCGATAATGACTCCAAGATCTCTTTCTGCCATGATCCTTTCAAGAAGAGAGTTCCCCAGCCTATAGGTCTTGAGGGAGTGAGCCATGAGGAAATTGGGAAGGTTCTTCAAATACCTAGCCTGTGATATTTGCCTCTCACCTTCCACACTTTGATGTTTCTTGATATGTATCAGGAGGTTAATGCAGGCTGGGTTCTAGCCCCCTCTGCTCACCCAGTAGGTCATGGGGCTCCTCTTCCCCTTACACCCCAACCTTACCACATCCAAACAGATGGAGATTGTCTGAGTCCTGATGGTCGCTGAAGTCAACAGCCTGTTAGTGGTCCCCTGTGGTTATAGCTTAGCCAAGCCACTCTTCAGTCTGCAATCCAGTCAAAGCTGAGCCATAGATAACTTGTCTCTGGCTCTCTGTAATAGCTGCCACTTGACTTTTAATCAGCCCAGTCAAAGTCACAACAACAGCAAATATAAATCCATCTCCTGCTCAAGTATAAATCAAACAATCCATCCTGAATCTCAGAAAACAGTGAACACAAAATCAATTTGCCCTTCCACATGGACCTATCAGTTTTGACTAATGAGTGCCCAAAAAAGAACAGTCCAGTACTGAGGCAAACTCAAATCACTTTCATCCTGTTGTTGGTCATTCATTTCATAAACAGTTCTTCCCTCAATCGCGCAAAATCACTCCTTTTTCCTTCTCCTCTTAACACAGTCCAGAAGGGAAAGGGATAAAGGAAAAATCAACTTGGAATGAGGAACTGCCTAAAACAAAAACAAACAAACAAGCAAAAACCAAAAATGAGAAAAGGATTAAAACTGCTTTGAAAAAAAGTCTTGCCTTGACAGAAACAGTAATGCAATTTACAATTCAGTTATTTTTGCTCTTCTGAGGTCCAGTTACTATTTAAGTAATCTAAAATAACAATGGATGTTCATTGTAATAAATTATACAATTGGGAGATGAATGAAATACAAGATCCAAAAAATATAATTAATTCAGTGGCATCAAGTTAATAACAAGCACTATAATCAGGGTTGCTGCAGATGTTACCTATATTCAGTAGGGGTGTGAGAAATGAGCCAAATTGGATTTGGATTCAAACCAAATCAGAGACAGTGATTCGATTAATTGATTCAGATCACCGTCCCTGATTCAATTCAGCCAAGTTCAAATCCGATGATTCAATGCTGATTCAGAGAATCAGTAATTTGACCACGGACACAGCTCTAAATGTTTTTTCTACATATCTCAAGGTACCAGACATGGCTTCCAGTCCACTTCTGGGCCCACTGAGGAGTGTGCAGGAGGCTCCCCTGCACCTCCCCTGTGCCCTCCCAGCTTGGCGATTGGCTGTGGGAGGACCCCAGGTCAGACCCAGGAGACACCAGGTGATGGGGGGGGCACGGGGCAGCCCCTCCATGCACTCCCCAGTGGACCTGGAAGTGCTTCTGGGCCACTTCTGGGTCTGCTGCCAAGTGCACCGGGGAGCCCCCCGCACTTTTGTGGGATGCTCCATCTGCCCCAGCATCTCAGCATTCATGACCCAGCTTTTACCTTGAGGTATGTAGAAAAAACATTTAAAGCTGTGTCTATGTCTGAATTTCTGAATCCTTCCAAATCTCTCCAATTCAATTTGGAGAGATTAAAGGGTGTCCAGATTTGATTCGGAGATTCAGCCACCATATCTGGCGGAATCTTCACTGAATCGAATCAGCGACCAAAGCTTCAGTTCTTTATTATAATCCATATTATCCAAGTAAAATAGACAAAGTTCAATTGAACAAAGCTAATGCAGTCTTTCAGACACGTGTAACAGGTAGGAATCAAAATAGCAGGTGCTATAAGTTACAGCTAGAATTGTAACATTCTGTATCAAAACTTTCACAAATATCTTTTAGAATATATTTCAATTCACTGTGTGCATGCACATGCGTGCACACACAATCCCTTCAACACATTAAAATGCATAGGAATACTGAAAATATCTATTCTGGTTATATTCTTCTAATAGCATGAGTCAAAAACTAAGGATAGCAGTGGAAGCCAAGATGCAATTTCTCCTTGAAGTGTTTTTATGCAAAACTTGACTTGCCTGAAAGAAATATATTTAAAATCTTATATGCTAGACTCCCAGTATGGGGGCAGATATTAGGTTAACAGAGGTTTATGTAGAAAAATCTGATGTATGCGCCAAGAGCTTTCTGTAATCAATATAAGAAGTTATTGTTTCAATTTTTCCTTTCAGCAACAAGAGTGTAGAAACAGGCAGTTGCCTTAATTTTTCCAGCTATCCAGTAGAGCCAAAAGTGAGTCTTAATTCTCATCCCCCCACATACACAAAAATGATCATCATTAAATCTTTGTTGTTTATATTAATGAAAACTCAGTACTTCAAATAAGACTTTGGGAAGTAAAAAGGACAGTTTTGTGCAAAACTGGCTCTTGTAACAACTGCTAAAAGTAAATCCTCTCAGAATGAAGTCATATAAAATGGCTGCTAATCACAGTAGAGAAAAATAAGCATTTTCTACCAAGCTGATAGTATGTGTGAATCAAGTGGAAATTTCTGCTCCTGTATTAATCACAACAACAATAATATGAAGCTTCTGGGTATCTTGAGCTGGTTCCTGAACCTAATGAACTGAGTTATGCCATATGGTGGGAAAGCAGGAAAAAAATATCATTAAATCAGCTTAGAGAGATTAGTTCCCAATCTATTTATGCCATTTACCTGAAATTTCTGCATTTATATCAAGTCAAATTCAGAACTGTCTAGTAGTGTCATTGGATAAAGATCCACTGGCCAACATTCCTTTATTGTTGGCGGAGGGCAGAGATTCTACCCAGGAACGATACTTTGTAAACTACATGCTGATATAATAACTAAGAAGATCTTATGAGGTGGGAAAGATTAACTTAAAGACTAGGCCTTGGAAGCTAAGGAGGTTTCACTCAGCAGGTGCCACCATTTGGTTGTCAAGTACAGCTTTCCTGTGATCAGCCACTGCAACACAGTATTTTTCACAAACTGTCTCTCCACTTCCAACTGTGGAAGGGGTACAGCTATCCAGTGAAACACAAAGCTATGCTGAGATACTTCACACACATTGATTCCCAAACCGAAATTAATGTACTGCATAGGAGTACCCCACTCAGCAAAGTGCTGTCTTGTGCCATATAGGCATACACAAATAAGATATGGGTTGAGTAATTTGGTTCAAGCCAAACATATGATCCTACCTTCAGCACATTCTGCATTTGCCCATGGGTGGTAACACTCAGGCAAGAATCCCAGTTTAGATTTAAATAATCTATCTAATAAACCAGTGGTTTTCAAACTTCTTAACTCACAGAATCCTTAAATATTATTTCTTCTGCCACAGAACCCCTACTCTTGACCCCACAGACCATGTGACCTGACAAAGTCAGGTAACCTGGCCCACCAATGACACCCCACCTCCAGGCCCACTCTGCCATCATCCCCAGTTTGCAGAACCCCTGATGACTAGGGACCTACCTATATTGCAGTGAGACAAAGGGATTTTCATGAGCTGCTCACAGTACATGGAGCCAATTTTGTGATTTTTTCGCAGGAAGCACCTCCCCACCCCCCATTACTGCTGACTGGCTGAGAGGCTAATGGCTGCAAAAAAGTAGCACAATTAAAACGGCAAATTTTGTGAAAATATCAAATAAATTACTGCATTATTATAAATCTAAATATTACATTTACATCTAAATTTAAATATATTATGAAAATAAATGTATACATAATATGAATTGTGTTTCATATTGTGTATAAATGTAACTAGATTTTGGTCAGTCCAGCTTGCAGGTACAAATAGAATGCGTAGAACACAGGTATCTTGGGCTTCTGTTGCTTCATCTGTTACAGTCAAAGTTGATTTTTATTCTGCCAAAGCAGGTTTTGTAGACTGAACATGCGAAGAAATTAATCATGGTAGATAATTTTGGTGAAGCCTGTTCACGCATGGGAAACTGCCAGTATTTGGCATGTTTGTTCAAGTCGTCCCTTAATTCAGGGTTATCAATTTTCTCCAGAGAAATGTTGGAGGTTGTGAATCCCTCCACTTGTGTGAATGTAGCCTCTCCTTGTCAGACTGCTTTCAGTGATTCTTTTAATGACTGAGGACATAGTTGCTTGTTTCTTGCTCAGCCTCTGCAGCAGCCTTCAATGCCAATCAATGCTGTGTTTCCTCGACACATCCAGTATCATATTGGATGATGGACAAAACAATTTACCACCATCTGCATGCAAAGCTCCTACATGAAACTGCTTTACATGATCTTGAGCTGAATATATATTTAGCTTTCCTCGACTTCTTTTCACTCAGCTTCTTCAAACTGCAGCATTACTGCATAGAAAATGGCAGTGAAACACTTCCACTTTCTGGACTGGCACTTCACTGAGTCTATGTCACTAGCTCAGCGTCTCAGTAGCTCTCTCTCAAACCATATGCTCTATGGCTGCAGGGATTGCCGCACTTACTTTATATTCTGGTAAACTTTAATTTTTTTCTAAGAGATTCCATATAAAATTGCAGCAAATGCCATTTTTGTGGTGATGGTGGAAACTGCCTTTTTCTGCGGTTTCCATGAATATCATGAAGACGTGATTTCAGTAGGTCCCTTCTGATGATGACCCATGACGAAACCGCAGGTTCCCATGGAACAGTTTGAAAACCAGTGTAATAAACAGTTTAGAACTGTTTAAAGCTGATACATGGAAGCCTGCTGTGTTAGGCCTACAGTAAAATTAATGTAGGCAGACAACCAAGAAAGTACCCGCTGCCTAATTTTCAGTACTGCTTTCGACCCCTGCAAACACAAACAACAATTCCGTCAATGCCTTTTAAACTAACTATGGATATGGACAAACATATATTTGCTGCAGCTCCAGAAGGGGGAAGTGGATCCATTTCTCTGGGACATGCAGAAGCTGCTGTTTTAACTATTAGGTCTTCATGAGCCTGTAACAATGCAAGCAAGTTAAATCACCCCAACTTTGATCCCAGGTGAAGCAGGGTTAAAGCTGAAGTGGCATTGCTACAGGGCCATGGAGATACAGCAGTTACAGCACAAACACTGCTGCTCACTATCTACACTCTGTGATTGATCTCTATGGCCAAAGAGGACAGGACTAGGAACTAACTGCAGCAGGGGAAATTACAATTGAAGACTAGGACTGCCTCGAGTTGTTGTGGAATATCTATCCTTGGAAGCTGTTCAGAGCAGGTTAGACCAAGATTGACCAGAGTGATTTGGTCAGACACTCCCGTGCTAAGCAAGGAGTTGGACTCCTGTTTTGAAGTCTAGATCCAGCCTCAGGCACCATGTCATCTGGCCTGTGGGTTTCCCGCACATCCAGAAATTGGCAGCAGGAAAGCAGTGGCACCACTGCCCTGCTGCAAAATTTCCAGCACTATAGGAAATGCCAGGTCCTGAGCCACTGTATCAGGCACGCAGGGTAACATGGGGCCCAATCCTGGCACATGGAACCCAATCCAGCCCAGGGATCTGCCCCACACCAAGGGGCCAAAAGCTTGAACAGCACTGGACTAGATAGCCTCCAGAGGTGTCCTCTGGCCACACTTCCTTCTCCTATGACTTTCTGCCACCACCAGAGAATTCCTACCTCCACCCCAGAAGAAACAAACAAAAACCTACCCATAGAACTGATAGAAATTGCTGAGCCTACACAAAGATTTTGAACCCAGCACCTCTGTATGCAACATGCTTATAAAGCGGTTAAACAAGTTTACCTTGATATTGATCTTTGACAAAGAAAATGCAATAGATCTAATCTACATTTTGGTAAAACATGTAGTATGGTACCACATAGGAAGCTACTAATTTTACCAAGGGATTTACAGGAGAATTCTAAGGTGGTGAAGACTTGGCTAAAGGGGAAACAACAGATTTTACTTCAGTAGAACTACTGTGGCAGAATGAGAATTGAGAGCAGAATTCTACAAGAACTGGTCTCAAGACCAAATCTTATTTAATACTTTCATTAAGGACTCCAGTACCAAAAAAATATAATGGAACAGGATGGAACATGCTGTATACCACACTTGTTCTAGCATAAGAAGGGATTTTTGTGGTTTAGTTTATTTCACTTGGGAAGAAGAATAAGAGCATATGCAACTGGGCTTGTACAGGTATCATTATACTGGATTAACTGGTAATGCCTTCCCAAGTAGACAAGCATTAAAAAAATCATTTGGTAAATTTACACTGAATCTGAGTGTAGCATTATTTTAATGGGGTAATCAAACATGGATAGGTCATATAAATGTAACCCATTAAATATGGTCAAATTTACTGTCCATGGGCCAGTTACCAGAGCAAATCCAAAAAATAGAAGGATTTGCTGCTTGTCAGGAGCAAAGATAGAAGAGGTGAACATAAGGCTGAAATATATTGTGATGGGTTTGAGGAAGTATCCACCACAGTACTACACATCAGTACAAATGCCGACTTGCAGCTTCCCCTGAAATGGATCAAGAATTAAGATACCAAGCAAGGATAATCCTCAAAGTGGGGTCTCAAGTCCTTGTCACAGAAAAAAGACTTCTCAGTGGGTGGATGAACTGACCATTGTAACTGCATTACTGATTTTCTGAGAAAAGCATGGCACAAGTGAAGAGAGTGTTAAGACTAAATTTAAAAAAGAGACAGGAAAGGTTGAGAGAGACTCTGGTAATCTTCATGCCTTTCAATTTTCAGAAATAGGAAAAAAAACAGATAAAGGAAGACAAAGCAATAAATATGATGTAGTGTGTAAGAGAACAGATAACAAGAAGAAACAAAGTAGTAATACTGATGAGAATGATAGTCTGGTAGATTATACAATGAGTGTATAGACTGTGCCCAATTCAGGTAGGAAACATGGTATGGTCCAGGAAAAACAACTAAAATGTTTTATACTTTTTATACTAATACCAGGAGCCTGAGCAACAAAGTGGAGGAACCTAATTACCAGTATAAAATAATAGGGTCACACATGGCAGAGTACCAGTGACAACTACAAACACATTTATTGAAGGGTATGGGCTGATCAAAAAAAAACGCATTAATAAAATTATAAGTGGCAGAAAAGCATTGTATTGAGTCAAAATCCCATTGGGAAAGGATATGGAATGTTCTTCAGGGAGAATACAGGGAGTCTGCTGTAGACTCCAATGTTCAGATTCGGGCACAGGTATTGGTTTTTGTAATGCTACAAGAGATGTATACTACCAGGAACTGTGTCATTTTTAGGTGCTTTTAACCTCCCAAGTTGAAGAATAAATGGCACTGATAATGGTAAAGCCCAGTTATTCCAAAATGTGAAAGCAGATTGACTGTTCGGTGAAGAAATCTAAGATAACAAAACTTCTTGTTGATTTATAGACTCCATTTGAGGAATCAGCAAGGACATTATAGAGGATTTGGTCATTTAAAAAGAAACATTAAATCAGGTGTTAAGAAGCAGATTTAGTTTAAATAGGATAAACAAAGGAGGTATTTAACTAAGGTTCTATTTCAACCAGGCAAACATTATTAAACTAAGGAAACTAATTTGTAAAGTGAACTGGACTGAGGAGTTTGCAGAACCTGAATGAAGGGGAGGCCTGAAATTTCTTTAAATCAAAGGTGGAGGGCTCCAACTGGATGAATAATCACATCCAAGAGGATAATAGGAACAAGCAGGAAACTATAAAGAATGGAAAACGGACTAAATCAGCCCCAAAAAATGGTCTTGGAAGTCAGAAAATAGAAAGATAAAATAGAATAAGCAGAAGCCAGGGTAAATTAGACCTGGAAAAGGCTATTAAAGCTACTATGAAGAGGTTTTTCAGCCATACACACCTATCTGTGTCTATAGCTAGAGAGAGAGAGAAGGGGGAAACAAGAAAAGAAAAAATGAGGACTCTCTACAGTGCAGATGAGGTAAAGATAAAGATAGTCTAGACACAGCCAACTTAAGTTAGCCTATTATTTCCATAATAAGCAACCTTTAGAAGTAATAACTTGTAGGCTATCTCCCTGTGTCTAGCACATGTGAATGCTACCATCATACAACTTAACCCAGCAGTTCCACGCACATCTGCTTCTTTTCAAAACTAACAAGCTTGGACTTCTTGAATTTAAAATCAAAATTTTTCCTTCTCCTAGAAAACTGTTAGGTCACAACACCATACTTTGCAATATCCAGTGCAAGCATTCCAGATGTCCCTTAGATGGGCTAAACCCAGCCATCATCCAGGAAATTCACCTCTACAGAAAAGCTTTCCAGGACATGAAGTCATTGAGAAAACCTTATACAAAAAAGTTTAGTTGCATGGAAGTTAGGATAATGCTATAAACAATAAAACAGTTCCCAGTGGAATGACAAGACATGCCAAAGAGGTGTTGGAAGAATGTAAATAGCATTTTAACGAAGGGTTCACTCCTGCAGATCACCAGGATGAAAGCATGTGACTCAGGGCATATTACAAGGCAATGTGGGTATCATCACATATCCACTGTCAGAAGAAATAGAAAGTGAAATAGAAATAGAAATGAAGCAGTTAAAAATTGGAAAGCTGCAGGAAAAGACAACTTAACAGTGGTGTTGTTAAAAGCCATCCAAGCTTTAGAAAAAAATACAAGAAGAAAAATACAAACAAGAGGAGGAACCAGATGACTGGCTAAAGGCAACAATTGTCCTAATCTTGAAGAAAGGAGATCCTGCCGGTACAAATAATTATAGCAGAATAAACTTATTATCAGTACTGAGAAAGTCATTCTGAAAGCAATTGCCAACAGATTAAAGCCAATTATAGAGCAGAAAAAGGAGAAAGGGTGTAGCTTCAGACAAGGCTGAAATTGCATTGATTGGCTATTCATACTCCAACAGGGAAGGGGAAAGAGCAAGAACAAGAACTAAACATACTTTATGAAGCTATTTAATTTTGGCTGGACCCATGACATGGAAATCCAGATGGGATAACTGCACTTACAAAAAAAATTAGTTGTGCATGAAAACTACTAGAGTGCCATACTTGTAGGAAAATTTAAAAAACCATTTTCCAGTCAAAATTTGGTATAAGACCAAAGGGACATGAATTGTTGTCATTTTTCATCCTGTTAAACTAGACCTTAAGAATTTTGATGTGTTGGAGAGTGTAATATCAGATGATCAAAAGTTAACAATCTTTCGCAGATGACCTTGCACAACTGAGAGATTATTCAATTATAATTATACTTTCAACTATGTGAACGGGTCTATCAATCGTCTGGCCGTGTTACTCAAAGGTCCATCCTTTTTATAGCCAATCCCCTCTCTTTCTCAGTCTGCACGTGCCGAGCTTGCCTGCCACGACTTTGATGTTTTCCACAGTTCAGTGGAATTTTGTACGGCGCTTACAAAATCGTCCAAAATTGGGACTGGTGGTCCCTGAGCTAATTGAGGGCTCCTCCACCCCTACAGCCTTGCCAGCGTCCACTCTATAAGTCAACGTCCATCTGATCCTACCAGAAGTGTTGGGGAACGACGTCCCAGAGGCTTCTGGTCTTCATGTGAGGAGTTCCACTCATCTCCTCCTCCAAGTCTGATCCTACCGCTGGTGCCTCTCCAAGGGAAGGGTCTCATGCCCCTCCTTTGTCCTCTCTTAGCTGGGTCACCGTCTGGGGTCCTTGCAGCTCGGTGGGTCCTAAGGCTCTTCTCTGCCCTTCCCCCGTCAGAACCTGGTGCCCTTGCACCCCCTCGACAGCCGCCTCTCCGTCGAACCCCAGCTCCTCTGCGGATCTCCCCAGGGGGTTCTTACCACTGCCCCAGAACATCCGGGTTCCGTGTCAGGCAGCGTGCATCCGCCCCTCCGCTCTCCTGCCGGCAGCTGGCATCCATCCCGGCACTTCCGGTCCCGCAGCTCTCCGCCCCGGGTTTGACTCTGGCCCGTTCTTTAAGCGGGCCGGGCCGTCCGGGGACCTATGGCAGGTGAGTGTTCGCTCCACCCCCTGACTCTGGGGTGGAGGGGCTTCCCGGGGTCTCCCAGTCCGGGCAACTCCCAGACAAAGTAGCTTGAAAGTTTGGTGTGCTCAACATAGATTCAAAATGAGTGTCATGAAAATGAAGTGATGGTATCCTGAAAGAGACAATAGATGAAATTTTGCAGTGCAGAAGTGGTGAAAATAGTATACCTAGAAATCTTGATAAGGATTTGCAGCTGAATACAAAGGCTTTATCCTGTGACCTAGCAGAGCTGCTGACCACAAGACAGAATCATATCTAAGCCAGCCATTTGTTTATGGTAAGTAACCATCTTAACTGTGTCAACCATTTTCTGAGAAAAAACCAGCAAGTGAATCTGTATGAGTCTGTGCTGTGAACCAGCTCCAGCGTGGAACAAGGTAAGATACAAGGGCCCAAAAAAGGTGGAAGATGATACAACCTGAGACAAAAAAAACAGACTGGAATGTGAAAAACAACACATAATTGGTAACAGAATCTGAGATAAACATATGCAAAAAGGTGAATGGTGATTGGTGAAGAAGCCTCCAGAAGCTTCCAGGTTTTGGTCAAAGTCCGCCCATTGACCGAACAGCAGGAGTATAGATCTTAGACATGTGCTCATAGCAAAGACACATGTAAACTAATTAAATGCATAGGCAATTTCACGCTAATGAAGCAAACAATAAACAGAGGTGGAGCTCGAGATGGAAGGAGAAATGGGTGGAACAGAATATGGGATGGAGGTAGAATGAATGTTAATGAGTATAAACCCAAGTGTATAAATATGGGAAAAAACTATTGTTCATTGCTGGTCCCCATATTCTGCTCTGGCTAATGAGTAACAGGATCCACAGATAATTAGACTGTCATCTCCCTAGTCATGTGGTGCTGCATGAAGCTGGGGTTCATTAATATTCATTAATGATTTGGATGATGGGACTGAGTGCATGCCTAGCAAATTTTCAGATTACACCATGTTGGGTGAAGTGGTGGACACTGGAGGGTAGGCTCTGATCCAGAACTACCTGGATAGACTAGAGAAATGGTCAGTCTAGGGAAATTCAACAAGGACAAGTTCAAAATTCTGCACTTGGGACAGAATAATATCATGCACAAATACAGACTGGGGAATGATTGGATAGGCTGCAGTACCATAGAGAAGGACCTGGTGTTTAAAGTGGACCATAAACTGAATATAAGTCAGTGTGTTCTTGTTGGAAAAAGCAAACAATATACTGGGTTATTAAGAGGAGGGACTCTTTCAAATCAAAGGAACAGATTTTTTCACTCTATTCAGCACTGGTAAGACCTCACATGGAACATTCTGTTCAGTTTGGGGCTCCACAGTTCAAAAAAGGATGTAGACAGCTCAAAAGACTCCAGTGCAGAGCAATGGAAATGATCAGGAGTCCAGGAGGCAAAACAAGAGACAAGGCTGAAAGAACTAGGGTTATTTAAATCTAGAGAAGAGCAATCTTCAAGTACCTGAATGGTGATTATAGAGAGGATCCAGAAGGGCATTTCTCTGTGGCTGTAGTGACTAGGAGCAATGGCTTCATACAGCAGAAGTGGAAATTTTGGTTGGAGGTTAGAAAGAACTTCCTAATTATGAAGGTGTTCAAGCAGTGACACAGGTTACTTAGAGAACTGTTAGGATCTCCATCTCTGGGAATTTTCAAAAGCAGGTTAGAAAGACAGGCTGGGATGGCTTAGTCAGAGACAATCTTGCCTTGGGCAAGAGGCTGGACTAGATGATCCCATAAAGTCCCTTCCAGCCCTATTTTCCTGTAATCCTATGATTAAGCTGAATGTGTTATCTGATGGCGAAATACAAACTTTCCTATTTAAGAAAGGAAAAAAGATGATCTGAGAAACTGCAGATCCATTAGTCTGACCTCAATAGTCAGGAAAGAAAACAGAACTGAATTGCTTTTAACAGTTTGTAAAGAATAATAAATGGAAGGAAACTGAAACTGAGATAAAAGGCAACATGGATTTGCCAAAATGATTTGCCTTATCAGGCTAATCTGATAACTTTTTTGATAAAATAATTAATTTTCTAAGCCAATAAAATGTAATAGATTTCACCTATCTGGATTTCAGCAAGGTATTTGTTATGCTGTTACATAGGAATTTAGGCAGGAAAAGATAGACACTAGTTGAAAACTAGAAAAATTGTAAGGTGTGTGAGAAACTGGTAATGGGGGAGACAGCAATGGGTAAAGCTGAAAGCAAAGAGCATTGGACTAGATGGAAGTTAGGAGTGGAGTTCCTCAAGAATCATTTTCATGACTGATCTTGTTTAATATTTCAATTGGCACAAGAAGTAGGAGTGCAATAATACATACTTGCTGATAACCAACTTGGAAAGTACTGTCAACACAGAAGAGGATTGGGATATCTCACTCAGAAAAAAAATGGTTTACATGCAGAACTAATATTGTATCATCCCACTTGTATGATACAAAGTGCAAGGTCATGTACATAGGGACTAACCACAAGAATTTCCACTATGAACTGGAAGCTCATCAAATGGAAAACAGAGAAGGCAAACACTGAGGTACTCAGTGGTCACAGAATGACTATGAGCTCCTGACATGGCATGTATGAAAAAAGTGAGCTACTTCTTACCTAAGCTAGCTTGGTATCTGTCCATTACATTCCAATGCAGTCACATTGATAAAAAGGCTTTATTTCTTATATAAAAATCTTTGGTCTAAGGAATCATTTTTAGTGATTGAAATGTAGAACTTGCCTTGTTCACCAGCAAAACAAGACTGGGAGGGGATATGATTGCTCTGTAATAATACACTGAGGAGAGTAAACACCAGGGGGGAAAGAGCTAACAGCAGATAGCATAAGAAATGGATATAAATTGGCCATGAACAAATGGCTGGAAATTAGGAGTCATAATGAGGTTTTGGAACACCTTCCAATAGGGCACAAAAAAAAAAAAACAACTAATACTTTTAAAGATAGAACTAGATTCATGGCCAGCATTATAGAATATTAGTTGCCTGCAATATAATGGGCCTGAAGACTCTATGATCCAGGAGGTATCTTCCAGCTATTTGCTCCTGTAAGTTAAAGAGTTTAGGCTGTCTAGGCTGCATTACCAACCAGCTGTTACTCCACTTGAGTATAAGTGATAATCTAACCCTATATCATTGCCAAAATGTAATTTAAAGGTAACATTTGTTAAAATGTTATTATCGTAGGTAGCTTCCTTGCAGATCTCAAATTGCTTTACCATGGAATGTTAACCTATTGAATACATATTAGATGTGAGTTTCATTTTCTCATTAATAGTTTGAGAGCCACATGTTGCAAATGAAACATGAATTTATAATTATGGGCCTTATTTCATTCAAAACTGGTAAATTCAAAGACATGAAACACACGTCCTTTATGAGAAGCTAACGCTAGCAGTTTCCATTTTTTTCTAATCTGTACATACATATTTCATTTCTATAAAAAAAGAGAGAGAAAGAGATAGGAAATGGAACAAATCTCACTGGGATTTATCATTTACTATAAATTCTTTATCTCGTTATAGTGCCAGATAGGCATCTACTGAGCTACTAGTATGACCCCATTCCAACAGATGTACCATTGATCAGGAAGGAAAAAAATGTTTAAATTCCCTGTAATGTGGAACAATAGCTGGAGAAACAGGTTTGTAAAAGACAGCTTCCATCTGAGATGAATATTGTGAGTTTTTTCCATTCTTTTAGCAAAACGTTGTTGTGAAGAACCCTTATCACTAATTTTAAAAAGTTACCTTGGAGGAAGTGCCAAGAAATACTACCTTCAGATAGACTTTCCCCTGAAGTTCATGAAAAATTAAAGTCTGCAGCAGGTTTCACTAATAGAGAGAAGAGTATGAAAGAAACAAGATAACACAGGTTCATTAGAGGCAGGTCCTGGCAGACCAGCTTGGTGGCCTTCTACAACCAGGTCACCAAATCCTTAGACACAGATGTAGCAGTGGACATAGTCTTTCTAGATTTTAGGAAGGTCTTTGACACTGTCTCTCACCCCATTCTCATTAAAAAAACTGGGGGACTGTGGTGTTGACACCTACACAGTCAAATGGGTCACTAGTTGGCTGGAGGGCCACACTGAGAGAGTGGTGGTGGACGGGTCATTTTCGACCTGGAGGGATGTGGGCAGTGGGGTCCCCCAGGGCTCGGTCCTTGGGCCCGCAGTGTTCAACATCTTCATCAGCGACTTGGATGAGGGTGTAAAAATCACCCTGTTCAAATTCGCAAACAACACTAAGATGAGGGGGGAAGTGGGCATGCTAGAAGGGAGGAATAGGCTGTAATCAGACGTAGACAGGTTACAGGGGTGGGAAGATGAGAACAGAATGGGTTTCAGCACTGGGGAGGAAGAACCAGCAGCATACCTACAGGCTGGGGAACTCCCTTCTTGTCAGTGCAGAGGCAGAAAAGGATCTTGGAGCCATTATTGATGCCAAAATGAACATCGGCTGACAGTGTGGGGATGCAGTCAGGAAGGCCAACCGCACCTTGTCATGCATCCACAGATGCATCTCAAGCAGGTCCAAGGAGGTGATACTCCCCCTCTATGTGACACTGGTCAGGCCACAGTTGGAGTACTGCGTCCAGTTCTGGGTGCCGCGCTTCAGGAGGGATGTGGACAACAGGGAGAGGGTCCAGAGGAGGGCCACTTGCATGATCGGGGGCAGCAGGGCAGGCCCTACAAGGAGAGGTTAAGGGACCTGAACCTGTTCAGCCTACACAAGAGAAGGCTGAAGGAGGATCTAGTGGCTGTTTATAAACTGGTCAGGGGGGACCAGCAGGCATTGGGGGAGTCCCTATTTCCCTGAGCACTACCAGGAGTGACAAGAAATAACGGTCACAAGCTGGCAGAGGGTAGATTTAGGCTAGATATCAGGAGGTGCTACTTCACGGTCAGGGCGGCTAGGGTCTAGAACCAACTTCCAAGAGAAGTGGTGCTGGCTCCTACCCTGGGGGTCTTTAAGAGGAGGCTGGATGAACACCTCATTGGGGTTGTTTGACCCCAGTACTCTTTCCTGCCATGGCAGGGGGTCGGACTTGATGATCTGCTCAGGTCCCTTCTGACCCTACCAACTATGAAACTATGAAACAGCATGCCCATCTAAAGGAGAGAGATGCATTCAGTAATACTCACACATTATAAACAGAAAAAGAGGAAATAATATTCTCACTTCCAGAGAATAAATTTGTTTCCTGTTGCCAATTAACTGAATGAAAGATACAAACTTCATAGAAGAGGTCTAGAATTTATAGGTCCTCCTCCCACCCCCCTGCACCCCCGCCCGCAAACATCTGCCACCTGTAATCAAATAGGATAGGAGTCATCTTCTGCTACAATGTTTTTTAAAAACACTTTGAGTCCTTTCAAATCAGCAAGTGACTGCTCACCTAAACAGTGAAATGACTGATGGTCTAGATCTATATTTGGAGAATGTCATGTGCAGAAGACCTGAAGCTGGCAGCAATCCAAAACAGCTTTCTTGAAATTGAAATAAATGGCAAAAAGCCAAAAGCCCCAAAATGTGGGACACTGGGGTAAAGAAAATATAGTTCTCTTTCAAGTCATGCTCATGCATATGTGATATTACATCAGTCACCTCCTACCAGGATGTCATCCTGCTCACAAACAGACAGACCTGAATGAGACAGTAAATTAAATTTTATGTCCAAAGAGACTAGTATTATTTTTAGAGCCACAAATGCTGCTATACTATAGGATATTGCTGACACAGGAATTTGGGTTTAAACTAAGAATCCATGTTTGTGTTATTGCTTTATTTAGCAGGGTTTTGTATGATAAAATTCTCAGTGGCAAAAGCAGAAGGTGTGTTTTTCATTCACATAAAAGCTCCATTCCATCAGAGCAGTGTAAAGGAATAAGTGTCAGTAAGAACTGGGCCCAGTAAATGGATAGGGAGCAGAAGAGGTTAACCCCATTAAGACAGCCCAAATATACAGTTAAAGGAGGAGAATGATTAGATTCTAGATCCAAGGATAAAGAAGCTAACACCATGCCATCGTAAGCCACATGAGGAACTTCTAAATCCTTGAGACAACAACTATTTTTTTCATATAAACTTATGTTTCATACAAATGAATGTACACAAGTCAGATACTTGCTTATAGTCTTACATTGAGAAATGAAGAAAATGTTGCTTGAATTCATTTGTTGAAAACAACAAGGAAAGCAAAGTATGAATAGACAGTTGAGATAAATAATAGATTTGCTGCTACTTGTGTATCTAAACATCTAGGAAAAAGTCATACTCAGACTGCTGATTTTGAGCACTTAAACCAGAGTAGGTCAATAGCAGCAGGAGGAATTAATAGACCCTGTGCTACAATAAATTCCATTAAGTGTAGCCTCAGTCTTTTGTACCTCATTTTAAAATAATGTTAGGCCTGATGAACTAAGAATTTACAAAAACAGAAGGAAATCCCTGGTAAAGATTGCTGTGATAAGTTTAACACAATTCTACTAAAATAATTCAAAATAATTTCAGGGAGTGCAGTCCTGCAGGGCCAGGCCAACTCTCAGGATCTCAAAATTGCAATGTTAGATGGGAGGGTGTGATGCGATTGCACATACACACACAAAAATCAATTAGGTGCATACACACCCACCAGGCACATACGCACACACTACCAACTTCACACTCATACAAAATTACCAGCCTAGGCACATGCACATCTATCACCAATTCAAGCACATACACACTACAGACACCAAAAATTAGACAAAATCAGTTACCAACACCTGCACACACAATACACATACACAGATCACTAATTTGTATATCATGCCCACAATGACATATATATATGTATATTCACCAGTTCACACACATGCCACCTACCTACATATACCCACAGGTGAGTTCCTAACTTGGATGGTACAGTGTGTATGTGTGTATTTGGGGTCCTTGGGATACCTGGGGGAAGGTTAAGGTGACAGAGTGAAAGTATAAGGAGTGAAAATGCTGGGAGTGAAAGTGCTGGTAGCGAGATTAAAACCGGTAGACTAGGGAGAAGCTGGGCTGAAGAACTGGGGCTTGGGGTTACTTTAGGTTAATTGATGTTAATGTATTAAAGGACAATGCCCAAAGCCGGCAGAACAGAAGAGTGATGCTGGGGAGAAGCCAGCACAGAAGCTGGGGCTGGGGCTGGGGCTGGGGCTGGGGCTGGGGCCGAAGCTGTGGGGGAACCAAAAGGTAGGTGGGGAGAGGGAAACTGGAAGCCGGAGGGGTAAAGGAGGAACTGGGAGCTGTGTCAGGAAGCTGTGGGTGTTGGAGACGTGCTGCGGAGGAGCAGGGAAACTGCAAGGGCTGCCAGGGAGATCAGTAAACTGTGGGGGGAAGGGCTCCAGGTGCCAGGAGCCAAAGAAGGGCTCCGGGGCAGCTGGAGAACCTGCAGGGAGCAGTGCTAGGTGCTAGGAGCTGGCTAAAGGCTCTGGCTGCCAGAGAAAACTGTGAGGCAGCCTGGAGGAGCTGGGAAGATGCCAGGGAGATTAAGAAGCTCAGGGGACAAGCTCTGGGTGCCAGACCCAACTTGGGGCTTTGGGCACTGGGGAAAAACTGCCGGCAGGGGCTGCCGGGGAGACTGCAGGGATTCTGGGCAGATCAAGAAGCTGGGGGAGGGACTCTAGGTGCCAGGAGCCATAGAAGGGCTCCGGCTGCCGGGGAGACTATGGGGGCTGCCAGAGAGAAGGAGAAGGGCTCTGGGGCAGCTGGGGAAGCTGCAGCAACCTGCAGCAGGTGCCAGGAACTGGAGAAAAGCTCCAGGTGCCCGGGGAACTGCAGGGCACCTGGGAGGAGTTGCAGGGTGCTGGGGGAACTGCAGAGCAGCACCAGGAGGACCAGGCCCATCTCCCACCCCATCCTCATTAAAAAATTGGGTGACTGTGGCATTGATGCCTACACAGGATGGATTGCAGATTGGCTGAAGAGTCGTACTCAGAGGGAGGTGGTGGACAGGTCATATTCGACCTGGAGAAAAGTGGGCAGCAGAGTCCCCCAGGGCTTGGTCCTCAGGCCCATGCTGTTCAATTTCTTTATCAACAATTTGGACGATGGGGTGAAAAGCAGCCTGTTTAAATTCGCTGATGATACCAAAATTTGGGGTGAGGTGAGCACGCTAGTAGGGAGGGAAAGACTGCAGCAAGACCTGGATAGGTTACAAGGGTGGGCTAACAAAAACAGGATGCGCTTCAATACTGACAAGTGCAGTGTGCTGCACTTGGGCAGTAGTAACCAGCAGCACACTTATAAGATGGGAAACTCCCTTCTTGAGAGCACGGGGGTAGAAAGGGATCTTGGAGTCATTATCGACTCCAAGATGAACATGGGCCAACAATGCGAGGTCATGGTTGGCAGGGCTAACCGGACATTGTTGTGCATCCACAGGTGCATCTCGAGCAGGTCCAAGGAGATGATCCTCCCCCTCTATGCAACACTGGTCAGGCCACAGGTGGAGTACTGTGTCCAGTTCTGTGCGCCCCACTTCAGGAGAGATGTGGACAGCATTGAGAGGGTCCAGAGGAGGGCCACCCGCATGATCCGGGGACAACAGGGAAGACCCTACAATGAGAGACTGCGGGGCCTAAACCTGTTCAGCCTTCACAAGAGAAGGCTGAGGGATGACCTGGTGACTGCCTATAAACTCACTAGGGGGGACCAGAAGGGTTTGGGAGACACTTTGTTTCTCCTAGCGCCCCCTGGCATAACAAGGAATAACGGCCACAAGTTGATGGAGAGTAGGTTTAGATTAGACATCCGTAAGAACTACTTCACAGTCAGGGCGGCTAGGAGCTGGAACCAACTTCCAAGGGAAGTGGTGCTGGCTCCACCCTGGAGGTCTTTAAGAGGAGGCTTGATGCCTACCTATCTGGGATCATTTGAGCCCAGTTTTTTCTCCTGCCCAGGCAGGGGTGGACTTGAAGATCTACAAGGTACCTTCTGACCCTACTTCTACGATTCTATGAATGGCAGCAGGGATCGAAGGTGCTTGGTAGAGGGGCTGAAGTCCAGGAGGAGAGAGAGACAGGTTCCAAGTTGGAGGAGGAAAGGTATGGGTAACATCTACCTATCCCAGGCTAAAAGTGGGTCCTTGATAACCAAGTCAAGGTCTCCTTCAGAAAGGTGTTGTCTAGAGGGGGTTGCCGGCAGGGCCTCTGCAGTTGATAGGCAGTGTGATGTGGAGCTGGTCTGATCCAGATGGAAATGGCATTCCCACTGGGTTTGTCTTCACTACAGTCTTTTATAGGGGCAAACCTTCTATGACCCTAGTGGCAGGGGCATGCCCAGGCATGGGTCAGCCCCTGGTGTACTGAGCATGTGCACTCCAGGCTACGACATGCAGTTTCAGGTGTCTGTAATGGTGGGTTGCCTGGTTTCTGAAGCAGTCTTTGTCTTCCAAACCTTGAGCCAGGGAGGCTCAATGCAGGGTGATGGTTGGGTCATTGAGTTGATGGCTCGGTCATTCAGAGGGAGCTATTTGTAGACCTTCTGCCATTGTCTGTCAATCACCCACTCACACACGGAACCAGTTTACATGCAAGGAGGGTCATGAGTCACACAGTTACAACAGAGCTACAATAGAGTATGCCCGGGCAGGGGACACAAGATGGAGACTTGACAAACAAAATGGAAACTTGACATGACTTATGCTAACTTACTTATGGAGACTTAAATCATATAGCATCAGTAAAACAGTAATATAAAACAGTACAAATCAATATAAACATAATAATTATAAAATATAAAACAGTGGATATCCATAACAGGGCACTTATTTGCAAAGAAGGAGAGAAAATAAAACCCAACAAGATATCAAAATAAAATGCTAAAGCTTATCCTATGTCTTAGCTCACTTATACTTATCTATAGGGAACAGAGGGAGAGAAAAAGTCAGAAATAGTTAGGGAAGGGAAAGGAGTGTATATGTATCTAGATATCTAGATAGATAGATAGATAGATGAAAAATGGGGGGGGGGATATTTTAAAGGAGTACAATACAATAGCAATTCCTGACCACAACAGGGTACATTGAATGTAACCTCGAAAAGTAGAAGGGCTGAAAAAAATAACATGTCCTTTGGTGAATCTATATAAAATACGAAGAAAGGAAAGGTTTGTCAACAACAAGGAATATTTGTATTCATTATGTTACAACAATCAACTTTCATCTATCCTGGAGAACTGTGTTGCCTTGAGAATTTGTAAAATAATGAGATCAGAAAGAACTAAAAATGACTGTCCAACTGTTCAGTTTCTAGCTCAGTTTCTAAAAACTCTGGATTTGTTTATGCTATCAGTAGAATTCAAATGCCTAATAAATAGTGGGGAGGGAAGGACACATTTAACAAAGCCTCCATTCTTCTGACTCTTTAGCTAAAGAATAACAAAACTCCCACAGCCAAATTCTGCAAAAATCTCTCCAGCATATCAGAAAAGACCAGAATGTATAATGCTAAAATTTCCAATATTTAAAATGAAAAGAATCAAAGAGAAATAGAAATGTATATATCTCTTATTTTGTGCGAGATAAGCAAATAAGGGCACAGACTCCTTTTATGAGTACTACAGTAACTACAGAGCCAAATTTTCAAAGAACCTATTAAATCAAAGAATAGTGCATGTATGGGAGCTACAAAAATTCAGTACCAAGAAAAAATTCAGTAACCATTTCATTTTCACATTTATATTGCTATGCCCGTTTACTTTTAAGGCTGAGTCAAAAGTCAAAAAATTAAAATTTTACAAACATCCACCTGTATATTTTAACCAAAAACATGCTGCATTTACAGCATCCGCTGACCCCAAAACACACATGCACATACCTCCATCTCTGTATTTCTGTGAAAAAAATTAGCCAACAGAAATAAGGAAAAGAAATATTATTAATAGAGAGAGCTGAGATAAATACACAAGTAATGACAAGTCTGCTATCTAAACATCTAGGTTAGGGACAGAAATTACATATAAACCAGTTCAACTCTGTAACAGATCAGGGCTAGGGATAGACATTCAAAATGTTTCAGCCTGGATTCATTCAATCTTTGCATGTTAGTCTAACCTGCCTAGGTTGAACTGGTTTGCAACTACACAGACATTCCCTCTGGACAGAAGAAATACTGTCACATGCCTGCAGTGGCTCAGGCTGGAAGCTTGGGGGCGCTAGAGCAGCCCTTCCTTCTTTTTCATAGTGCTGAGCTGAAGGGCAGGGCACAGCCAGGCCCCCGCAGGAGGCTCTGGTTAGAGAAGGGTGTATATTCCTACAAGGTCAGCACACTCAACCTACTTTCAAAATGGCCCAAAACCAGTTTCAGATAAACCTGGATGGATGTAGTATCAGACTTAACTGATTTAGGTTAAATCAGTTTATTGAACTTCTGTCCCAGATCTCCTCCAGATTCAAGTTAACTCACAGCCCTCCAGCATCCCATCAACATGGTGGGCAGGCTAGTCTTAGCCCAAGCTGTCTACTCTATGTAAAAGTGCTGTTGTCTTAAAAAAAAAAGAGTTTAATTAAAACAGAACTAAAGAATAACCACTTTAAACAAATATAATTATGAATTTTTACCCCAGAAACCTGTTTTAAGATCCCAGTCTTTTAAATCAGAGAAGAGATTAAAAAAAAAAACCTGACCTTTATCCAATAAAAGCCAGGTAATACAAGGTCAGTTTCTGCCATACATACTGATGCTGAGTAGAACCTTATTATACTACAGTCAGTATTCAACATAAATAACAGCAACAAAATCTGTACCTTAATAGCAATACACAGGAAGATATATATTGCAGCTACAAAACAACTATCGGAATTATGATTTACTCAGAAAAAAAAATCCTGAATATAAGGAGTTAAATGGAGGAATTAGATATATGGATTGTTCATGAAGCACAGTTTGGCTTCACAGTAATAGGCATATTATATTCATTTGGTGATCCTGTAATCTCCAGAAAATTGTGCTGAATCCTCCCTCTCCACAATTGTAATTTCCTGTAATAATAGGGACTATATGGAGCTGCAGTAGCATTGTCAGGATACATTCTATTCTAGTGAACAGTATATTTCTTCTGGTAAAAACAGTTTGGTAAAATAACTGCTACATATGCTTGCTGCTTTTGTCCAAACTTAATCAAGGACATTTTTAGTAAAATACTTCAAATTTGAATTGGTCACAAACAAATAAAAAAGCAAAAGAGTGAGGTTAAATAAAACTCATTTGTTTTTATATGGTTCTAGAAAACGCTATTCAGTCAGATGGTGGCTGATGGTCTAGTAGGACAAAATGTGTAATTCTCCTGTGCCCACAGTTATCAATACAACAGCCATTAAAAACCCTTTTTAAAATCTTTTCTCACAGAATCCTGCCATGTACAGCTGAAGAAACTGAAATTGAACCTTCTCCCCATTTCTAATCAACTGTGATATAAATATTTTTGACATTTTATGTAGTGATTATGTTGGAAGCAAAGACAGTTTTCTCCATCTCTACTGCTCTGGTAGCCACACCAGCAAAATCCAAAGTTAAATGCAGACATTTGGGGGCTTAAGGGAGGTTAGATCAGATTAAAAATGGTCATCCAATCTAACTTAATTTGCCCAGATGTGGACCTTACACTCAGACAGTCTCAGTGACTGGAAATCAATCTAAACCTGTAGCAGTACAGAAGTTCCACATGTACAGACCATTTAAAATGGAAGAACCTGATCTAAGATGGACCTGGATCAATGTACTCTCTTTACATCAGTATAAATCAATGTGCATGGAACTTCTGTACACTTACCTTCACAACTCCAGAGCTGGGAAAGCCCAGCTGCCTGCCCCAGCCCCAGGGCTGTGTTTTTTGTATGCACCGTCTGGCACTGAGCTCTTTTTAACCCCCTGGCTCCTCATTGCCTCCCCCAACCTCAGATCAGCCATCCTTACTGCCAACCTCCCATCCCACAAACCACTCTGGGTGCTGGATTTATCAGTATTCACCACTGCTAGAAGCCAAGCAAGTAAGTAACAGTGGATAGGGGTTTATGTTTGCCAGGGGAGATCAGAGGGGCTAAAAATAGCCCCTTGTCCCCCCAAGTCTCCCCATGGACCCCCCTGATCCCACCAAACTCTCCTGAACCCCTGCAACCTCCCACAGACACCACCTGCCCCCCAAACTGCTCCCATGGATCCTGCCTGCCCCCATCTCTCTTGCAGATTTAGCTTGTCCCCCAACCCCTCCACAAATACCATCTGCCCCCCTGCCTTCCCTGATCACTCCTGTAGATCCCACCTGCCCCCTCCACCCCCTGGATTGCTCTCACAGACACTGCCTGTGCCCCATCCCTCCCGCAGACCCCCAATCCTTCCCAAGCCTGCTTGCCTCCTTGTCCCCCAACCTGCCTCTGCTAGCCTGCCCCATCCCAACTTAGATTAGGTGGCCATTTTTAATTTGATCTAACCTCCTCAAGCATTTGCACTTAGCCCAAGTCAACAGAACTAATCCTGTTGTCTCCCATCATTTGCCGAGTCAGAGAGTTGACATTGTGAAGAATTTTTAGTCTCATTTGAGTCTGCCGCTGTCATAGCAGAACCATGTCTCAAGATGATAAATAATCGGTTTTTACACAGACCTCAGTTCAGCAAATAAAATCACATGCCTTAACTAAACACAGGCATCATAGCTCTATTAGACAATAATATTAGTCAACAGGGCTAATTGTGTGCTTGAAGTTATGCACTTGTCTCAGCACCTTCCTGGAATTCTGGCCACAGTGGAATTCAGAAAGCATTAATGGAATTCCAAGTTATAAACCACAAACTTATTTCTTCACTGCTGAAGAACAGGATGAAAGCATTAGCTCTATTTAGATGGGCTGGGTCTACTTGACATTTTCAGTTTTGGACTTAAGCCTGGATCCATTGATTTGCAGGATTGACTGACAAACCCATATATTTTCCAGGGTTTCCTCTGGAAGAGGAAAGCTTGTTACTTTGAGCTGAAAAAGTTTAACAGTATCATTTGATTTGCATACATGTTGGTCAATTCTTTGTTATAGGCTTTGGGACAAATATATTAGACACAAATGCATAGAAAATAATTCATTTGAATTGACAGTTTGCAATGTTACTCATGTAATTAACAAAGAAAATGTACAATGGTTCTCCAATATTTTTAAGAATGAAATCCTAGCAACTTTAATGTTTATTTGGTATAAAACAACAATTGTCTCATTTTAAATAGCATGGTTTGCTTCTTTTATTAATTGGTCATCATAATTTCTAACTGTATTTCCAACTTGAATGCAATGGAGTGTGTTGCCCGAATGAAGAGCAAAGAAATGTAAAAATAAATCCTGTTAAAAATAAAGGTTCAGATCTGTAATTTATATTTCAAATATGTTAAAAAGACAACAGATCATTTAATTGGGCTGAAAACAGACTTAGAATACCACAATATTATTTTTGCTCTTAACCTCCCCCCACCTCACTCCTTCCTTTTTGTTTTACCCTCCAAAACACCCCTTCTTTAATTAGAAAGTAAATGTTTGGAACAGGAATAGCTCTGAAAACAGTTATAATCTCACTTAACTTTAAGAATACATGTATTGCCATTGATTTCAATGAATCTACCCTTGTATGAAAATGACTCATTTTTAACATATTTCCAGGACTGGAACCTATTTCTGCAGATGATCTAGCAGAGTGGAATGCTGATTAGAGCTAGTTAAGAATTTTTCCACAAAACTTAGCTGGAAAATACCAATGCATTAAAATTGCAAGTTTTTGCATAAATGAAAATGTTGATAACTACCAGTCATGCAAGTGCTAGAATTATGCCAAGAATTTTTTGGCCAAGTGCAAGTCCCTCTCAAGCATTCCTACATTAATTGTATCATTAAATATTTAATGTACTAGCAAGAAGATCAACTTGCAAACTGAGCGATTAGAAGATTCAGCTGGCATGTGACAGAGTACTGCAATACATTTTTGCAAGAGACCCCTCACATTCCAGGTGAATGCCCTAATACTAAACTATTCAGGTCTTATGTTCTGAACAATATTAGAAGGTTTTGGTTTTATCCTGACTCCAACTAAATTTAATATTTTTGAAATCTCAAAGTTTCATGAATGGAAAGACAGTTTCCTACCCAGTACTAGCCCCAATTCACTTTGTCATTTCTAAATGTGTAATTAACAAAAGGCCAAGACTTAACTTTTGGCTTATACTGTTTCCATTTTTTGTAGACAAATAAAAAATTTCCAACAACAATTATGTATTTATAGAGCTGTTATCATTTATACTCCTTATCTCCCTTATGTCCAGATTAGGGGTTTCCAACCTTTTTTAACAAGTGTACCCCTTCTCTCTCAAAGTTTCAGCTCATGTACCCCTTTACATTTTTTTCTTGTTTTTAATGGGTGAGAGAAGGGGGCAGATCAAGGTCCCCACAGTGAGAGAGGGAGTGGGGTTGGGGTTGGGGCTACACAGTTAGGGCAGAGTGTGGGCTGGATCCACGAGTGGCTCATCTGGGGGGCGTAGGGGGGGTGGGATGGCTCCTGCTGCTGCACGCAGCCTGGGAGGACATGAGGGGGTATGCCCCCAAATCTGTGCTGGAGCAGGGTGGGCTAGCCCAGTGGTGGGGGAGGGTGTAGGGCTGGAGCAGGTGCAGGGGCTGACCAGGCAGGGTGGGGCGTAGGACTGAGCTGTGCAGGGGGTGGGTGGTGGCTCCTGACACTACAGACACCCTCAGGAGGTAATGAATGCCTAAAAATGAATGACATAATACAGTCATAATTTAATATTTTTGTATGACTTACTCTTCAGACTTCTAAAAATATGGACTCCATATCATCAGCTCCCTTTGTTACCCTGCTCCAAAATATAGTTCGCATTTACTTTCTCTCTATCCTGAGAAAACAATACACCAGCTTTCTAGCTTAAGCATTCTCTGGGGTTAGCTGCTCCTTATATTCCTTCCTGAAGGCTGCTCAAAGTTTATCTACTAAGACTGGCTATTGACAGACATTCAGTTAAAAAAGTGATAGGATCTGACCTGTGATCCAACCAATCATCCCTCCTGCCATGCCACATTTGGGATTGGACCTCAATGGCACCCTACTTAACAGTACAAGGAGAACCCAGGATCATAATGTGCCCAACAATCAGCTAATTGTCATCTGGCTTTGGGGACCCAATGGGCCCGATCAGGGTTTTGAACATTAGCTAGACTGGGACTAATGGAAATTAGTCACAAAACTACTGCACATTTTTTGTGGCTGTTTATATTATTTGTGTCTGTAATAATTCTGTGACTGTTTTCATGCCTAAATGTGTGGCTGGGTTACACTTTAAGACATGATTAACTGGTTAATTGCACCTTAAATGTAACATCTGTCAGGGGCAATTTACTTCACTATGTGAGTGTGTAACTACTAAACTTTATCTGCTTCATTGATTTTTCAGGATTCTATCAGGAGGTCCCTGCAAGCTTATGTACTTAAGTCAGTGGGTCTCTCTCTCACGACACCTCTCATTAGACTCAAGGCACCCCATTAAAAAAATTATTTGTTGCAGTGTTTATCTCTTTCCTGAGCAGCCAGGCATTGGGGGCTGGGGAGTGACAGGCAGGAACACGGCAGAGCCTGTGCTCATCTTCTCACACATCACAGAATCCTTCAAAGGAATTTACAGCACCCTTGGATACCCTGGCACCAAGGTTGAGAATCACAGACCTTAGTGAACACACATGGAAACCTGGCCATCCTCCAAAAGGCCCTATTCTAGTCTAAGTCAGACAACATGGAGAGACTCTGGGAACTGGGCCTTTCAGTCTGAGTAAGAGCAGAGACTTGATAGCCACCTACAAGTACATCGGGGTGGGCACCAACTCTTCAGAAAGGTACCTCAAGGGAGGACGAGGACCAATGGGCACAAGCTAATACAGGGAAAATTTAGGCTGGACTTAAGAAAAAAATTCTTCTACGTAAGGGTAACTAGAATCTGGGACACACTCCCAGCAGAGGTGGTTCAGTCATCATTCTTGGGGGTGTTCAAGAGGAGGAGCTTGTGGAGCTCGATTGAGCCCAATAACCTCCTGCCCAGGGTAGGAGACAGGACTTGATGATCTTACAGGTCCCTTCTGGTCCTTTGAGTCGATGATTTTATAACACTACTACTGCCTTCAATGGGAGCACTGTCAAAAAACCTAATATATATGGAAGATACCCAATTTTCAACAGATACTTCAATTTATTTCTTTAAATAAAAAAAACAAATATTTTTTATTTAACATAGATGCTAAGATGATTGTCAAAGGAACCTTTTTTAAGAGGCTTTAAACAATCCATACATATTGTTGTATTTAGTTTAGTTAATGCCTTGCCCCATGACAGCGTTAACCTTGTTGACAGCTGTGTGCTAATATACAGTAAGCTTCTCACTGGGCACCACTTGCCACTGTTTTTTTACTCCTGTGGCTAGGATAATAAGTTAAGAAACTAAATGTATAGGTTTCTAAGTCATGATGCTTTGTATTAGGACTAATTTTTAATTTTCCCTTATACTACTTTTGGTCCTGGGCTATTTGTTTTAAACTTAAATTCAATGGTACCCGACTCAATTGTCATGAAGATAAGTATTTCCTTGTCTTATTTTGTAATGTATTTTGTTTACATTTCACATGAAGATTAAATGGTATCAGTCTATTCATGTACTTGAAAAAATAATAATTAGAATAAAGTTATGGTAAGTGAATTTTTATGGCTTGCTCCTGAGAAATAGGACAGTGAATTGAGTGTAAAGTTTTTAATTACAGCTTTTTTTTAATATAAGATTTCTCTTGCAGGACTTCTCTTACTTCTAAGTAGGCAAATGCATGCTATGGTTGGAATCACTGTGTAATTCTCTCATTGTAATGGAGTCAGCTGTTTAACTTTTGGGACATTAATAGTAACAATTACAACATATTTTGAATCCTTACTAGCACATGCTGGGGGAGATAAATTACTTAGAGCCATTTACAACACAATGCTTGTTAGGCTCTCAACTCATTTATGACAAAATAAGTTGCAAAGTGTAATTTTTTTACTACAAATATCTTACTTAACGTACAAAAATTTCATTGTTTCCATTCTTTAGACTTCGTAAATGAAAGACACTAAATTAAGTACATGAAAAATTCCTAAACATCCCCCTACCTTTTATACACAATACTTGTTCAGTGCCTGATCCAAATGGAGCGTTTCCCCTTGATTTTAATGGTTTTTTGAATATTTTCTGTATCTGAATGAGAGAAAAAGGCTAAATCCACTTCTGAAACACACAGAGGTGTTGAGGACTTTGCATATCCCTTACTTTTCACAGACAGAACAGATCAGAAAAACAGAATTCCTAGGAAGTAGTACTATATAAATGGAGTACCCTTCATTTTTCTCATGTAATATTATTTTCTTGTTTAAACACACTATACAACAAAATTATGAATAGATTATGGCTAAAAAGCATTTAGCAATAGTTTAGAGGTATGGCTTTGAATTAAAATGAAGCCATGATTATGTAAACCACAGGCCACAATCTAACTAGCACAAGTAACCTGAGCAGTGAGGACCCTACATGGCTTGTGTTTTAACAGATGTTAGTAACCACAGAATAATACAGAATTTTCAGGAAGCCTGAATATACTCAGGCTTCCTGAAAATGTTGTATTCAGGTTGTGTTGATTTTGGGGTCTGACCATTGACAGTAAAAGGCCCGCTGGTGCATCCTGATGTGGGGCTGCTAAAGATGCACCTGCAGGATATACTTGACTGTTTCCCTTAAAAAATCTGAGCCTTATTTCCTATAGCTGCATTGCTAAATGATTCTGTGTTTCTGGGTAAATCTTTCCCCATTTGGCCTACAATAAACCATGTGGCTACTGCTGCTTCTCTGAACTGAACACAACAGGTTGCCAGCATATGCTGAAATGCATGTTGCCATGTCTCCACCACTACTGTTACCCATTTGTAACAAGACAGTCCATCCCTTTAAGAGTGAAGAGTCAGTCCTATTGACAAGGTCCAGTTGCAAGAGATTTCCATAGGCAGGCTGAGAGCTTTCAACATTTCAGAAGAGGAAGCAAGCTGTGTGCTGAACTGCTTGCTGTGGAGAGGCCAGGGTGCCATGCCTGTGCCAGAGGCAAAGGGGTTCCCCTCCTAGTGTTCAGGACAGGACAGCAGGATCTTGTTTTTCTTGTTTAAAATACTGTACTTTATTTGAGGAGTTTCTCAGCCAGTCCTCCCAAGGGAGAATAGCCTGCCTGGAAAAGTCAGAAAAGCAGGCAACCCATTTACACCAGACTAGCTAGATTAGACTAACATGACCTTGCTAGCAAAGGCTGCATGCCTTCATGTTGCAGTATAGACCTGTGTAAATAAAATAACCAAATAGGTCACTTCTGGTGCTGAATCTAACATTTGAAGAAAAAGTGATTTCAAGATAGTCCCAGTAGCAGTGCAGTTCTGCTGTAAGAAATACTGGGAAATAGCTAAGGAGAATCGTCGGGGAAGCACTGAGGTTCCAGAGGGGACGGGAGCCAGGTGTCCAAGAAGAGTGGTTGCTCCTTAAGGAGACGATCCTCCAAGACCAAAGGGAGATAATCCTAACACAGATCAAAGGGAGCAGGAGGGCAAAAAAGCCCCCATGGTTCACCAAAAGCATCTGGGAATGTCTGCTAGCTAAAAGGGAGGCATACACCCAGTGGAAGGGAGGGGCCGTCACCAGGGAGGATTATACTGCGGTTGCTCGGGGATGCAAGGGGCAGTCAGGAAGGCCAAGGTGGAGATGGAACTGGGACTAGCTACCCGGATCAAAGACAAGAAGTCCTTTTTTAAATACATAGGGGGCAAAAAGAAGGTACCAGGTAACGTGGGGCCCCCGCAAGACACACTAGGAAATTTGGTTGTCACACCAGATGACAAAGCTAACCTATTTAACAACTTCTTTGCCTCCATTTTGCTGAGCAGGGATGAGATCAGCCCCCCCCACCAGACCCCCCTCAGACCCCAGGGGAGGCGCACCTAGGCCATGGGTCAGGGAGGATCTAGTCAGGGAACTTCTGGAGGGACTGGATGTATTTAAATTAGCTGGTCCGGATGATCTCCACCCCAGAGTGCTGAGGGAATTAGCTGAGGTCATTGTGGGACCCCTGGCACAGCTTTACGAGCACTCGTGGTGCTCTGGTGTGGTGCCAGAGGACTGGAAGAGGGCCAATGTGGTTCCCATCTTCAAAAAGGGGAAGGAGGACCCGGGGAACTATAGGCCAGTTAGTCTTATCTCGATCCTGGGTAAGCTTTTTGAGAAAATTATTCTGGCACATGTCCACAAGGGGCCAGCAGGAGAGATTATGCTTAGGGGCAACCAACACGGGTTCATTAGCGGCAGGTCCTGTCAGACCAACCTGGTGGCCTTCTATGACCAGGTCACCAAATCCTTAGATGCAGGGGTAGCACTGGACATAGTCTTTTGGAAGGCCTTTGACACTTCCTAAGAAACTGGGGGACTGTAGTGTCAACACCTACACAGTCAAATGGGTCGCCATCTGGCTGGAGGGCCGCACCCAGAGAGCGGTGGTGGACGGGTCATTTTTGAACTGGAGGGATGTGGGCAGTGGGGTTCTGCAGGGCTTGGTCCTCACGCCCGCACTGTTCAACATCTTCATCAGTGACTTGGACAAGGTAAAAAGCACCCTGTTCAAATTTGCTGATGACACTAAGATGTGAGGAGATGTGGGCATGCTAGAAGGAAGGAATAGGCTACAATCAGACCTACACGGGTTACAGGGGTGGGCGGACGAGAACAGAATGGGATTCAACACTGACAAATGCAAGGTGATGCACCTAGGGAGGAAGAACCAGCACCATACATAAAGGATGAGGAACTCCCTCTTTGTCAGTGCAGAGACAGAAAAGGATTTAGGAGTCATTATTGACGCCAAGATGAACATGGGCCGGCAGTGTAGGGATGCAGTCAGGAAGGGCAACCGTACCTTGTCATGCATCGACAGATGCATCTCAAGCAGGTCCAAGAAGGTGATCCTCCCCCTCTATGCAGCACTGGTCAGGCTGCAGCTGGAGTATTGCGTCCATTTCTGGGCGCGGCACTTCAAGAGGGATGTGGACAGCATGGAGAGGGTCCAGAAGAGGGCCACTCGCATGATCAGGGGGCAGCAGGGCGGGCCATATGAGGAGAGGCTATGGGACCTGAACCTGTTCAGCCTCACAAGAGAAGGCTGAGGGGGGATCTAGTGGCCTGTTACAAACTAGTCAGAGGGGACCAGCAGGCATTGGCAGAGTCCCTGTTCCCCCGAGCACTCCCAGGAGTTACTAGAAATAATGGTCACAAGCTGGCAGAGGGTAGATTCAGGGTAGACATCAGGAGGTGCTACTTCACTATCAGGGCAGCTAGGATCCGGAACCAACTTCCAAGCGAAGTGGTGCTGGCTTCTACCCTGGGGGTCTTTAAGACAAGGCTAGACAATCACTTTGCTTAGGTCGTTTGACCCCAGTACTCTTTCCTGCCATGGCAGGGGGTCAGACTTGATGATCTGCTCAGGTCCCTTCTGACCCTACTAACTATGAAACATTTTTCTTTCCCCTTATTTTTTTTTCTTCTTAAAGGACATCTTCAAAGACATTCTTGCATCAGACTACTATTTTCAGAATCCATCAAAAGAGTCACAAATCATTGGTCTTTTCTATGACAATTTATTTTATACACCTTATAAATATTGCAGTTTATGTTCAAATGGAAGTATTAAATAATAGAAAGCAATAAAACATCTTTGCCCACTTGTCATCAAAAATATGGAAAATGAAATAGAACAAAAATGGTAAGAGTAGCAGACCTACACAAGGAGCTGAGGTTTAAATGGGTGAAAATAGTTTTCACTTCTTTAAATCGGCCTTGGATGAAGTTTTCAAAAGCACCTCAATTATATAGGTTTATTTTTCAGAGTGATTAAAGCCAAGGTATTTCAGTATTTAGGCATCCAAAAAGAACAGATGGGTGCTTAGTGGGATTTTCTAAAGTTCCAACACAGATTAGGTGCCTAACTCTCACTGAATTCAAGCACCTGATTACACATTTAGGTCTGCAACTGCTAATTGTAAAGAATCAGTTAGTTGGTGTTAAGGTTATCACGAGCTAATGGTCAGTGACACATTAAGGGTTAATACCCTCTCTAATGTGCACGGTTCAGACTTTCCATTAAAGGGTTGGTGAGTAGGGGCATGTCTAAGCCCAGACAGTTGGACTCTCCCAGATCGGAGCAAGGAGGAAGGGGTACAGCATGCCTGGAGGCACAGCTACATGAAGCAGCATGCCAGGATGTGCAAAAACAAGGACATGGGGGATTTTATGTAAAGGTTACTTATTTAAAGGCATTTTGATTTGATTTAAGTTAGAGAGAAAACAATACAGATTCTAGATTCACTTGTTTCAATTAATTGTGGATGGTGGGAGAAGACTAGGCCTTGAAGGACTTCCCTGCCCAAACCCCTAGTGCAGCCGGTCCCTTTGGCTTGAGGCTGGGGGAAGCCAGAACAGGTTGCAAAGGAGTCTATCCATGGTTCCCTCCTGGTGGGAGTAGGGGTTGGTTCTGGTGCCCCAAGCCCCTGGAAACCAACCAGCTAGCCATTCCAGCCAGCCGCTAAGCTCCCTCCCTCATTAGCAGCTCCTGCCAGCAGAGTCTGTGTGGGGGCAGGGCGCTGAAGAGGTAGAAACTGGGGCTGGCAACTCAAGACCCTGCACTGCTTGCTGCCTGACACCTCTCCCAGGGAAAGAATATATTATTGTTTCCAGACAGCGTGAGGATCTCACTGATATCATGAGATCATCAGATATTCCTCAGCCAAAACTCTTCATGGCATAGCAGGGTGCCTACTACAAGCTGAATGTTTTGGGACACTCTGGGTGTGCCTACACCTGCAACTGATGTGCTGAAACCCTACTCAACTGCACAATACTGCACAGTAAGTTTCCCTGGGATAGTGTCTACATGTGCGCCCAGTGGGAACAAACTAGCTCCCTACAGGAGCATTTCAGGGCAGGGCTACTCCTACCCTGCTCTGCTCCCATACAGCAACCAGGAGGAGCTCTAGGCTCCCCTGGGTGCCAGGCACATGCTGACAGGGGGTATTGGGATCAGACCTGGATTCTGTGGGGCAGAGGAAGCACTCTTGGCCCAGGCAGCTGACTGCTGGCCAACGCCCACTCCTATCTCAGAGCAGGGACTGGGACATTGTCCTCTGACCCAGCAGCTGCCTGCTGTTGGGGCCTAGATCCAATCTCTGCACCAGACCCTGGCAGCAAGCAACTGCCATAACAGGGAATAATGTCCCAGATCCGGCTCCAAGATCAGAACTGGGCCCCAGTAGCAGGCAGCTGCCAGGGCAGGGGATAATGTCCCAGCCCCAGCTCTAATCAGCCGATCAGAGTGGGGCCTGGGAAGCAGGCAGCTGCCGGTGGGAAGGGACTGTTCTCCCACCCCCTGCTGCCTAGGCTGACCAGAAACAATTTGCTCCCAGTCAGCTATGCACTTGTGTGCTACTGCAAATTACTTAATGAGCAGTAAATCTACTACCTGTGGGCACTTATACACACGCGGGATGTCTGCTCCAATGCATGCGTCGAAAAAGCTTTAGTTAAAGTGCCCCTCCCACCATTTTGAAGTATGGGAAGCTGCATACACATGATGCTGTGGGTGTTTTTACTGGAACAGTTCTTGGAGCCTCTCTGTTTAATGTGTCCCCCCTGAGAGAGTTTCAGATACCCTGCATTTTACACTCGCCTATTTTAATGCACAGTAGCTGCTGCATATGGTTGCATAGTGACACTTTACTGAACAGTAGACTAATCTACTGCACAGTTAACTGTCTCATTGTAGATGCACCCCGTTTTCCCAATACGAATGAAGTGCTTGTGTAAGTGTATGCTCAGATGCTGACTGGAAATCACTAGGCTAGCTCAAATACTGAGCTACACGCTGTGTTTTTCTATGCCTGCTTCAGGTCCACCCACAGGAGTCTTGCTTGGGAAACTTCCAGGAGACAAATACAGCTGCCAGCATCCTTGCTGGCCAGGGTTGGATTTGACCCCAAATATTTAAGTTCAATGCAGCAAATATGATAATTTCACCATCACTTGAAAATGATGACAACTGTGTGCACACCATTAATTTTAGCTGTCCTCCCACACTTGATGCTTCCTAGCCTGTATAATGCAGCAACAAAGGAAACAGAATACATAAGACGGGGTACATACAGTATCTTGCTGGAACAGGAATATTTCTCAGCTCTACTGGAGATTTGGGAGAAGGGGACATGGAGTTGCTCACTTTCCAGGCCTCTCTCACAGCTTTTCCTATGAGAGGCACCAAACTCCCATTGAAACTTACCTAGCCCATTAACGTTAGCCTGCCAAATGGGCCAGCAATACTTACACAGGTACAGGTATATAGGAGAATATAAAAAAGTTTTCTTGTTGCCCCTATTAACCTTTTACTCAGCAGTTGGATCCCTAACTAATCACAAGTTATGTTATCAAGATAACCCTGAAAAATGTCTCTATCTTTCCAGGTCAGTACACAAAGGAACAAGTTTCAGAACTATTCGGTTGCGTCTATCCTAGCATAAAGCCTATACTGAAGATCGGCCTCATCATTAAATTCATGAACAACTCAGTGTTGATCATCTTGAAATTATTTGCCAATCAGTCAAGTTTTCTGAACAATTCCAGAGAGAAAAAAATCAAGGGCTTGAGTCACAACACACTAGGAGACATGCCTCACTTTGAGCAATTACAATAATTGTACTCAACCGGTGCATAAGAGATTTAATTCTGTCTGCCATCTGAAAAAAATTCAAACCCCTGCTTCTCATTTTCCAGGCAAGCTAACTAACCTGAGGGCAGAGGACATTCTGGAATGGAAAGCTCTCAATTTCACCTGTTGGCACTGATATACTTTGTAGTTAGTAATTAAACATTTATTGAGGCAGAGTGCAAAGGAAAAAGTGCTTTCTAGCCTGGTGGTTGAAGTACCAATCTGGGAAGATGCATCCGGACTTTACCAATATAGTTTTGGATTAGGACCTCTAACACACTCTGTTGGTTCAATACTAAATAATGATCCTAAGACATTTGTATCTGCAGTCTTATTGAACTCTTGTGCTCTTCCCCACAACTCTGCAATATAATAATTAAACCTGGAAGAAGAGTATGCGGGTAGATTCAGTTCCAAGATTATTGACCTGATCTTCAGGGGGCTCTTCCTTCCCCCACACCTCCTACCCTTTCCACACCATATGCTGTTGACTTAATCAAAAATAAATTTGCCTCATGGGCCACACAAAGAGAGAAAAAAAAATAAAAATACAATATCTTCATCACTTTATGGCATCACTTGCCTTAATATACTACTCCTGGTTAGAGTTCAAGTCCAGCTAATCCCCGGCCAACTAGGGCAGCTGTCCAAATATATTTGACCAGAAAGAACAGAAAAAGATGTCCAAGCAATTCTGACTTGGGCTAGGTCCTCTACTGTGCAGGCTCCCTGAGTGGCTTTAAAGCCTCATAAGTCTCCCAAAAAAACCCAAAAAAACAAACACACACTCCAGAAGCCAGCTGGGACTTCCCACAGTGCAAATACTGGAGCCTACAGTGGTCCCCAAAGAGCAGCCTCTCAATACTTTCAGGATATGCCTGCCCTGACAGGTTCTTCAAAACTGTGCTGAACCCCCTGTACAAACTGTTGAGGCATTTCACATAAAGAAGAAAAAGAAAAAAAAAAGTAGCCACTTCACTCAGAGAAGTATAGATAGCTTGTATATCTGTCATCCTTCCTCCTTCCTCTCTCCAAATTTCTTCTCAGGCTATATAGTAAGAGAATCCTAGCTCCTCATGCAGCCCTTGAGCTGCAGGGTCAGGCTGGCTTGTAGTGGGTCAGCCCCAACCTGGCTGTCCTGCCCAGCCTCCTTCTGGTTGGCAGCTTTTCCTTTAAGGCTGTATCCACCGGGTCTTCTGTCTCCTCCCAGCCTGCCACCTTTTCTGAGCCAGCTGATCTCACCGGATCAGCTGCTTCCAGTCCTGGCCATCTCCCCAAGCCTTCCAGCTTCCAGGCTCTCTCTCTTCCCGAAGCATCTGCAGTTGGGGTTTTAATTGCCAGCACTGGGCTCCCTCATCCAATCTGGAGAGAGCACCAGCTAGGAAAACGTCACTCTGCCACCACTTCCAGTCTCAAAGGTACAGTGCCTGCAGGTAAGTCTCTTGGCTCGCCATTTTGCCTGCCAGGTCAAGCTGTTCCTTTACTCCCTCACAATGAGTTCCAGTCCCAGTTCCAATGACTGCTTCCTATACCCTGGGAAAACCATCCCTGACTCCCAACAAATACCCCCATAGCCACATGGCTCAGCTACTCTCCCAGGAAGTCGAAACTATAGGCCTTGATACATGTGCAAGTGATATACCTAAATGTGGATTCAACTGCATCTGATTTAGACAAATCCTGATGTCTTGAGGGTGGTCATGTGTGTTAATATATGTACCTCGTACCTCCACTGGATGGTGCTTACATGCCATGATGATTTTACAGAGTAGATTCATGTACTTCAAATTCTCATGTTTTGGGTGGCGCTGTTCTAGACAGAAACTAGATCTATTTAATTTTAATTTAGCTTTAATTACTTAGCTTTAATTTAAATACTCTGAAAGCTTAAATATTTAACCTTAAATAAACAAATAAATATTAAGAGCTTAAATATTTAAAATTTAGATAGCTTTAATAACTTAATTTTAATTTAGCTGTAATTAATAACATATACATATACATGTATGTATAAAGTAAATTAAAACTTTCCTCTGTGTAAAGAATAAAAGTTAGTTGCTTGCTAGTCTGAGCCTGGTTCCTTCTTTTTGGTGGGGGGGAGGAAAAGGGTGACAGGCGGTTGAGGGACTTAGCATTGGGATGGGGGGACCTATCAGCAGCTGGGTGGTGTCTTCTGGGGAACAAAACACCCAGTGCAATCCTGGAAATGAGCTGCTCCCCTGGGGTGAGGTTATCTAGGCTGGTGGGCAGGGCCTCTGGCTGACTTGTTGACATGAGAGCAGCCCAACCTGCAACAGCAGGTAGAGATGACCACAAACAATAGTGGGATGGCTAAGTGGCTACTTGACTTCACAATGGTAGCAATTACCAAGTTGATTGCTGACTAATACTCCTACCTGCTTGCTTTCCACTTTCTATTTATTTGCTTGTGAAACAAAAGGTTGCGTTGGAATTACTACAGAATTACTATAGCAACCTGTATTTCTACTTATCATAAGGGTAATATTATTATGGCTTCACATAAGGATAAATTTAACAGGCATAACTCATAGGACCATAACATTTCAGCCACTGCCTCACTCTTACACAGAAGCGCATTTTGAGGCTTAATTCTGTCTACAAAATTCGTTGAAATTTCTTATATTTTGCACTTCTGGAGTGCATGTTGCTGTTTCTCCTTTATTCATTGAATCAGACTAAAAACAATAAAGATTAATTATACAGACAGTCTGTATACTTGTCTTCCTTTCAAAATACTAATTCCTCACACCGCGCACTACACAAGACAGATATTAAGACAAAACTCCTTCATTAGGAGTGCTAATACTTCCAACATTTTTACCCCTCAAAAAAAAGACAACATAGTTTATTGCTATAACATAAAGGGAGCTCAAACTACGATTGTTTCTTTACAGAGCTAAAATATTTTGCTTTTTCTTACCTTAATACTTCCTTCATTGCACCTAACATGGAGTCTGATTTTTATTAGTATAATAAATGGAATTTTTGCCCCTCCCATTGCTGAGAGCATGACATTCGTGACCTGTATCTGTACACATACTTGAATTTTCAGTGTTGGCACAGTCTTGATAACAAGAGACCCATCTTTATTTGGAGAATGAGTTTGCAGAACTTGCCATGATTCCTGGCAGAGAACTAGCAGTTTCAATACATGTCACACTCCAGCTTAAGCTTGACCTTTAAGCATACCATCCCCATCCCAAGGGTGATTGCTTGGAGGATAAGAGGGAAACCTCCTAGAACAAGGCATTGCCCTTGCCACTACTGCAGGGGCAGGCAATTATTTCAGATGGAGGGCCACTTAATGAGGTTTGGTGAGCTTGAGGGCTGCACAGATAGCTCCGCCCCTTGACAGTTGCCTTACCCCCTGGTTGCCATCTTGAGACCGGAAGTCCCACCCCTAACCCCTGACCTTTGCTACCGAAAGTCCCTCCCCTTGCAGCAGTGGCAGAAACAGCCCCGCCCAGAAGGTGCTGCTGGCTGGGCCAGGCCCTGCCACCCATGAGATGCAATAGGGTATGCTGGGGGGGGTAAAAGGGCTGGACAGGGTACAATTGATTGGTGGGCGTTATCAGCTGGATGAAAGTTCATGATGAGCTGGATCCAGCCCACAGGCAGTATTTTGCCTGCCTCTGCATGTCAGGCAGCTACTTTCAGCGCTGGCAAATAACAATGTGATAGCTAAGTAGTTTATACTAACAGTAACAGAGCTAGTGGACTGGATACTGTGCCCAGTATCAAGCTAATTTCATATCAAGCTATAGCTACCTCAGGCACCAGTGCAGAGAAAGAGGAACTGAGGATAGCCTTGATTGAGTTGGAGGAGAGGGAGATGGAAGCTAACGAGGCAGAGCTGGAATTATTTGAGCTAATGAACTCTTGGGCTCTGGTATTTTAAAATACCACAGCCCTCCGGCCATTAAAATTGACAGGCATACACCCCCCAATGCAACAGTTGCAGCTCCCACCTCCCCCCTTAAATTTCCTATCATATGCCATGATTACAGGCAGAGGACTGGGGATTTCATTATACACATCCTCTTACACCTATTCAACATGTGCCTGCTTGTGCTTCTGAGGAGCCCTACTGGGCACAGCACCACAGTATGAGTTTATATTTGTGGATTATCTGTCAGAAGCTCCCACACCATATCCTTCTTAGCTCAGAATGCCCTCCTTCTGCAAGTATAGCTGGCATTGTTCATGCTTTGTGTTGTGCCATGCTGAAATGCATGTTGTAGTTGACTATGTCCAGGTTTACCATGTGATGCAGATCAGTCTGGACCAGTGGCCCCACCCCACCCTGAAGACATACACCTGGCTGTATAAAGCACTGATACATCTTTAATACACATATGCACACGCACACAAACACACACCCCACGAGCTCCTAAGCTCTATTACTATCTCTGCCACAAGCTCAAGGTGTAACCTCCAGCAAGTCTCTTCCCTGGGATACAGAAGCTCATGAAACATAAAACTCTTAGTAGGATAGGTCCTGCATCTCAGAAGTATCACATAGAAGAGAAAAGCCTGGAGGTCACAATCCTGGTCACAGTCCATGGTGCTAAAGCATTATACTTGTGCCTTCAGAGATGCTTCCTGCTCTCCTGAGGATTTAGCGATCCTCAGATGAAGGATGAGCCAATGGCAGGTTGTAGACTGCTAGATTAGCAGAGTAGCAGGTCATTAGAAATTTTGGCCATGGGCAGGAATGAATTCAGTTCACAAAGCAGCACTGAATATCTCATTGTTCTGTAATACTTTCCAACTCGGTGCTTAATAGAAAGGGAGAAGGTCTCCCCATCTGATGCTAACTCAAGGCACTAAAAGGGAAAGGGACTTTCCCAGCACATCATGGTCAAGATGCAAGCAGAGGCAGAATATCCCAATTCACATGGCTTTAATAGCTATACCAAACTCCTCCATCTCCTTCAGGGGATTAGAAAAACACTAGCTTTTACCATATTGTCATTTCATTTCAAGTAAACTGATTAGTCTCCCACACCCACACTCCATCCCTGTTTCCTCATAGCCTGGCCTAGACAGAGATAGCCGTTGGTTTGCAGAACAAATGGCATGTCTTTATCTGGAAGATCTGAGTTTGCAGGCCTTCCTGGAAGACAACTAGCAGTTTCAGTGCATGTTACACTTGAGTTTATGCCTGGGCTGTAAACATGCCACTCCACACCCCACACAGAGGATGAGAGGTAAATCTCCGAAATCAAGTGGCTACTTGAATTTTCAAGTTGGCAAAGACCAAGGTGACAATTGAGTACTTTGCACTTCCAGCAACAGAGCTGGCTTTATCTATTTAACCTAACACACACCCACCCACAACAAGGAAGCATGGAGATAAGAAATTACAGGCTCTGGAGATGCACCTGGTAGACAAACTATGTAACTTTCAATGCAGAAGGCCCCTAAAGCACTTGTGTGGGATAGCCATTACAAAACTAGTTGCAGAACCTGGTTCAGCTAAACTACATCCATCGAGCTTTAGTTATGCAAGGATAGAACCCCTAAATGAGATATAAACCCATGCATGTGTATCATGTTACATGTTGTAACACATTATTGGGTTGTAAAGTGTAATTTCTATCACCGCCTTATGGGTCAAATCCCCTCACAGAGAAGTGTAAAGAACCTGCAACATCCTGAATGAGAAACCTAACAAGTGGGCTATTAGCAAAGGTAAACTACTTCTGCATGAATCTTTTACTCCATTTCCTTGGAGCCCACCCTCCCCATACTTGGACTGGCTTGCTCTGCCCCCACTGGGTGTAGAGCTGGTATGAATGGAAGCAGGGATGCGATTGCCACCCCTCCCCTTAGACTGGCAAGAGCTGGGAGCAGAGCCAGACTGAGGGACGGTGGGAGGCACCAGAGCTGCAGCACTCGCTCTGCCCAGCAGAAGCAGCAAGACTGTCTTGCCTCTAGCTCCTAGTCCTGGCCCTGCTCACCAAGCCTCTAGTAGCAAGTCACAGCTGTGCAGGTGAGGGGCAGTTAGAGCAGGTTTTTTGCCTCATCATAGGACTACTCCACTAAGTGAAACAGCACTAACTTTTGTTTGGTTTACAGGATAAGGTCTGAATAGGCCCTTACAAGTACCCCACAATAAAAAAAAAAAAGAAATTTAGTTCCCCACCCCTCCATCAGTTCAGATGGCAAATCAGAACCACAGCCACTCACACAGCCCTACTTTTTATTTTACTCCTGTCTAATTTTCCTCTGTTCAGCTAATTTATAGAAGTCTTCAGTAATGCCACTGTTAAACTTCAGTGAGCCAAGAGTACAGTATAACATGTTGAATTTGGGATGAAGCCTTAAAGTAATGTCAAGAAGCATGGGTAGTAAAAAAAGTCTTTTAAAAACATAAGGGAAAAAAAGGACATCCTGAAATGTACTTTGTTCTGAGTTTAGGAGTTTTGTTTTTACATTTGAAAATGTAAAATTTCTACCCATAGAGGGGAAAAAATGATGGATAAATTCGCACCTTATTTTATCCCCACAATGAGACACCAAACTGATCAGTCCCAATATTTCAAAAAGTGAAAGAAAAAAAAGGGGGTGAAAGGGGAAAATAGCTACTCATACTTTTATACATAGAAAAGCAAATCTTTTCAGATTACCTTTAACACCTCCACAGAAAGCAATGCAACTCTATTCACATATAGGATAAGTGGATCATGTTCTTTGCTGACTCATAGTTCATGAAAGCTAATTGGTTTGTATATGGATTTGATACAAAATTTAATTCAAAAACTGAAGCAGAGATGTCAGTTGAGAAATAGTTTAAATTTCTTTAAAGCATTAGTTAGCGTTATTTATCATAAAGATTAACGTAGCGGAGTTTCCCCCTCTTTCCTCCATTTCAGTGACCTAATAATTAGTATTATCAGGAAAATAAAACAAAACATTTATATAAGTACTACAGGAAATTCTGGAAATCATTTAATTTTTTATTACTTCTCACATGAGATTACAAGGCACTAAATTCACTTGTATTAAGTGAAGCCACTGGAAATTGTGAATTCTCACAAGATATGGGCAGATTTTCCCCACCCCAAATTAGGATGAATATCTGAAATATCAAAGCTTGGGCCTGAAGCAAAAATGATTTGGTTGAGCTCAAAAGGTTTCATTTAAACATTATTTATGTATTTCATTTTTATTTTGACTTTAAGTACAATTAACTTACATTTTCAAAATGAAATTGTTTTGAGTTCAAACTTGGTTTTTTATCATTTATGATAATAAAATGTAATATTTCAAGTTCTTTAATTCCTCCAGCATTTTTCCCACAATAATAAATTTGTAAATACCAAATATAATGTTGACAATCATCATTCAGACAAAAAGTGTCATCAAACGTTGCAATAATTCCTGGCAAGCTCTTTTGCTCAGAAACTCATAGGACCAGGTCCCAACAGCACAGGAAGCATAAACCCTAAAATTGGTGAGATGAAAAGCATTATTCTTGTACTGATTTAAAGAGGTCATTGCTAGGGACCTACTTAATTTGTGGTTTTGCAGATTTGGCAAAAAACATGAAATCTGGGATTTCCCATGAAATCAACAACAACAACAACAAAAACTTAAAAATAAAATGTTGGCTTCCCAGTGGGAGAGAGTGGTCCTCACTGCTGGGAGGGGAAGGAGCCAGCTGGCATGGCAGCACAAAGGGCAGCAGACAAGATACCTCCTCCCCTGCCAAGGCCTTTTCACCAATCAGAGCTGAGGGGTGGGGCAGCATGAAGGTCAGCCACCAATCAAGACAGTAGCCACCCTCTTGTCCCTCCTTTCACCTGTCCTCTCTGCCAATCAGCACTGAGGTCAGGGCCGCTACAAAATTCTCATGAAATTGGCTCTGCACCCTGTGAGCAAGCTGCAAAAAACTCTTTGCTTCACCACAATTTAGGTAGGTCCCTAGTGTTTACTAACTACTATGAGAACGTGTTTGATTATCATGAGAATTTCCAGTGACATTATATAGTTTATCACAAACCTTTTTGTCCAAGAATACTACTAAGGCACGTGAGTAGTTTTAGTTTTATTGTATATAAAGGCACCCCAGTAAAAAGCAGAGTTCCCTCAGAACACATTATGCACCTATTTAAAACAAAATAATTCAGAATGAAATGAAAGAATTAATGCATATGGAATAATAGTCCTACTTCTGATACACAGTGACATAGATGAGTCAAATAAATTAAGGCCAGGAGACACCTAACAGGAAAAATGGTGGTGATCAAGATGACTCATTCATTCAGCAAACAGATCATCACTGCATGTTCATTTCCATGGAGAAAATGAGCTGATGAATGTATTTTACTGAAACAGGATATATTTGGGATTCTAATCAGCAGCCGTACTGCCTTGATCAAAATGCTATATAGTACATATACTAAGCATGTCTTAAAAAGAATAAGGTGCAAGGAGACATCTGTTTGTCAGAGCTAAAGTATTCTGAAGCCCTGTTCAGAGAGCGTAGGTAGCTAGTTCCCCATCCTTAGATAGCAACTTTTTAAAGTCATACAAATGCAGAGAAAATAATGAGATATGAACATATCAGTGGGAGGAAGCAGCATTTTTAAGTTCCAGAGCTCATCAAAACTCAAAATTTGATTTATGGAAAAGGCAACATTGTGAAATTTGTTTTTCTTCCAAATCAGAATTAATGAAATATTTTAGAAAAATCACTCAAAAGAAGATTCTGAAAAATTTCAGTGTGATGATGTTCTTATTTCAGATTTGTTTTATTTCAGCATTCCAAATTCTGGAGACTATTTTATGATCTTTTCATTTATTAGCATTATATTTTTTCAAGACATGTCAGTAGAAGTTCATACCATGCATCATATCTATCACTACTCCTGCCAATTTGCCTTTAAAACATTTAAAACACAGTTAGTAGCAAGGCAGCTTTTACTTACTTTCTTCTATGTCAAGGTAATTGTTGGAATGAAAGTTTGACATCACACAACTAGAAGATGCTTTGAGGAAGCAAAGATAAGATGCCTTAATCCAGGCTTGTCCAACATGTGGCCCACAGACCGCCATGCAGCCTGCCACCATGGCCAAGCGCAGAGCTGCTGCCAAGCACAAAGCCACAGTGGAGCCACTGCTGAGTTGCCGCAGCAGAGCAACTGCCAAGCACAAAGCCGCCATGGTGGAGCGCAGAGCCACTGCCGAGCGCAGAGCCATGGCAAGGTGTGGTGGGCAGGGCCGGCCTGCAGGCCCCAGCCAGCAGTGAAGGGAGGGGAGCTGCTTACCCCCACGGGGCCAGGCTCATTGAGCTGGGTCCTGCTGCCGCCGCCCCAAGGGCTGCACAGCGCGGGGCTGCCCCAGCCATGCCTGACTGGACAAGCTGGGGACAGCCCATGCAATTTCTTCTCTGGCTCTGCCCCTTGCCCCAGGGCATGGCCAGGGGAGCTGCAGCATGGCCTGCACCCTGCCTGCATGCATGGTGGATGGAGGCATGAGGTAAGTTTCTGTGCAAAGCTGGGGGCACCTTGAGGCTGGGCCCAGGCTCCAGGGCGCGCAGTTGCCAGAGCCAGGCTGGGTGGGAGGCAGGAGGAGCCCGGCCCAGAGGCACTCTAGGTCCAGCTGCCTCCTTGGTGGTTCAGGTCCTGCTAATGTAGCCTGGAAGATCTCTTCCACATCTGGGTAGTATATGCCTACAATTTCTATTTAATTAACCACAATCACCACGATCAAGTTAGTAAAGGATCTCAAGGATAAACTAGTCCAGGGTTGTTCAGAACTGGTGAGGCTGTGGGCCCCAGACAACACCAGCATGTGTTGCACATAGTGCATCCTGTGGGGTTGGGCCCCTAGGATGCCCTCACTGCACGGGCTTTGCCAGCAGCATGCAGATCCCCATCCTCAGCCATGCAGGCTATATTTGGAGGACATGGACCACTCTTCCCCACCACAACAGGCTTTTCCCCTTTGCACAGCAGTGCCGGGTGGCTGCCCAGGCCCATGCCACTATATATTAACTGCTTGCAGACCCCATGTAGACTGTGGGCAACATCCTGGCCCTTTGTGGGCTGCATGTGGCCTGCAGGTAGTCAGCTGGGCAGCCCTAATCTAGTCTAACCCCCTGCACATAAAAATGATGTCCTGTTCCTAAGCCATACCAAACGTACATACTTTCTGAAAACCACAAGTTCCCTAAGCACATTTCCAGACCCATTTCATTGTCACTTCCTGCAACTTCATTTGTGTCAAAGGTCACATGACATCACTTCCTGATGCGACACCACTTCCTATGAGGTCTTTGAATATGGCTCCCCAGCCCACTAGGTGATAAAAGGTTCATGATCCGGCCCCACTTTCAAAAAGTTTGGACACCCCTGCCTTAATCGATACAAAGTAACAGCTGCCTTCACAGAAAAGTGTTTTGCTACTTTACTTTAACCATTGCATTTATCCAAATTCTTCAGAGTTTTTCATTCTCCCTCTCTCCCTTTTTTTTTTTTTAATCATCAAGACACGGTACCCATGACACAAAAAATTAAGAAAAGCCACCATATAGCCCTAGCTTAAACCATAGCCCACACTGCAGGGAACAATATGTCAACAGTCTCCACAACAGCAAATGTTCATAATGGATTCTGGCTGGGCCAATTCTGAATTCTGAGGCATTAGTTGAACATTGATTTATGTCAGAAATTCTTTGACCATAGGTGCAGAACTGGGGTAAAAACATGGCTCTGTACCCCCATTCTCCTCTCTTCCATACATCTAGTCAGGCAAATTTACTGCCTCGCAAAGCACAAAAAAAGTAGAATTAGAGGCAGCACCAAACCATAATCAGGACCAGCGCCAGGGAGAAATAACTCCTTGTTCTACCTTACATCTAAAGTCTGGGCTCAATGTTTTAAAGCACTTTTAGGTTAAAAATATGGTTAGAATAATTATGATACTGATGCAAATTCTCTATTGAGATATTTTAGTTGAGAATGTAGCATATCCCCTTGATATTCCTGAATGCTTAACTGAAGTTTTAAGATTATCAAAATATTCACCTTAGGGTCAACAAAATAAAAGAGAAATATACTGGCCTAGATACTCTGCCCTGCCATTTATTTTTGTGTTTCAGGGAACTAGAGTGACAACCCATCCCTAATTAGGCAGAACAGTCCCAAAATAGAAACATCAAGTCCTGGTCCCGGATGAATAACTAAGGAACAGCATTTGTCCCAGATTCCCCTCAACACACTCGACTGTGGTCCCAATATCATATGCGGGGATCCAGATTTTCCAATCACTGCGGAATAACATGGATTTTCTCCTTTGAAGGAGAAAAACACAGGAAATCATGCATTTCCCCTTGCAGGTTGGCAGAGTTCCAGCCTACAAGAAGCTGCTTGGAGCTAGGCGGAGTGGGACACAGGGGGCACCACATGTATGTGTGCACACATGTATACACAGCCAAAAATATAGCCAGGTAGCAGTGGAGAGCAGCTCCATCAACTGCCTGCAGGTAAGTCTATGGGAAACTAGGGGGGCAGATTGAGGCTTCCATGGTGAGGGAGGGAGTGGGGCAGGGTTGGCAGTTAGGGCTCAGGGCACTGCCCAGCTGGGGCAGTGCATGGGGCCCAGTGCCAGGGTGGAAATTCATGGCTGTGGGGCCAGGCCAGGCCAGAGAGTGGGATGGAGCAATGGCAGCTCATTTAGGGGACAACAAGGGAGCTGGCTCTCCACTGCTGCACACATCAACCCCAGATTCGTGCATGGGCAGGGGCGGATACAGCTACCCACTTCAGGCTCAGGGATCCCTGCCCTGCTGTCCTCCCCACATGGGCTTCCATGGCCTAGCAGGCAGGACCCAGTGCAGGAGGGTGGAGCGAGGTGAAGAGGCTTGGTGCTGCCACCACCACTAGGAGTCCTGTGCCAGCTGCACCACCATGGCAAAGCACCCTTTGCCCACCCGGCAGCAGTGGGGTGCTCTGTGCTTCTGCCTTCTCGACTGCTGCCAGGCAGTGGGCACCTTGCTATGGTGTACAGCTGGCACAGAGCTCCCAGCAGTGGCAGCAGCAGCAAGCATTTCCACCAAGTCCTGCCTACTGGGCTGCACAGGCCCCAGTGGGAGGACAACAAGTTGGGGAGTCCTGAGCCCCCACCACAGGCTCCGTTCACCTCCACTCCAGCCGTGCTGTGTGCACCGGGAGGGCAAGGCAGGTAGACATGTGTCATGCCTTTGGTTTTTGAAAAAGATGATCACCTTACAGGTAAGGGGGGAAAAAAAAAGGATTCCATTACCACAATGGTAATCACTGCAGCACCATATTTTTAGGCACTCAGGCTCTGAAATCGAATCTAGAACCTTGAACTGGGCATCCAGTCATCCTGTACAATGGATGGGAAGAGAAAGGAACCTTTGAACGGGGCCTACAAACAGGGAGCCACCTAAGGTATCTAAAACAGAAATGCCAAAATATTCCTGCTTTTCTCTTCAAAATGAATTGCCTCTCTCCTCTCAGAATTCACAGCCCTGAATCTCCTCCTGAAACTAGCAGTCTACACCATTCTCCATTACCATCATGAGAAATGCTGCCCAGTCTGTGTTACAATACTGACAGTGCTTTAACCACTGAATTAACTAAGGCACCCAAAGGCTGTAGGCACTTGCTGAGTAGGGGAGGGGAGTTGTGATAATGGTGTTGGACTTAAGCATTTAAATGAAATTTCACAGATTTCATAGACATTAAGGCTGGAACGGACCTTGGAAGATCATCGAGTCCAGCCCCCTGCCCCAGGGGCAGGAAGTCAGGTAGGGTCACAGGATCCCAGCAAGATCCAACTGACTCTTGAAGGAGTCCAGAGTAGGTGCTTCCACCACCTCTGGTGGCAGTCTGTTCCAGGCCTTGGGGGCTCAGACATTAAAGAAGTTCTTCCGTATAACTAGCCTGAAATGGTCTTGGAGGAGTGAGTTTGTGACCATTTGACCTTGTCATCCCATGGGGCACTCTGGTGAACAGGTGTTCCCCCAGATCCTGATGTACACCCCTTATATACTTATAGGCAGCCACCGCATCCTCCCTGAGCCTGTGCTTTTCCAGGCTGAAGAGTCCCATAGCTCTCAGCCTGTCATCATATGGCCTGTTTTCCTGCCCTGTGATCATGCACATGGCTCTCCTCTAGACTCTATCAAGCTTCTCCACATCCTTTTTAAATTGTGGAGCCCAGAATTGAATGCAGTACTCCAGATGCGGCCTCACCAAGGAAAAGTACAGTGGGAAGATGACATCCTGAGATTTACTTGAGAAACATCTATGGATGCAAGCCAGAGTTTTGCTCGCTTTGCCAGCTGCAACATCACATTGATGGCTCATATTCATCTTGTGGTCAATCATGACCCCCAAGTCCTTTTCAGCTATGGTGCTAGCAAGCATAGTACTGCCAAACCCATAAGCATGCTGCAGATTTTTCTGCCCAAGGTGGACTACCTTGCATTTTTTGGTGTTGAAAGCCATCACGTTTTCATCCGCCCATTTTCCAAGCCTGTCAAGGTCAGCCTGGATCACCATCCTGTCCTTGGGTGTGCTTCGGTGTGGACATTTTACCCCAAAGTTTGGTGTCATCAGCGAACTTGGCCAGTCCATTTCTGATACTAATGTCCACATCATTAATGAAGATGTTGAAAAGAACAGGCCCAAGGACAAAGCCTTGGGGGACCCCACTGGTCACGGAGCACCACATTGATTGACTTCCATCAGCTACCATTCCCTGGGTCCGACCTCAGAGCCAATTCCCCAGCCAGAAGACTGTTATATAGCCGGGGCCGCAGTTGGCCAGTTTTTCTATAAGATGATCATAGGATACCAGATTGAAAGCTTTTTTAAAATCAAGATATATGACATCAACGTCTTCTCCCTTGTTGAGATGAGATTGATCAGGCAAGACCTACACACAACAAACCCATGCTGGCTATACCTCAGGAAGTTGCCTTCAGCCAGTTTGTCAAGAATGGTCTCTTTGATGATTTTTTCCAAGATCTTCCCCGAGATAGAGGTCAGGCTGATAGGCCTGTAATTCTCCAGATCTACTTTCCTCCCTTTCTTGAAGGTAGGCACCACATTGGCCTTCTTTCAATCTTTGGGCACTTCATCTGAGTGCCACAAGTTCTAGAAGATCTGTGCCAGTGGCAGAGCTATGATGCTTGCTGTCCCCTTAAGTACCCTGGGATGTAAGCTATCTGGGACAGCTGACTTGAAGGTGTTCAGTTCCTTCACATAGTCATCATTGATGAAGGGTAACAATTCTCCCTCATTCTGGCTGTCCCATACCGTATTGAGTAGGGCCATCCCTTGGGGCTGGTGAAAAACTGACCCAAAATACCCGTTAAGCAGGTTGGATTTTTCCTGGGCATCAGTTGTCAGTTGACCCATATGGTTTAGCAGGGGTCCAATGTTACCCTTGCTTTTCCTCTGGCTCCCCACAAATCTAAAAAAGGACTTTTATTGTCCTTGATACGTGTAGCCAGTTGGAGTTCAGTCGCAGCCTTGGCTTTCCTGGTTCGCTCCCTACAGGTCTGGACCAGTGCAGAGTACTCCTCCTTTGGGGTGGATCCAGCCTTCCATCCATTATAGGTCTTTCCTTTTAGATGCAGGAGGTCCCCTAGTTCCCTGCAGAGCCAAGGGGGCTTCTGTGCCCTTTTGCTGCCTTTTTTCCGAGACGGAATAGACATGGCTTGAGCTTCCAGGATCACTCCCTTGATCACTCCCATGAGGTCACTCTTCCTGAACAGCCCTCCCCCTTAGGTCAAGGTCCCTTAGGGCCTTACCAACAAGCCTCTTGAGCTTGTCAACATCAGCCTTCCTGAAGTTGAGGACTTCTGCTTTGCTGACAGACTTGCCAGCTTTACAGCAGATGGTGAAGGTGATCAGCTCATGGTCACTGTTTTCCAGCTTCCCTTCAATTGTTTGGTAGCTGATTAAGTCATCCCCCATTGCCAGTACGAGACGGAGCAGCGCTTTGCCTCTGGTCAGTCCATAGACTTCTTGAGTCAGAGCTCATCCACACATGAGGAACCTTTGTGACCATTCAGATGTGGCCAAGTGCTCTTCCTGTGAGATGTCAGGGTAATTGAAATCTCCTATGACAAGCATGCACTAGGAGCATGCAGCTTTAGCTAGTTCCCTGGCAAATTCCTGGTCAACCTCTTGATCCTAGCTAGGACGTTTCTAGTAGACTCCCACCATTGTGTCCCCTGTGCCTTGTTCACCATGGATTTTGACCCAGAGAGTCATCAATCGTCCCCCAGGTACCAATGTCAGTTTGCAGGGATGAGTAGCTTTCCTTGACATAGAGAGCTACCTCCCCGCCACTTTTTTCCACACAATCTCTCCTGTACAAGGTATAGCCATTGTGCCTGCCAGGCCTTAAACTCCTGTTCACACCCCACCTTGGCCCAAGCAGCCATTGATGAATGTACCGGTGTTTCGTACAGTCCCTGGGGTAGGTCTGTGTCACCTCAATGGTTGCCCCCAAACTCACCTCCCATGACTTTGAATGTACTACCAGTGTTGGGGGTGAACCACTGGAGGCCCTTCCAGGTTGGGTACTCCATGTGACAACTGTTCATGGGACTCCACCTCCCCTACACCCCAACCTCACACCAATCTCTGATGGGACACCAGGTCTTGAGATGGTCATCCCTCTGGTGTAGGCATTTCCTTGACCTCGATTCCTTTCTTGAGTTTTGTGTCCTGTGCGTACTTCGCCAGCGGGGGTCCATAGGCCTACTAGTCACATAGACTGGGTCGCTACCCCCCCCCCCCCGGGGTAACCAAAGAGAGGGGAAAACAACAACAACAAAAAACAAGAACACAAAACAACAAAAAAGAAAAAGGAAGCCGCAATGCCGGCCTTGACCATTCTTGCTTCCCCTTGCCGGGGTATTTCTGGACTAAGAAACTGAATTCACCGCCCCACAAAAAAGGGGAAAAGAAAATTGAATGAAAATCAAAACAAGGGTCTGGGTGGTCTATTGGGCTGTTCCACTGGCCACAACATCAAAATTCGATGGGGTCCCCTCGACGCCCTTCCTGGGGAGTTTCTCCAGCTCTGCTGCCTCCAACCTGTCTCCCGTACCTGGTACCTAAGAGTATTCAGAAGGATGTCCTGGCATCTCCCCTGGGTTTGCTGTGACCCCTTCCTCTGTACTGCTGCTCCCTTCACATTGCCGAGCACAGCCTGCAGCACCGTCCTCCTTCAGCATCACCTGCAGTGTTCCGCCTCCCAGCGTCCTTTAGTCCTCAGGGCTTGGGTTTTCCCTTGCCCAAGCAGGGAGACCTTGTTGACTCTGCTACCACTCCCTGCCTAGATTTGTCCCCACTATACAAGCACCGGCCGCTGCCAGTGCAGAGAGCCTCTGCTGCCTCTCCAGCTTTCCCTGCTTCTCCTGCAGCAATTCTTCTCATCTCTGCTGGCCAGTGACATCACCAGCTGGCTTCAGCTGGATAAAGGCATGGCTTGTAACCCACACAGGCTCTACCCCTTGTTCCTGCCGCATCGTGCCTCCTGCTGCAGGTGAGTAATTTTCTTGCTTGTTTGTTTTTTTACACATGGCTCCCCATCCCCAGAGCCCCCTGGGTGTGGCTCAGGCCCTTTTATCTGAATGCCCCCAGGACAGCCATCTATACCTGTGGCCCAGTCATAAGTGGAGTCCCACCAGGCCTCTGTTATCCCTATGAGATCATAATCCTTTTTGTTTAGTAGGAGGACCAGTTCCCCCTGTTTGTTCCCCAAGCTCCTGGCATTGGTATATGGGTATATTGGTATATTGGTATAAGTGTCCCACTGGGGGCCCTTGCCTTCCCTATGGATCACTCTGGGGCTCGGGTAGGAGTGGGTTCCTTTGAATGCCTTAGCCTGCTGGGTTTACAAAAGCTGCCCAGTGGGCTTGCAGTGGCAGCAGTCCCCCCATCCCCCAACAGGCTCAGTTTAAAGCCCGGTCAAGCAGGTCAGCAAGTCTGGCTAAGAAAAGCCTCCCCCCCCAGCAGAGTGATCATGGAAGCCAAAGCCCTCATAATGTGTCAAGTCTTTCTGGCCCTATACATCAGATGAGGGTACTGAGGCAGTCTGTGTGTTGACTAGGTCTGAGCCCCCATACAATGCCCTGCAGTGCTAGGTTCAGCCTGCACACTGCACGTACAGGCCATAGGGGTGGCATGGGGCTTATGCTACCTGCACACACACACACACACACACACACACATACATACACACACACACAAAGCCATCTCTTTTCCCTTGGAGTCCTCGTAGTCCCCTTGGATTTGCCCCGGCAAAAAACCATGATTCACATGAGAAACCCAAGAATCCACAGTGTCCAAACATCCTGGCCTGCTAGGCTAGGGACAGACATTACACATAAACTGGTTTAAGTGATCAGAAACTAGTTTAAACCTGTAACAGAACAGACACTCAGTGTATATAAACCAGTTTAAAAATGGTTGAAACCAGTTTGAGATAAACCTGGTTGAATGTACTATCAGACTTAACTGATTTGGGTCAAACCAGTGTATGCAATATCTGTCCCAGACCCCTTCTTGGTTTAACTTAATCCCAGCATCCCAGATCCTTTGCAGCCCTGGGTGGGGATCTCTCTGCTCCATAGCAGGGCTGGCCCCACCCCTGTGTTCCCTAGCTGGAGCTCTGGCAGAGACTGCAGGCACAGTGGTGTCTACCCGGCTTCCTCCTTCCCCCACCCCCACACCTCCCTGCTCAAGCAGGGATTCCCCCCTCACCTCTCCCACAACACAGACCATAGCCAATATATGGTATGCCAGCTAATGCTGAGAGGTGTCTGTGCTTACGGCTTTTTGGAGCTAATCAACAGGTAGCTGGTAATGTCCCTCCATTCCTTGGAAAAAGTTGTTTAAGAAAAGCTTGAACTAATGAGGGAAGCTTTTGTTTTGTTTTGATGGGATCCTAAATGCTTTGTTACTCCCCATGTAACTCCCTGCTCTGTAACTCAATGCTGTGCAACTCCCTGCTTGCTCCCTCGCTGATCAGGAGCAGTGAAGGGTGACCCCTTCCTAATCAGAGCATCCTGCCTGGGCCTGGCAACACACCCCCGCCATCAGATCAGCCTTGTGGATGGGAACAGAGGGCTGCTGTAGTGCCCCCCAAGCTTCTAGCCTGAGCCACTGAAGGGATGTGGCTGCTTTTCTTCAGTCCAGAGGGGGTGTCTGTGCTGTTACAAACTGGTTCAGCCTAGCTAGGTTAGACTAACCTGCAAAGATTGAATTAATTCAAACTCAGGCTTTTTTAATGTCTGTCCCTAGTCTTAGAGTCTGAGTTTTTTGCAATAGAACTATTTTTCTATAATCAAAAAATGAGTTACATTAGTTTTTGAAATGGGATGTCACTAAATTCAATATGAAAGGGTGCCTTGAATCTAAAAAGGATGAAAATCAAAGGACTAGGCAGTTTCATTTCTCAGAGTTATTAGCTTTTATGTTTCATGAGCATTTTAAATATTAAAATTTAAAACAGCAACAGCAGATGCAATAAACAGAAGTGTTTGCTCACATAGAGCCAAAAATGACAAGAGTAAAGGGAGGATATTTTGCCTGTATAAGGATAGGACTTACATATCCTTTCATAATTGTAAGTATTATAATAAGTAACTAGAATAATTACTCAGAAATTAGTATTTCTAAGGAAGTGAACTTTTAACTGTGTTGTAACAAATTTTGAATTACTAGCTTTTTGCATTCGAGATTTAGGACATGAGGCTTAAACAATCTCCTGAGGTGCTTGAATCTTTTCTATTACCAACATGTAATCCTGTTGATCTCAGGCAAATAAGTTTATAATAGTCAATTCTATTGACCAATTAGTCATTAAATTCCAGAATAACTGTGCTTATTGCTCTTCGGCTGAATAAAGGAATCAACATTCTTGACTTCTCCAGAGGCTTCATAAAAAAAGAAACAGAAAAACTGTTTTAAAAATATCTGGAGGTCAGTAATAATGTATTTACTATTTAATTGCAAAGAGGAACTATTGATAATTAGTTTAACAAGCTTCTTGCATCTTACCTATCAACTTAATGCAAATTTATAGTAGTCAAGTAAAAGGTTCATTTCCTGCTAACTGCATCACTATAATCATTAATATTCTGAATCTTCTGTGATCTTATTTAATTTGAAAAAAAAACAAACAAACAGAGTGGTGCCAAACATAAAATATAGCTATAATTTGCCTCAGAAGTTTCTCCGTTAATTCAAGAGCAGTTCAATTTATTTAGTTTATTAAACTATCATCATCCACATTAAAATTTAATCTTGCAACCAACATAAGAATTTCAAGAAAATAGAATGATAAAATATTAAAAGAAATTCAAGAACTTGAGACATAATTGAATTTTATGAATCAAGACACTCAAATGGTGTGGAAAACATATCCATAAGATTCATGCCTCCCTCAGTGAAATGTTCAAACCAGTAACAGGGTCTCTCTGTATTAGAGCTGCTCCTCATGCATTTTCTCAGTGGGTCTACTCACTCTCATTAACGGCACAAGAATTTAAGCCAAGCACAGAGATTTTCAAGGTAGCATAGCTGTGACCTGTAATGTAGCATAGTATTTGTCCTGCCGTAGTGGAGAAAGGCATGTGAACTACATGTCAGATCTTCTACTGAGTAGAAAAGCCTCTTAACTGCTCATCTCAAGCCTTGACTTTTCAAAGCTATAGTTTTCTGTTAAAATGAACATATGGGGAAGCCCTGAATCCCATCACCTTGTCACTTATCTACAGCTGAACCATCCAAAGCAAATACTCCTATTCTGCCTAACACCAACCCCAAAACAAGATGATATTTTTTAATTACAATTTTCAAATAATTAGCAATTATTTGCCATAAGGAACACAGTTTCTGCATTAGGAGGAATCAAGGTTTCTACAATTCTGTCATCCTAGGCCAAACACTTGGACAAGTTAGTCTTAGCTACCCTGTTTAGCTAACTGTTGCTGGCATCATTAAAATCCAATCAAAGCTAGCATTTTAAATTTCCGAGGGTGTCAAAGATATAGCCTGTGGGCCAGATCCATCTATGGAGCCTCATTCTCTGGCCCCATTACTGCCCCTGGGTCTGAGTCAACTCACACAGCATGTGCCAGATCAGCCCCACAGGTAGAGCCTGAGACATGCACTGCACGTGGCACCCACTCTGGCTGCTCTGGGATCAGCACTACACACCCCAGAATGAGACACGCACTGCAAGGAGCACCTACTCAGCCAGTCTAGGACCAGCGCTGCACATGGTACCCACACACACCTCATGTACACTGTACAAAGCAGGTGCTCTGTGCAGTGGCACATCCACTCCAACTAGTCTGGGATCTGCACTACACATGGAGCATGAGCTGGCCAGACTGCACCCCACAAAGCACCTGCTCCAGCCGTTCTGGGATCCACACCACACACTATGATCATTCCAGGTGGTCCTGGACCTTCACTCTACGCAGTACCTGCAGGCACCATGCACATCAGGGGTCCCAAACCTTCTGTAGCAATCACAGCATGAGGCACAGACCCTGGAGTGGCCGGAACGGGTGCCCAGTAGGGTGGATCTGGCATGTGGAGGGAGGAAATCCATGGGCCTGGTCTGGCCTGTAAACTAGGTCCCTATCACTCATTTGGCCTGTGAGGCCAGATGAATTTGCACCTTTGCTTTAAAGAATTGTAGACTAGTCTTAAGAAAACATTCATTTATAACACAACTAGATAGAAAAATTCAAATCACCCTGGCCAGCAAGTTGGTGGCATTTGCTATGCAATCAAAAGCAGGGAAAAAGAAAAACTTAAAAATGAACAGGGGATGGGGGGGGGGGAGGAATCACCATTAACAACTAAAGATTTTAAGTGAAAATGAGTGTAACATGCACTACCTATAGTCACAAACCAGGTGGATTATATAAGAGCATGGCAGACCTATGAACACAGGGTTAGATTCAGTCCAGGCCTACACTGTTCTAGAACTATACAAAAGTAGGGCTTGAAGGCACCTCAGGAGGTCATGTAGCCCAACCCCCTGCTCAAAGCAAGATTATCCTTATCTAAACCACCTTAGGTAAGTGTTGTCCCAATCTGTTCTTAAAAACGTAGAGAAAAACCCTCTCAAAACTACCAGGCACAATACCTAAAACATCACAAGCACCCCCACTTGCTACTGGTAAAGCAAGGAGATGAGGGTATTGGCACTGCAAGGACAGGAAATAGTTCTTAAAATACACTCAGGGGACCCAATCTGGCACAGCACCTCTGCAAATGGTGGGAAAACATGGCAGGAAAAAAAGCTGCACTAAAATAACAACAATCATCTCTTCAGAAGGACTACAAAAAGTAAATTCAACCCCAAAATTAATCTGATTTCTGGTGGATAGTCTGAAGAATCTGACTACAATTCAGATCATAAATCTGGAGGAGCTTGAAGGAAGATCTATTTAGGCCATAAAATTCAGAGGGAGCTGTAAGGCAATGGTCCTCAATCAGCATCTTATCGCCTGCCTGAGAGCCACAGGGGTGCCATGGAGTGGACTTCAAGAGGGAAATAAATGGAAAGGTGAGAACCTGTTTAGGTTCTCTGCCAAAAAGGCAGAGTTAAGGGCTTTGTTATACATTACACGTTAAGCTTCTTGAGTGTTGATTGACATTAGTGTTAGCTCAAGTTTAAAGCAGTGAGACATTCAAGCTAAATCCCTTCTCTTGACTGCCCCTAACCTGCACAGCTGTGACTTGCCATTAAAGGGCTGGTGAGCCAGGGCAGGCTTTTATTCCTGTGCTAGGTAGGGATGGGTTAGACAGATGCATTGGTGAGGGTGGGCGCAGGAGGCTGGAAGGGGGAAAGTTTAATGATGAGGATTGGCTAGTGAAACGGGAGGTGGAGAGGTAATGGATGGGAATGGTGGCTGGGCTAGGTGGCAAAATGAAGGAAGTTAATCACTGAAACCACTAGGGATAAAATAAAAGTAGTAATAAGAATTTTAAAAGAATTTACAAGGAAATAAAAAGTAAATTAAAGAAACTCTCATGTTTTAATACATTGGGATTTAGTTTGGGAAGCCCCAACTCACAGGAACACTGCTCCTGTCCCAAGAAGGAAGCCCCAGCTCACAAGGACCTTGGTCTGTTCCCTCCCTTGCTAGTTTACATATCATAATGTGTGGAAAATCCAGGGGTCATGAGCTTCCTGAGCCACCTAAAATTAATGTGTAACAAGGCCCTAACATAGCCCAGTTATGCTAAAACAGCTTCTAGCTTAGAAGATAGCATGTGCAAAGCGAGCTCAGGCAGTCCTGTATAATGGTGCCTATGGCCATATGAAGGCAGCCACAGCATACCACTTATCGTTTTGGCCAAACTGCTACTGGTTCTAGCTTTTGTGCAGGGCACTTTGCAATTGTTAAAGTAGGATGGAAGTCCAAAAACTATGGCTCTAAGATTAGGTGGGCTTACTACCAAAAATCTTCCTCTCTCACATAAGTCCTTTCTAGGGTGGAAGAGCTGTAATTTACACTTCCTTTCCAAAAATAGTCCATCTGGCTCAAAAATTCCAGATCTGTTTTGTTTTCATATTCTTTGTTTCCTTTTAATTAAGCTTTCCACTACTCCAAATTAACCATTATTCCAATTCAAGCTGCCATATCATGAAAATATGCAATTATTTTCTAGGGTAAAGCTCAGCCATCAACATATTAAATATTTAACAATACACAGATGTAGAAACCAGCAGCAAATTCTTCCCTTTTACATTAAGCATATCAAAACTTTCCATGACATTCATTTTAAGAATACTTAGTTTAATTCCCAATTAGAATAAGAATAATCATGCAGACAAACTAAAAGAGATGGTCTATATGATAATGTTTACCGCACTTAGTTAAAAAATTAACATTCAATTTATATCCAACCCTGTCCAAAAACTCAAGGCAGCTTACAATAAATAACCAACCCAGAGAGAGGATGTATACTAAGTATTCCAAAACATGACAACTCAACTCTCCCCTCCCCACAACTACAGCTTTCCTGCCTAAGCCCCAACACAAGTAAAACCTCCAACTAATCCTAAAGATGCTTCTCAACTGCCATTTACCATATTTACCCAAATCCATGATGACTTCATATTCCAAACAACCTCCCATAATTAAATTAAATACATGGAAAGTGCATACATTTGTTATAATTTTCCACATTCAGAACCTAATTATTGGGGGGGTTGGCTTGAAATTCATCCCCCCTCTGCTACAGTGAGAAAAGCAGCAGCAAGGGGGTAGGTATTGGGGAGGGCAGGTAGACTGACCCCTGTCCCTTGCCCCACCCCCTCATTTACCCTGCAGCCTAGCCACCGGTAACCAACTTTCTCAAGCCTGCCTCTCGCCCCCTCCCCAGTGCCTGTGCTTCCCAATGCCTGCCCCCCTCCCTGCCTGCACAGTGCCACCTATGCTCCCCTTGCAGCCTCTTCCCTGCTCCCTTCACTTACCATGAAGCACATGGTAGCTCTGCCCCTAGCTGAGCTACACACCAACAGTTTTGCAGCTCTGGTAGCTCCAATCCCAGGTCAGGCGACATGGGCAGGTCAGGGCCAGAGCTACCATGTGCTCCATGCCCCAGGCTGGAATGGGGCTGGAGCTGCAGCTGACAGTCAGCAGGGTTCTGAACTACCTGCTATGACCCAGGAAAGACACCTTGTACGTCACTGTACATGGATCTAAAAAAATGCCAGCTCAATGTGCAGCAGCTCCCAAAAAAGCTGGTAAAATGGAGGGCATCATTAAAAATGGAATGAAAGGGCATCATCATGCAATTATACAAATTCATGGTGCACCCACATCCTGAACAGTGTGCACCATTTTGGCTCCTACTTCTTAACAAAAAGATTTAGAAGAATTAGAAAAAGTAGAGAGAAGGACAATAAAAGTGATTGGGACAATAAGCCATTGCCATACCAGGAGACACCAAAAAAGTTAGGACTCTTCAGAAGATGTGATAGAAGTCTGTGAAGTCAGGAAGGGTGTGGACCACATAAACAAGGAACTGTTGTTCACTAAGTCCCAGAGTACTAGAACTAGGGGGCACCCACTGGCATTCGTAAAAAACTGGTTTAAAACTAAGAAAAGAAAGTACTTTTTTATGTAACATGCACTGAACTGGAGGCTATAGGAGCAGATGGCACAGCCAGGCTCAAAAAGAGACTAAGGAAAATCAGGGATGATAGATTTAGTAATAGCTACTGAACAGAAAAGTTGGAGATGTTTCCTCAGGAATGTCTAAAACTACAATGGTTAATCCCAGGGAGGATACTGAGCAGGGCTTTAAATCACTCTAGATGCAACCATTTCAATGCTCTCCCTCTGTAGCATCCACTCTTGCTACTGTCAGAGACAGGATATTGATGGAGCATTGGTCTGACTTAATACAGCACTTATGTTAAATGCTTACACATTTCATTTCTAATCTTGTCCATTTGTTCCATTGCTAACCCCAATTCATTGATCTTTTTAGATTGGGTCTTAGTAATGCTTTTAGATTTTTCTTGCAAGCCTTCTTTTGCTGCACCCTACATCATTTCCTTTCTATGGATTCTTACTCAAGAGACACACACAACTATTTCTCTCTTGCTTTTTCCCCCATTGATTGCTTTTGCTGTCTGTTGTTTACCTCTGCAGCAGCTGTTGCAAGGTATTTTTTTCTAATTTTAAAAACACTGCCTGCAATTCAAGCCCTTACCTATTGAAAGAAAATAAACACATGGACATTTAAGGACAATCCAGGCTAAAAATTAAGTGTTTTGTTCATCCTCACTCGATATGTGTCTTCCAGTAAACGGAAAAGTCATCATTGAGTGTAGATGACTAAAAAGGCAAATCCAAGATCTGCATGTCTGACTGCAGAAAGGGCAAATAGTTCAAGGAGAAAAGGCTACATTCTGGTGATGTTGTGTCACAGGTCTTTCTTTTCATCTCTCTCTCAACTATCCACCTCCAGAGTGAGGCGAGTCCTATTTTTAGAAAGCGGACTACTGTGATTTGTTAGATTTGCTTAATTTTTCCAGACATGTTACACTACTCACTCTAACCATACTCTGACACTGAAGAGCATTCAAAAAATTAGATGAAATGAAATGTGTACATCTTCAAACTAAAAAAACAAAAAACAAAAAAACACAAAAAAAATCAGTACTAAAGGAAACCGTAAATCCCTTTGATGATATACATGAACTACGTAGTATAATATGCAATGCCATTAAGTGCTAAGAAATAGCCAAAAAACAACAGCAAAGACTATTTCAAGGGAATACTAATACACAAGCTTTTTTCCACTTTGTTATTTGTTTGTAGTATCAGCAAGCATTGGAATATATATGATGAAGTATCTCGCTCATGAAAACATTGCATAATTGAAAACAGGGAGCCTTCCAACCTGCAAACACTTTTGTGGAAAAAGAAAAAAATCTCATTTACACTACATGTACAAGTTAAGGGCTTGAAGTAGCAAGTATGCTGGAGGCCTGTCGTGTAATTCCTGAACCAACCCATCAGTGGTACTCTCTATACAAAGCTAAGAAGCATCATAGCAGAGCAGTCTGTTTCACAAAGCAGAGCTCTCTTCCCATGTACCTATGTTACCTAAGGACCCTCAAAGATATTTGCAATCTGGTGATTATAACCCATTGGGCCAGATCCCTATTCCCTGCATATCCTAAGCTTGTGATTTTCAACCAGTGTTCCACATCACCCTGGGCATTCCACAAGATTCCTTAAAGACCAAGTACAGACAATCAAAAAGCCTGAGGCTGAACTGATTCAGCTTTTGTAGTTCTAAACTGCACAGATTAAATTGAAACAGAAGTGAACAGACATTTACCTTTGACTCAGGAAATGTAGCCACATGCCTGCAGTGGCTCAAGCCAGAAGCCGGGGGGTGCTAGAGCATGGCTCTCTGGCTGTATGTTCACCTCCTCTTCCTGCTGCCCCTGAGGTTTCTGGGACTTGCAGTCCAGAATTACAGCACCACGACTCTGCAGGGTTGCTCATCACTTCATCTTCCTGCTTCCAGGTACCTTTGGGATTTGTAGTCCACTGTTACAGCCAGCAATAAGTTTGAGCAGGGGAAGAGGTGTTTAACTCCCCTCCCTGGCCCCAGACCCCAGCCAGGGTTTGCCTGAAGGGGGCAGTCTCTCTGCCCAGCATCCTCAGCCAGGCTTTCCCCCCTCTCTCCCCCTTGTCAGCCAGCCCTCACTGCTCCAGCTAGGGAACAGAGTGGCGGGGCCAGTCCTGCTCTCTGGAGCAGACAGCCCAGCTCAGCCCAGGGCTGGAAAGCATGTTGGGGACTCTGCTTTAACTGCCACTAGGAAGGAGTATGGGACAGAAGCTCCATAAACTGGTTTGACCCAAATCAGTTATGTCTGATAAATGCTGGTTGAATGTAATATCTTAAACCAGTTTCAAAATGACTGAAACTGATTTATGTTTGCTGAACTTCTGTTCTGTTACAGGTTTAAACCAGTTTCTGATCACTTACACTGGTTTATGTGCAACTTCTGTCCCTAGCCTTAAGGAAGCTGAGCAATATTAGCACTGTTAGGTCTGCAAACACCTACACAATTCACACACCCAGAGATTTCAAACAGGAATGTGTCAAAAACATTCAACCCAGTTTGGGGCTTTCTGGGTTCTTAGCAACAGAAGAATCCCTGTATTATTTTTTCATAAAAATAAGCACAAGCTAAGAGCTGGCATTTTCTGAAGGGATGCCTTGTGTCTAAAAAAGTTGAGAACCACTGCTCTAAGTTCTCACTGAAGTTACAAAGGAGAATATAAATATAAAATAATGACAGAATTAGTCCTTTCATTAAATAATTCAATGCTTTCCCCCTGTTATAGCTACACAGAGGCTGATCCAACCACTAGTAAAAAATATACACATTTAATATAAAAGTCTGAATAATTATAAATCTATATAAATTTATATCTGTCTGCTCCAACACTATTAGTTTGCTTTTCTGAAAGCTATTTGTCAAACAAAAATATTCTCTGCATTAGCTGAGCAATTATTGTGCAAACATTAACATTTCAAAAACAAAACAAAAATGCATTCATACATGTATCATTTATTGCTAGTTATACACAACTCTACTGCTAACATTTATAAATAATAGCAGAATTAGTAAATCATTTTAAAGTTTTTTCAGTAGCTGATACATTCACTGCTTCACTTTGAAAATCTTATAGTAAATCTCCTTCTCATACTCTAAGCATGCTCCTGTCACATTCATCCAAACAAAGCTAATGCAAAACTTTATGGCTTAAGGCTCTTACCTTCCCTATTCTTAATTTTTCATTTTAGCTTGGTCTTTGATTTAATAGGCCTGACTATATTTCCTTTTAGCACACATTGAATACCAACATACAAAGACAGTTTGTTTAAAGTAAAAATAAATTTTATTCAACAAAATGGAAGATCCAAGATTTTGGGGAGTATAAACTCCAGAACTAAACTGGAACCTGATCCTACATGCTGATACAAAGCACTGTCTGAGCAGATCTTTACAGTCATGTGAGGCAAGTCTACACATGCATTAATGTGATTTAGTTATGTGCGTTAAATCTAGTATCTCCACTTTGAGGTATTAGAAAAATGCACGTTAGCCTTCCTTAATGCTCGTTATCTAAAGAGCATGTTTTTTTTCAGTGACGCATTGACACGCATTAAAATAAGCCAAGGAGCACTAAAGCACACATAGAAACATGGCCTGAAGCCCATCTAATTTCAAAGCTCTACCCGGGGAAAATTCATTGAATGCTTGCATGTCCTAGCAACTGGCATCTATTGCAATAATGGTCAAACTCCAGGGCCCAGATTCAAAAACACAAAATTTTAAAAAATTAATAATAAACCCATAAACTTTAGATGAGCCATTACATACAAGTTAATGCCCAACTACACTGTCTACCACAATCAGAAACAGTATATAAACACAAAACAAGTTTAAAATCAAAAGACAGTTTCCAAATTAGAAAAAAAAAATGGATTAAGCAACACACAATTAGAATTTAAGTAGAAGAGCAGGAATATTTCACCAAACCCATAAGTAACTAAAATTTTCTAATTAATAATAAAGCTTGCAAGTTAATTTGATTATAATTTTGAGCTCAATGTAATAAGTCTGATTGCAATGTAACCAGGTTTAGATATAGAGTGCTCTTAACAGTAGGGTTCTTCCATTTATGTATTGTAGTACTTAAGTATAGACATCCTTGCTCTGAACGGTAACTCATTTTGACCATGTTAGGACTCAAACCCATTTACAGTAAAAGCAGAAACTTTAGTAGCCCGAGTGATTCAGAGAAGAATGATGAAAAGTAGGGCCCTCCAAGGGTACATCAGAAAACTTAGAAGCAGCCTGCAGGAAAAGCCAAGAACAGGGATATGAAGGAATTCCTGTCCTTTTCAGAAGCTTAAACACCTGACTCACACTTTCCATGAGTCAGGTATTGCCTAATTAACAATACCCAGCCTCTGAAGAGAGACATACAGGAGGATGATTTCTACCTTTCACCTAGTATCTCCAGGACCTTAAGTGACTCCTGTTATATTTAATTTTGACTGAAGGATAATGTAAATTGACCAAAATGATTGATGATACTATTTTACTTTTACATTTAAATTTATTGTGCACATAAGCAATACCACTACTTAAGTAAAACCCTAAACAGTTTGTAAATGTATTTTACACAGGTTTTTGGAATGGTGCACGATGACTTAGCTACGTAAGTGTTGCTATGGCATCAGGGTTTGCAGTTTTGACCAGGGTGGGGTTGTTTGTTTGTTTTTTGCGTAGTGATAGCTTTTTAAATGGATGCAACTGGGGGGGGGTAGTTCTTTATACTTTTTTTTACAGGACTTTTGTTTATTTTGTATATGGTTATGCTAAAAAAAAATTAATTATTTTTACAGCACTATTGTTACCCATAGCCTATTTTTTTAATTTACTTTTTCTTTACTGAGCTATTTTGGAGTTTGCTTTGCTTTTTTATTTTTCTTTGTTTTCTAACACATTTTACAGCTATTTACCTTTTATTTTGCCTACAACAGGTGCTTACATTGCCTTTTTGCTTATTTTGCTTGCAGCTTATTGGTGTTTGTTTAAAAGGGAAAATTGGCAATAGTTGAGGCAGCTTTTAGGCCTACAGCTCCCCCCAAATATCTGAATCACAGTGGCGTTTCGGTGGGAGTTAGGTGATATAGTACAGCTAAGTTGCTTCTGAGCATGCTCAAAAATCCTTGTACAGATGCCTAGGGAATTTTGCACTCCAAAACAGGGACTCCTAATAAATTTAGTTATGTAGGGTGTTTTTACATGTGTTCCAGGGGTGGTGAGAAGGGTGTCTCGTGTAAGTATCCCCACGCTTCAAAATGACAGTGGAGGCATTTTAACACCCCGACTGGCATTTTGAAGCACGGGAACACTGATACATAAGATGTGGAGGCTGATGGAGGTGTGCTAATTAGCACACTAATTACAGCGCATCAGAGCAGCCTCCCCACATATGTACAGGCACCCATAGTGATTTTTGTGTCTGCAGATGCAGGGCCAGTGTGAACCTTTTGAATCTAATGAGGTGCCCATTAAGAGCTGAAGGAACCTTTCCTAGAATAGAAACCATAATTGTTACAATACTTATCTAGAATTGTAATTATTTTATTTGGCCAATAGATACATGATGCAAATAAATAATTACTCTAACCCGGGGGATCAAATAAGAAGCAAGAGCCCATGTACAATACATGAGGGCTAGTCTGATTCAGGATGGCCTGCAGTACATTACATGCTCACACAGGAACTAACCGTTTGGTTTCATCTCTCTTTTCTCTGTTATTCCATTTGGTCCCAGAGGTCAACATTTCTTCCATCAGCACTAAATGTTGCTGTAGTGTAACACTATCTAGTTACAGGACTAAACTAAACAGGGTGTCAGGCAACAAAGTGGCATGCACTATGCTGGTTCCAGTGGTCTCATGGGAACCACTGCCACATCTGGCCTAGGTTAGAACAGAGAGAGTTAGCTGGCAAGTTAGTGTGAAGTTAGGCAAAAAATGAGGTAGCACTTCATACACAAACTTATTAAAAAATGCATACACATTTGTAAGCCACAGCTTACTACATCAGATGTGGCCCCAAAAAGCTAATTTCCACTTGGGATATGGAGAGAAATCAGGGAAGCATAACTGGCTCCCTGACTGATTTGATTCTCTTAAATATTGCGTCCATTCAAATTTTTTACTACATGTACCACAAGTGTACAAACTAATAAACATAACTAGGATGTTATCTACTCCCAAACCAAGATGGATTTTTCCATCTAGCCTTCATTCTAGAAGCCTTGAAGAAAAGGCATGCGCTTTGCAGCATGAATTTGAAATCATCAAAAACAGCTCTTAGTGAACCAACTCCAAATTCAGGAAGCTTTTGCAGTAGTGTAACTTGACAGGGAAGGGGAGGAGGCAATGGTGGCAATTGCCCTAGGTGCTGACTTGAAGCAAAGAAGGGGAGGGAGAGGATAAAAACAAAAAAAAACAGCTGCTACCAGCAGTCGTGTTCACAGCTGTGAACATGGCAGAAAACTGGAAGCCACCTCTCCCATTTTACCTTGATGCCTAGACATGTGCCTACACTGCTGGAGATTTTGCCTCCAGTCCCTCTCAGTAAACGTAGGGGATTTTTTATTTAAAAGTGCTCAGTAGTCATAGTCTCTGAAGATCAGCCATGGTAGCAAGGCTCTAGACTACAGTGTGGTTTGATATGCTATAATAGAACTAGCTGTTTTTTTTCATTTACTTGTTATTCACTGAAAAAAGCAACTGCGTGATAGCTTAAAGAATGGTATTTAAAGGTTTGCATTTTGGGAATTGGCAGATAGATAGTTATGCATTAGAGTGGTTTAGTATGGCAGCAGGGGTTAACTGATTTTTAAAAGCCTAGGTCTCACAGTTTTCTGAGCCTTCAGGAGCAGACAAGCCGTCTAACAGAACAAGACCAATGAATACACACACAGCTTGCGAAAGCGGGGGCATGTACCACACTGTTCCATAACATGAGATAAGGTGGCACCAGCTCTCAAGTTCCCAGAGCTGGAGGGCAAGTTTTCCAGTTTTGGGGAAACAGACCAAATTAAGAGGACACCGGTAAAGCCCCAAATTAGGATGTGGGCATGTGACAGGTTTATGAAAATGGGACTTTAGCTGACAACATGGGATGTGGAGAGTGTGACAAATACAGAGAGACCAATAAGTGACAGCCATGGATGGAAAGTCATCGGGGGGAAAGGAGAATACAAAAGCAGAGACTTAAGAGTAACAAAGGGTCCCTGAGGGGGAAGCGGGGGCTTCAGCATCCCACCTCCAGGCTGCTGATATCTGACACCTAAGAGACAGCCTCAGAGTAAAGCCTGCGTCCTGGCCAGATGTTTCTTGACTCTGATGACAGCCCTACAACAGGTAGATATTGCTTGATTGTTTGTTTTCTATTATCATTGTGTATCAATAAATTTGCCTCTTATCGAATAGAAAGGTCATGGCCGGTCTAAGGGTGGGTCCCCCGTGGGTGAGTCACTCAGGCATCTGGGTCCTAAATCCAGGGCCCAAAGTGTGGATAATTGAAACTATTTACAAATTCATATTGAATTAACGGAATAGTTATGGTCCAAAAAAAAAAAAAATTAAATTTAAAAAAGTTTAAATTTTGGCTTTTTTTTTTTTAAGAAGCTTTTTGAAACTAATGTTTTAAAGAAAAGAGAAAAAGCAACCAAAATTAAATAATTTGTTTGACTTGATATTTTGGGGAAGAGGAAAAAAGAAGTTCAATTTGACCAAACCAAAAAAAGAAACAAGAACCCCACATGAATTAGCTAAGGAACCACCGCCAAAGTATGATTTCTGTCTGTTGCGATCCCACACGGAGACCAGGCTGAATGTAAAGAACCCTGCCCTCCTCAGCTATGGCAAATGGTTACAGGAGTGCCATTTTCACTTCTCTCTGCCAGGAGTAGCAAGGACCAAGCTGACTTATTTTTAAACTGTGTCTTGCTAAAAGCAACACTACCTTAGATTTTAAAAAAATATTTCAAGTTTAACAGCTTTATCTCATTCTTTTTGCTGCCTGTTTCCATTTGGTTCTGTCCTCATCTGAACAAAATAAAACAAGACATCCTAGTTTTCATTTTCTTATACATTTGGGATGAAGCCCTGTTTCCAGTTAAAAATCACTGGGAAAGCTTTCATCACTTTCAGTGCATTCAGTATTTCCTGCTCTTGATAGATTTAGGTCACAACTATTTAATCATAATGACCAACCTCCAGTGTAATAGACCACAGAATTTCACCCATTTATCATTGAACTAAGCTAAGAGCTTTCTCTGCAAACTAAACTTTGTGTCAAATTTAACCTGACACCCTCCAAAGCCCTGAGTTAGAATGTTGCTAGAGGAATAATGGCATGTAAAAACTGAATAGGAATAGACAAAAAAGGTCACAAAAACATTCTGTGATCTCAAAGTCAAGAGCATAATTTTTGCTCTCATCTCTCATTTTCCACTGGAAAGTCAATTCAGCATTTTATTACACATTCTAGTTTGCAATGGGAGTCAGATTGTTAATGAGTTCTGCTGCTCATTGTGTTTTCTCCTATAAATAAATAAAGATATACAATAAAAGCAGACCACATTTTGTTAGGAACATAAGACTAGGAGGGGGCTAATAAACCATCTAGTGTAGTCCCCTGAATTTGCAGGCAACTCTCTCAAAGGCTCCACAAAAACCATCTGCTTCAGTTCCTCTCATGCACTGTACCCACAGAGTATGCTAATAAAATAAAAAAGCTTTCAGTGGATCCTAGGTAAAGGCCACAGAAGACCAGGGTGCTGCTAAGGTCCTGGGCACTGCAGTGGCAGGAAATTAACTAGGCTGAAATATCCTCCAGGAAAAATATGCCCTATACTTCAGAGCAGGGTTGGGCAAAATACATGGGACAGATCTGGCCCACGGGGGATGCTCTCCAACTGACTGGATTTGGCTCATGGCTGAGCCCAACCTGGGGCAGCCAGCGCTGTGCTTCTGCCTGCACCCGTTAGCCCTGGCCCCAGCAGAGATCACCCATATGGTGCAGTCCACAGCTGGCCCCATGGCACTCCACAGGGGGCAAAGCCCTGCCCATTCCCACCTGGGCAGCCCACACCGTGCTTCTGTCTGTGCCCACCAGATCAGCCCAGGCAAGCGCACACAGCTTACTGGCAGGGTTGCTCCTGATGCAGCTACCTGGGTATGGCTCAGCTCCCCTTACCTCCAGCAGCAGCCCCTGCCATGTAGCTCTGGGCAAAGGGAAGCTACAACCAGGCAGCTTCTGCCCCAGTGCATGGGGCTCTGGCTGTAGCTCCCAGCCTCTTTCCACCTGCTCCACCCACCTGCAGATGGCAGCTCATTGTGCCAGGTGGGCAGAGCAGGTGGAAGGTGCCCAGGAACTGGAGCTGGTGCCCCATGCACTGGGACAGAAGCCTCCTGGCTGAAGCTTCCTCCCTGCCTAAAGAGATACAGCAGGGGCAGCAGTAGAAGGAAGTGCTAGCACACTAGGAGCAGCCCCACTTGCAAGCTGTGCACCCTGGCCAGGCCAGTGGGTGCAGACAGGAATGTGGTGTGGGCTACCATGGGTAGGAGTGGGTGGGGCTTTGCCCCAGGAGGAGCCCTGCAGGGGTAGCCACTAACTGCACCACTCAGGTGAGCTCTGCTGCACATGCCCCCACCTCCCCTCCCCTCACCCACCCTGTTCCAGTGACCCAGCACCCTCCTGCCCCCCCCCCCACACACGCATGCATGCACACCCCATATGCAAGAGCACCACCCCCACAACCCACTCCTGACCCCACAAGGGAGGGGTATGTAGGGAACAGCTCACCTATCCCATTCCCAAACACCATTTCCCACCCCCATCCCTGGTAGCCCCATCCCATATAAGAAGCATTGGGGAGGGGGGGAGGTGTGGTATTGACCCAGCCTGCAGCAGCTCATTAAAACTCCCTACGTGGCCAGCAGGCCCAAATAATTGCCCACTCCTACTATAGAGGAAGACGAGATTAAAAAAAAAAAAAAGAAAAACCTCAATGGTCCCTGGCAATTTAACCTAAGGAAAAATTCTGGTGCTACATGCCTGTGAGCTAGGTTCAGTAGACAGGTACCATTAGAAGCAAAAGCATCCCCCAAACACCCATCTCTAGTTTTAGTCAATGTCCAGTATTTCAGAGGCAAACTTTTTTTAGACAAGTTTTTGCTTGCATTTTGTCACATTTAATAGTACCACCCACTCCCTGAATGTGAATAAAATAGGAGAATGAGGCCAAGAGAGACATGGCTGAACCTAGCAATTGGATATCAAGTACAAGTGCTGAGGATAAGGATCAAGAAGTAATTTTAGTTCAGAGACACCCTTCTGAGGTAACATGTCTCGAAAGCTCTCCAAGGGATGAGGGAAGCATTGTTGGATCGGCCCTTTACAAGATTCACATTACTTCATGGCTCCAATTCAGCCAGTTCTGCCAGCTGGCCCAGGGTTAGGCTTCTGCCTTCTTTTGATGGTTTTCTAGCCCATCAGCTGCCAGAGGGGTAAAAGAGGAGGGCTTCACATAGAGTCTCTGTACTTAGTGTTTGTTCATTTTTTGAAACATGCAAACATACATGCCCCACACAAACAGAAGTTTGTGATATCTTACTGCACAGTAACATAGGACTAGGGCAGAGTCTTGAACATAGTGAGCAATGCAAAAAATTTCCTGTGGAGACTTAACGTGTCGGTCACATTCAGAAGTATTGAACAAACTACATTCAAAGAACACCAAGTTTGCAGTCAAGGATTTAAACATTAGGAAATGCCAGAATTAAGGTCGTCTGGGCAGTCTTAAAATTCAGCTCCTTGTCTTTATGCATTATGACATTCTTTCATTACATGATCACTTACTATTTTTTTTCTGGAGGATCCCTGCCTCATTCAGTCCACAGGATCAAAAGCATTCCCTTGAAACACAACAGTGAATGAACAGTTCATTATGTGATCACTAAATGTGTGGGCGTTTAATTATTGCACTGTATTCAACTACATCTCTGAAGGCAGAGTTGCCAATGCATGTTTCAAAAATGCCAATTTATTTTCACAACAACTTTGAAGGAAAAGCGTAAAATTATCCTGTTACAGAACGAAACTGAAACAGAGAGAGACCATGATCAGAATGATCTACTGACTACATACGTTTCGTTTAAGACAACTAGGATCTAATTTTTGCAGAGTTATACAGCACTATATTCAAAGCACAGTTGCCACGGACTTCAGTTACAGCTGTGGACACTCAACACTTCTGCTAACCAAATCCCAGATTCCCAAGCCTGGCACCCAGGAAATGAGAAAAATCTGATGAGACTTGCCCAACATCTCAAACTTCTGGATACACTTACAAGACTCAATGCTGTGCCATGGAGACCACTTAACCTAGTTATGAACGAGCCGACATGTCTCCACAGCATGTTATAGAGATTCTAGCTGAGTCCTGTAAGCAGGCTAGCCACAAGAGTACAGCACTCCATTCAAGCCAATTCTTTGCAGGGCAGATTATCTCCAGCAGAAAACTATGCTGATGTGGCTCTTCTGTTCCTAGTTCCAGAGTTTATTCAGGTACATACACAGAGCTGCAGCATCACGTAAGCATACCATTGGGGCCGACCTGAGACAAAAATCTAGTTTCCCAGGATGCCTTTCAACTACCTCACCTATGAGACAGTGCAAGACCCCAACTGTTAGAGACCTATCATAAATGATTGAAAGCAGTAACCAGATAGACAGGCAAAGTCTAGGATCTAGGTTCCCAGAGAGCCCGCAGTCAGGATCAGAGGTAGAATCAGGAGCTAAAGCCAGAGTTAGGATATACCAGGAGTCAAGCAAGGTTTGGAAACCAAATCCAAAGCCAGAGCCACAGCCAAGACCAAAATCAAGAGCCAGAAGTCAAAACCAAAGGGCTAATAAGTACAAAAAGCTCAGCAGCCAAGTACATCAGCCTCTGGCTAAACAAAATGCTGCAAGTCTGGCCTAGCTTTTAAGGGCTAGGCAACTGGCTCCACCTGCTCTGTGGCTTCAGAGGATTGGCTACTCTATTGTTGCATTAAGACCAGCTCAGCTCTGGGCATTGAACTGAACTTGCTACAGGTGGCCCTGTTTCTCTGCAGCCCCAGGGAATGAACTCAGAGCTGGTCTTAGGGAAAATAGTGCTGTGGGTGAACTTGCATTTTGGTGCCCCCCCGCCACACACACACACACACACTTCCCCAGCCCTCAAGTCACTGACAGTGTGTGTGCATGGAGTGTGTGGGAAGATGTGTGTTTGTAGGGTATGTGTGTGTGTGGGGGGGGGGTGTTAGGGTACGCATGTAGTGTATGGAGAGGTGTGTGGAGGGGGTGCATGCCTGAGAGGAACACGTGCCCCAGTGACTCTGTGTGGCAGGGGACCCCATGGGCTATCATGGGGCAGTGTGTTTCCATTCACTCAAGATGTTGGCCTGCCACTGGGTAGCGGGAGCTTGGCAGGGGGTGGCAGGAAGGGCAGGTGGGTGGGCAGCAGGCAGAACTGTCCACACAGAAAGCCCAGCTGCAGTAGCAGGGCACCACTTCTCAGTGCCACCTGGCTGCCCTCACCCTCAGCAGTGGCCAGCGGGGTGGCCGGGAGGTGCTGCAATTCTACCTCCAGCCCCAGCAGGTTGGTGATAGTGAAGGCCTTGCCACACAAGCCAGGGCAGCCCAACTGCATTGCCTTCTCACTGGGCACTGTCACCTTGCCCTTGGCCCAACCATTGGTGCCCTCCTCCTGGCCCATCATGCTGCCTGGCAGCACCTGGTGCTGCCACCCGGGGGCTTTTTTATCCTGCAGTGGGGCAGACCCCACTGCCCAGACCTTAAGATTAGTTGCCACTGAAGTAACCCAACAGCTCCTGCCCAGTAATGCAGGGCAGGGCCTATGCAAGTGTGTATGGTGTTCTCTTGACCACGGTGCCCTGGGCTGTTGCCTACACTGCTCACCCCTAAGGCCGGCTCTTAACAGACTACCCTGAGCCTCTGATTGGAAGTGACTGGGCATTACACTGACCTATGCATTAAATGCTTTTCACCTGTTTCGCTAGATGAGGTTTATCCCACAGGCAACAATCTCCTTTATTAAACAATGTTGCTTTATACACAGATTGGGTATGTCTCATGTACTGAATGAAGCAGGATCCCATGGAAATAAATATAATCTGATCAGGCAGTTAACAACTGTAGAATAATGTATGGCAATTAGGTGGCTGAATTAAGGTTGGAAACAAAAAACATGGGTTTTATTTATTTTTAAGGCAGATGCCTGGCTTGAAAAATTTCAGCCCAAAGAGTTCAAGTTTGACACAAAAAGTTATGAGAGGATCAAGTGTTTTCATGACGAAGCACTGAGAAACCTTTGTGATAGGTATCATTACCAGCCTCACTTGTAATTGAGTTACCTGTGGAAAAATATTTCTTTTTGTCATTTTTAATAAGTTTAATTTGAAATAACAGAAATCCCCTTGACCTTGTATTATATGGGCGTACAATTATATTGATCTGACTGTTCAATGTACCAGTATACCACTTTTCATTAAAATCTGGGGGCTAAGAGCAGCCGCAGCCACCACATGGGCAAGGAGGTTGAATTGAAAATGTGCATGTCAAATGGATGTCAGCAGTCAAGGGGGGTTTTTTACCCCTTCAGCACTGTATTCACAATGAAATTAATATATTCTTTATATGCTTGTGGTGGTGGTCTCTTATGAAACTATTCAGCTGTGCTTACATCTGAAGCTATTGATCATTTCTATTCAAGTCCTGATCCTACCACTGGACCTCAGAGTTCTGGATGCCAGTGCCCATGTGGGGTTCACCAGCTGAGCACAGGGACTGCCATCCTCCCTGACTCTTCTGATTTCTGCAGCTTGTAAAGGAAGGTTCCATCACCCAAGTGTTAACCCAGAATCTATCCTATTTCTGTCAATGGGACTGTGTGCCTAATTTAGCAAGGTCCAAGGAGAAACCCCCATGAACATTTAGTAGTGTGGGAATAGGCCTTGTAGGTGAATCAAGATACCTATCGGTCTGAGTGAGACATATTTAGCCTTTTATTACTTTAGATACAACCAATGCTCCCAAAAGCATGTGTGAATGCAGTGTAAAACTAAAAACAGGAATCCATTGCACAGCCACTCTGATGACACATATTCAGCCTATTCTAAGTTTGTATCAGTGCAACTGCGTCATAGTCCTCCAGAAAAGGCCACAGTGTTCCCTGTAGTTGTGAGAACAGGGATAACCATAAATTATTGCAGGGCACATTTTCCCCAGGGTACATACACTCTCCAGAATGTCCAGTCTACTTGAATATGCTCAAGTACGCTTGACAAAACGAGAGGAATCTAACATAGCCATCAACTCAGTCTCCCATTCTTGTAAGTACAAGTTATGTATCTGCAATTGCAAGAACTCTGATAGGATGCTATCCAACTGGGAAAACTAGAAACTGCTGTGATTGAGCAAATGTTATTATAGCAAAATCTATTCTCCAGTGCATATACTTTATCCCAAAAGGGAAAAAAAAGATTTTTTTTTATTTTCTTTGTTTGTTGTTATACAATAGGTAGCTTTCTCTCCCTTTTTTTAAAACTAGAAAGCACTTAAAAGAACTAGACCTTGTATTTTTGATTCTTCAAAGGCAAGCATATTGTGTATTTATTGCATCAGGTTCAATTCTACACTTAACAAGACAAAAGACTTTTAATTTGAATTGGTGGATAGAGAGGAAAAGAAGACAACATGACAATTTTTAAAAGCATTCTGCCTTCTTTTTTTTTTAAAGGAAAATGTAATCTTTTAGGTTCTAATAGGTTAGGGGAAAAGGCTAGAAAGCTTTAAAAAAAGCAGTATTGGTCAAATGATTATTGCCATGGTAACACAGCCACAGCTTATATTTTCACAAAGTTCCTCTTGTACAATGATAAATAGCAATAATGTGTTACTGAAAGCTCTGTATTGTTCACTACCAGCTGAGACTCTGACCTGGACTACAATAGATGTATTTTCAAACACTACTTATATAAAGAAGCAATTTACTTCAATTCCATAATTTCATTTGGAATCAGCTGCAAAAATAATTGAATCTTTATGTTCCAGAAATCTGAAATATCAAAAGCTACCACCGTAGTTCCAGAAATTCACTTTGCTTCCAAATGTTTCATGTTACAATAGTGGCTAGTGGTCCCGAACCAAATCAATGTCTTGATGTCCTCCGCAGTGTACAGATGGAAACAAAATTCATTCCAAATAGGTAAAGTTGCAACATGCATTATGGAGTGGAATGGCCAACAGGTCTTTTTTATTATGAGTTAAAAATACCAAGAATAAGATTGTCATGGATTGATATGCCAAAGTACTAGAATATTAATGCTAAATAAATCAATCTGATGCTAAGTCCTCCTCTACACAAGCAGGTAAAGGTACAATGGATCTAATGCACAATTCACACAATTGTACCTCCTGCTTTGCCACACATGTATGGCAAGAGGCAGAACTGTGGGATCGCATATTCAATCCCATCGTGCCTTATTGCCAATGCAGGGGGCAGGAAGCAAGCTCTTGTGGCTAGGAGCCCCCCATCTCCCTGCCCTGGGGTTTTCACACCCCACCCCAGGGCTAGCAGATCACAACCATACCCTGTGGTTGCTAGACCCTGCTAGGTCCTGACACTGGAAGACATGCTGCAGGGACCCAGTTATGGGACTCCAGGTTCCAGTAGCTGAAGGGTACTTCCAGGGTCCAGAGTCAGCAGCTGCTGGGGCTAAGAGTCCCTAGCACTTGAAGAACTGGCAGTCCCAGCGGGCATGGTGCACCTCCGCAGGGCTTCCAGCCACAGGAGCAGTCCCTGCTTCATGTGCAAATTAAAACCTGATAACATAAGCAGCACAAGAAAATATTATTTGCAGGGGCTGGGCGGTACAGAGCGCACCTGGCTGACCCTGCCCCTCCTTCCTGCAGGACCGTTCTGGGGCTGGCATGCACTGGTGCCATGTGCACGGCAGCGGAGGAGTGTGCAGCAGAGGCGCTGAGCACAGCGCTGCAGCAGTGGTGGTGCTAGAGCTGCTGTCGCTGGCCCTGTCTGGGGTGGCTAAGCCCCGTTACCCCTGGCCTTCAACCACCTATGCCTGATAGCAGTCTGCTATAAAGTTCGTACACATTTTCAAGGTCTAACTTTATAGCTGGTGGGAGCCTTCTATGGCATGATGTTGACTTTGCACACGTAGTTGGCCTTAAGGTAATTGCACAATTAACCAGTTAATTGCACAATACCTTTAATGTGTAGAGCAGGCTTAATTGTTACAGAATGTTCAGCTCTAGTTTAGTCAAGCTTAGGGGCCAATATAAGGGCCAAGTACTATTACTTTTACTCAGAGGTCCCATGTGTCCTTGGAAAGAGAAAGACTAAGCTTCCTGAAAGTCCCCTTTGCACCTGGCTTTGGGGCACACAGCTACAAAAAATGAAAAAAATCTCCTATCACATTCTGTCCCCCTAACCTGTTCTTCCTTTAAAGTTCAGCTGTTCCCCTTCTCCTTTTCACGAGAATTTCATGGAGATCATTTCTGGTGTTAGGCGGTGGAAGACAATGAATCTCCCTGGCAAGTGATAGTGTCCCAGACACTTACTGGAGTCATCTGAAGTTAGAACAATTTGCCTTCTTCTGCTTTAATTTTTATCTTTCTTCCCCTTTGCTCATATACAATTTGCCTTCTTTATTTCTATCATTGATTCCTTGACTGATCTATCATTAACTCTTCCCACACTGTCATATGCCTATTTCCTACATCTCCTTGCGTCATTTACATACCACTGTGCTATTTTGAACAGCAGTTAACAGGCTGTGAGACAGATGCCTACTACTACTAACAAATTATTAGAGCCTGGACATGTAAGAGAGGTGACCGAAGTTCAGTTTTTCCTCCCTGGAACATCTACAAGCGACTCATCCAGTCTTGAACTAGATGTAGAGAGCTTCCCTTAGAATAATTTTTGTATATATTTATTATTTGCATTATGGTTGTACTTGAAAGACCCAATAAGGGATCAGGACCTTGTTGCACTAGGCTTTATACATACAACATTACAAGGACTTCCATAAGACGTATTTCATTTTCCATATATTAAGCATTTTTTAGTTCAAGTTCATGAAACATCAAAAGATTTCATCTTCCTGGTTTCTTATTATTGCTCACTTTCCTAAAAAGATAACATCTTTCCAGTAATGAGACATAATCCTACATAAGCATATGCTAACGTCCAATTTTTCTCCCTTTTAAATCAATTAACATTTGTCATTTATTACAATGGGAACAAGACCAGGCATTCTGTGAACTGTAAAGGAATTCCTTTAAAGAAACCATCATTTAAACAGACATTCAATGATCTAGATTTCTCAGGTGACAATTTCTATTTAATAATATGTGAATAGAATAGACTTGTGTTAAAAAGTAGATACATTTTACATGGTCAGTTAAATTAGTTTCAGTCATGCATTTAAAAGATTAGACCATGCTTTGTTAAGTACTGCATTTCATTAACTACTGTCAGGTATATGCTGTTCTTCCACAGATCTATGCAGAGCAGTGGTACTCAGCCCTGTGGGGGAAGGAGGCATGGCTAGGCGCTGTTGGGGGGGAGAGTGCATGGTGCAGATGGAATGTGGTATGGCCTGGCTCTGACCTGTTGAGCAGGGCTTGGAAACTTGGCAGCACAGGAAAGTAACTCCCCCTCTACCAAATTTTCTGACCTGTGAAGAGCCCTATGAGCCAGATGCCATGGCTCCATTGGCTCAATTTTGCCAGTGGTCCAGAGTTTGGTCACCGCTGATGTATAGTGTATGTGCACATTGGCAATAATGGAGCAAGCACCCTTATCTGTCTTCAAATGTATGCATGAACATGATAATCACATATGTGTTTTTCTTTAAGATGTAGACCTACTCAGACTATCGAAGTATTATTACAGAATATGGAAATGAATGCAATACCCCAAGAACTATCATAGAAGTCATTCAAATGTGCAACTCTTAGAACTAGACCCAATTTGAAACAGGAAAGCTATTTCTCCTTTCTATTGAATTTGTCACTGATTTCTGGTCTATAACTGAGATATGCACTAATAATAAACTATGACATGTCACATTTATAAAATACAATATTTGTTTCACAGATTCCTCCTAATCAATCAGTCTTCACAGTAGGGAATGATTGACTTAGGGTACTTAGAATCTGGTTTTACTCTTCAGAATTAATACAAGGAAACAGTGTCGTCCCCCCCCCTCCACACACACACACGCAATTATCACAAAGCACTTAGCAGAAAAATGTAAAATAATAAGAGCAATTTAGAGAGCTGTACACTGTGACTCTCTCACAAATGGAAAATAGTGATATAGCATGGACCTGACTGAAAGAAGTGAAATTTAAAAATGGGTAAAGATTAGAACATTTATTCTTTGGAACAGCTGAAGAAACAAGGGAAGGAAGAGAAGTCGAAAATGGAAAGGAAGGTTTTAGAGAAATAAAGGGGGTAATTGGTTTGGGGGAACCATTTCAGTTAAACATAACATAGTAAGAGAGGCCTATTTAAAAGACACACACACACACACACACACACACACACAAATGCATGAGTCTGAGTACACAAGCAGTTCCACTGAAAGCAATAGGGATTTATCATGGTTGTTGGTTGCAGCCATGTTGGTCTAAGGACATAGGCAGGCAAGGTTCTTTGGGTAGATGTGATATCTTTTATTAGACCAACTAAGTAGTTGGAAAATGTTCTTCAAGGTAGACAAGAAGCTAATTCACAACAAGCAAGTCTGTGAAAATGCAAATGAGTGGAAGTTTGAAAGACAATGGGTAGAGATAGGAGTGGGGAAGGAGGGAGGGAAATGTGTGAAGAAATGCAAGTGGTCAACTGGAGGCAAGTTACCTAGGGTATCAGATGTCAGGCAGGTTGTAATGTGTCATAAACCCAATGTCTATATTGAGTCCATGAGTTTTTGTATCTAGTAGATTTATGAAGTGAAGTTCATAAGTTCATCTACAAAAGGTGTTTTGTAAGTTCCCTTTGAGGACTAGAACTGAGTGATCAGAGAGGGAGTGATTGTCTTAGGAAAAGTGTGCACCCACAGATAATTGGATATTTTTGTCATTGGTGTATTTTTGGTGTGCATTTATTCTGGTACACAGTTGTTGTTTGATTTCTCCTACGTATTTGCCATCAGGCCATTTGATGCACTGGATGAGATTATATAACATTTCTGGAGGTGCAGGTATAAGACCTAGGAATGGTGATGGCTCCATTGTGGGGTGTGGTTATCATGGAAATGGTAGAGATGTGTTGGCAAGTTTTATATTTCTTGTCCTGGCATGGTCTGGATCCATTTGGTGTGGTTTGGGTTATAGGAAGTTTGCTTGTGGTGATAAGGTTATCAAGGTTCAGTGCTTGTTTAAAGGCTAGATTGGGTGGTTCTGGAAAGATCTCTTTGAAAATTAGGTTTTCTTCTAGTATGGGTTGTAATTTTTTGAGGATTTTCAGTGTAGGTTCCAGGGAAGGATAGTATGTCATAACTAATGGTGTGCATTTTGTGGGGATTTTCTTTTTGTATAGCAGCAATTCTTCACATGGTATCCAGGTGGCTCTTTCAAAAGTGTGATCGATCTCTGTGGAAGAGTGTCCTTATTGGGTGAAAGCCCTTTTGAGATTTGTGATGTGAGGATTGTGGGTATTCTACTTGGTGCAAATTTCATAGATTTCATAGACATTAGGGCTGGAAGGGACCTCAGAAGATCATCGAGTCCAGCCCCCTGCCCAAAGGGCAGGAAGTCAGCTGGGGTCATAGGATCCCAAAATTCAGTGGTGTTGAAAAGCTCAACTGTAAATTACATCTTTTTTCATCTGTTTAGGGTGATTGCTGGTTCTGTGTAGATATGTATGTTGGTCCATGGGTTTCTTTTATCTGGTGTTTTGTATTTTATCATTCTGGATATTGATCATGGGGCCTAAGAAGGAAATGTTTGTGCTGGAGTATTCAAGAGATAGTCTGGTGAAGGGGTAACTATTGTTGAATTTGTGATGCAAATCAATCAGATACAGCAGGTTTTCAGTCCAAATGATGAAGACATCATCTATATGTCTCGGGTATAGCATGGCTTTGATGGTGCAGTTCTTGAAAATATTTTCTTCCAGGTGGGCCAGAAAAAGATTGGCATATTATGGGGCCATTTTAGTGCCCATTGCTGTGCCCATGGTCTGGAGGAAATGTTGGTTGTTGAAACTGAAGTTGTTGTGTGTGGGGATGAAGTGTAAAAGTTCACTAATATCTTGAGGTCTGTACATTGAGTTGTAATCTAGTTCTTGTAGATATGTGAGGCAGGCTTGGATGCCATCCCGGTGTGGGATGTTCATATATAAGCTGGTGACATCCATGATGGCTAGCAGGGTATTATTGCTGAGAAGGTGGTCTATGTTTTTGAGTTTTTGCAGAAACACTGTTGTGTCTTGCATAAAACTCAGTCTGTGGGTGACAAGAGGTTTTAAGATGGATTAGATGAAACCCGATATTTCGTCTGTTAGGGTTCCACAGTTGAAAATTATAGGTCAGCCTGGGTTCCCTTATTTGTGGATTTTAGGGAGCATGTAAAATGTCCCTGGATTCCATAGTGGAGGGATCAGGGTCTAAAGTGTTTCTTGTAGTTCAGATGGAAATGATGTGATGGTGGTTTTGAGGTGAAAAGGAGTTAGAACTTCCTCTAGTTTTTCATAATAGGTAGTGTCAGGGAGTTGTCTGTTGGCTTCTTTTATGTAGTCTTCACCATTTAGGATAACTATAACTCCTCCTTTTTCTGCTGGTTTTATCAGAAATCTAGCTGTCACCGTTGTAGCTGCACTATTCCAGACCCATGTCTAGATGGATGAGCCAGTGTAAGCTGTAAACCAATACAGTTTAACTTCAGTATACAGGGAAAGGGCTCTACTGGTGACAATACATTCTTTGGATACAAGGTAGACATATCTCAAAGCTCTAAACTTAACCTCTCTGCAAGGTAAATTAACCAAAGTAGAGCCCCATGCTATGGCAGCTCAACTGATACCTAAGCTCACTCTTAGAGCAATGTGCAGCATAGGCTTATCCCTTGCCAGTTTATATTAGGAACTTGCATAGTGTTTACACAGCAACCCTTCCCCCAAGCTTCAGTCACTGTTTTGAACCAGCCCTTTGGCCTACTAGGAGAAAGGGATATTTCAGAATTCTGAAAGTTTTTGTCCCTGTTTGGTTTGGCCTTGCTCACATGTCTATAATTCATCTTACATTTCTTCTCTCTGGGAACCAGATGCAACAATTCCAAATCTAACATAACACATGCAATAAATTAAAAGCGCAGTGGATTGTCCTATAAATTCCATAATAGATAAGAGGTCTAGTTCAGTGTTTCATATCCTCTACAAGACATAAGTAATTACATCACTGACAGCCTCTTTGAAGCGTCAATCTGATTTTTGTTTACTAAATAGCATGAAGAGTCCACTTGGGAGGATTGGAAGGGTTATGAATGACCATGGAGAAGGAAGCTATTATCTCTTAGTTAAGCATACTGGATGTTAGTGTCACTTCATCGTCTGTAGTTTTGATAGACTGTTAAAAGCTCAGAGATCAGATTCAACTATGTTATTAACAGGGACAAAACTGATAGATTCAAAATCTATCCCATGGCTGAATTTGGCGCCTTGTTGCCCTAGACTAGCTTAGTTTGTATTTCTTAATAGGTACATCTTACTGAACCTCTACTAACCCACTTGATCTAGTTAGTTTAGTTACATTATGCATGTTCCTTAAGGTCATTTGCTTGATTTTGTCCTTTTATTCTTTTGGAGGGTTGATATTTCTTAGGGATTCAGTTAGTAAGTCTACAAGAGGCAAGCAATTCTCTGTCAATTCTTTCAAAAGCTGCTGGGGATTTAACTGTTTTATGCAGCTGCTGACATTCATCTTTGCAAATCTGTTTTAAAAAAAAATCTGAGAAAACAATTTCTTTCCATTCAACCTTGACATTTGCTAGGAGTTACTCTTCCCTTACATTTCTCTTTGATGGCAGGCAACATATTAGTTCCTGCCTCCAAGGCACAGTTTTTCTGAGGGTGTTTGTGACCAAACTGTCATTTGAAAATCATACTATGATGAGTCTACTGAGACAGGCTCTTTTGGCACTTCAAATATGGGCCCTACAGGCTTTAGCAACTGCAGCAGGAGGGGTGTGTCTCAACCTCTCCTCCCCCACGACCCCCCCCCCACCACTACTGGCATGCATAACTAAACAAAAGGTTTTCTAAAGCCTAGCACAAAAAGGAAGAGTACTGTAAGTGAGACAGCATTACAACAATAACATTAATTTTAAAAATACATTAACGCATCCCCATAGGGTCAAACTCCTACAAGGGTACAAATCAAGCTAGTTGCAATTTTTTTAATTAATATTTTCCCCAAAAGCCTTGTTTCCTAAAAAATAAATACATGAAAGATAATGATGAGGCCTTTCATAACTTTATATGTTGTTAAATATAAAAACAGTTAGCAATGTTAAATTTACTATACATCAATTGTTAATATATTAAGAAAAATGGTGTGCTATCTCAAATTCTCCAGTGCTTGCTTATTTTTTTCATTACTTCTCTTCTCCCTGCCCCTGCACACCTTTTTCAGTCAGATCTATGGGAATTCAGTAGCATAGTCTTCAGGCTGCCCCTTCTAGTCCACCCAACTCTCAAAGCCAATTCAGAACTAATCAGTAGGTCCCACAGGCAGAGCTCAGTCCTATCATGTGTGCTCTTGTTATGCATAATTTCAGGTGCTTAATTTTTAGCTGCTGCCCTTGAATCCTACCAACTATAACTCAATACATTCCCATCAGTGACTTCCCATCAAGTCACTGTCCCAAATCTTCTTCTACTATATTCCTTCAGCACGAGTCCACATCCCATCAAACTGATACCCAGTTACTCCTTGTGGGGAGGGGAGACAGTGAAGTTGCTGCTCAACAAATTCATCACAACTGAAATTTATGCTGGTCGTTTTTTCTCGGATCATTGTAGTCAATGGGAATTCAATTATTGGTTTCAGTAATATTCAGGATCACTACCATCACAAACCTCCCCCTCCCCCTGAGATTCTCCCTGCTGCTTACCCCTACCAAGGTTTACCCTGGGATAACTCCTTATCCCTACAAGCCTTAGCTCCACTGCCTGATACTGGACCCCATGTCTGCAGCAGCTCTTCTGGCTCCAGGTAGTTTCCATATAGTATGAAGACAGAACAAAAAGACAAGTGAAGTTTCCTATCCTCTCATCTGACTAAAACCTAGCCCCTCTGAGAGTCCTCCCAGTATTTCAAAAGATCAGCCTTCCTGCTGATCCAGCCAGCCCTGACCCATGGGGACTTTGACTCCCCTAAAGCTTGGGATAATCCAAATATCAGAGTTATATCAGAGACAGCCTCTAAATACCTTCAAACCAGCCTTCTTCTCCCCCACCCCCATCAGCATTGCCCCAATTGCTTATGCATCTCAGAATCTTTTGATTCAAATGTCTTTCCTTCCTAGAGCATCTGGAATTTCTCTAGCTAATGGCCCATTTTCTCTCAGATGCCTTCACTGTTGGGGAGTTGATTTTCACATTACAGGCAGACAATACTTTGGTTGCCCATGCCAACAATAGCCCCTTCTGCCTGTTTTGGAGTAGCGATTATCCTTGCAGTAGCAACACAATGGGAAGAGATACTTACTGATTTGCCTATTCCATTTTCCTAAGTATGCAGTTCCTTTAACTAAAACTAGAACATGGATGATTTGCTTCTTGCTTTAATATTTTCCAAATTAAATACATTACATTCATCTTCTCTTCCCACTAATTTTAACAATTATTTGCCACTTTCCTCATACCCAGCAGATCCAGTTATATTTCATTCCCTATATTTCATTTTTTCAGATCACTTCATCTTAAGGATATGAATTTATTTATCTGTTTATAATACAAAGATCACAAGATTATTTTTCTGGGATGATTTCCTGAAGGCTAGCATGTAAGTAAGTACAAATGACTGATTGACAACAACAACAACAACAAAAGATAACAGCTGGCTATCTTATCTTATTGTTGCTCACAAACCCTGCTTTAAAAACAGTACGCTCCATTGATTTTACTATGATTGCAATGTAAAGGAGACTTCTGCTCGCAGGAGTTGGTGGGCTCAGTTCCATTCCTAGGGTACAAATTCCCACATCAAAGATATGAACCCCATAATTGGCACCTTTGGGAATCCCAGTCAAAATTCTATAAAACTACCTTTTCATCAAAAAGGTGGTCTTAGACAAGGTCTTAGGTAAGCTGATAGTGATTTGTGCACAAGTTTGCATTAGTGGTTTCCCTGCTATTGCAGCTTGGGAAATAAGTACTAGATGACGTTAGTCTCCAGCTCTGACAGTTCTTCCTCTTTTACAATCTCTAAATGTTTGTTTGAAAAGATCCCTGCCAGATTTGTTAACAACTTCTGTTTTTTCTGTTTTTAAATGTTTTAGTTCCAGTATGTGATCAAGGAATAACCAGTTGACAACATCGTTCTAACTTTAGAGCAACATTAATTATTTCTTCCAAGTTTACTGTGTATTCTAAGCTTCTCAGAATGATGGTATTGTTTAAACATTTTCCTATCTGTTATGAACTAGCATAAATATTTAATTTCAAACAAACGTCTTCAAAGTATCTGTCTACAGTCAGTGATACACCCTGCCCAGAGAAATGTAATCTGATGGTCTGAAATGCAGCATGATGAACTTTTGAATATGCAAAACAACAAAAAGTAAAGCACGTAATTGCCACTCTTAATAAACTGCCTTTCTGAGACATGATATTCATTTTCAGCATACACAGTATGTATTTTACATGTAAAACTGAAGTCTTAAGAGGAATAGCCAAGGATATAGAGCACTTTTCCTGGTCACCTGGTCAAGTGTAGTTCAGAGCTGCTATGGATGAAACAATTTTGCTATTTGATGCCTGTTCAGCCTGATAATATTTACCAGTGAGGAAAGGGGCTGCAATTTAAAAACATCCAGCAAAGTTGGAACTGACAGTATTGCTAGCAGTTTTAGCAAGGATCAGGAGGGATGGCTGAGTGTAGGGATTGAGCTACTACCTCTCTTCCCTAACTGCTGTCTTTCCACTGAGGCAGGGCAGCATAGGATGCTTGCATCAGTAAACAGTGTGTGCTTTGCCTTTCTTTAAACAAATGACTTCAGACTCTAGAGCCATGAATCTGCTTTTCTTCCACAAGCAAAACATTCACATGAAAATATTGCTTTGCCTGGAAACAGACAAACAATCAGGTCCTGAATGTTAAATGCCATTACACAAGTGGAACATACTGTGGCAGGAGAAAGAAAAAGTACCACACATTCATTTTGATATGCTTCTGTAGCATTTTATCAACTAAATACCTTCAAAGATTCAAACTGGATTTTTTTTTTTGCAGGGTTTGGGGTTTATTGAGCTGCCTAATATTTGTAGTCAAGTTCAAAAGCTTTATTTTTATAAAATGTAGTATAATATCACTCTGGTTAATGATACACCAATCTATTCATTATCTCATGAGGGGGCAGTTGGACTGCCAGAAGGAGCGCTTCAGTTAGACAGGGCCTGGCACCACAATCACACATGGTGCAGGGATGGAGGAGAGGACAAGCCCCCGCCGAGTGTGTGGCCCTGCACTGCAGCAGGCCATCCAGGTCTACAAAGCCCTGGCTGTCTGCCACCTCACCCACCCCTTGTGAGTGGGGCCTAAGGGCTTTGAGTGCCCAAGCCCTGGCACTGGGCCATGGGTCTCCTGCTACAAGCTCCTCTGGCCCCGTTTCACAGGCACCACCGCCCACAACCCAAGCTGCCCAAGCACCATCCCCCTTCCCCTCTCTTTCCACAACCCCCTCAGGGGCACACACTGGGGTAGGAGTAATGTGGAACAAGCTCCCCCAAGCCTCCGGGGGGGCGGGCAGTAGATGAGCTGGGACTGCTAGAAGCTACCCCAGTGACTGCCTGGCCTGGCAGGCTGGTTGACCATCCTTTCCCCCAATTCTGAGCATCCCCATGCCCCTTCACAACTGGCCCGGGACCACTTGGGAGGCTTGCAGCTACAGGACAACTGGTAGTGGTCCAGGATGATGTGCATTAACTCCCTATCCTGGCACTGTGACTCTCTCAGCTCCACTGCATCATGGGATATCTCCTCCAAACAGCCAGTGGCCATTGGGAACCCCCAATCATGGGACGCAGGAGCCTGTGTATAAGCACCTCCCCAGCCTGTCTGTTTCTTCTATCCATGGCCCAATTCTTTCCTCAAGCCATCCGTGCAGCCCTTGCCAACAGGAGTCTGAGGTGCCTGGCATGAGCTCAGAGGCTGCAACCAGAGCTTGTAATGTCTATGTTGCTGTGCTTTGTACACACATCTTTCATTCAGTCCACAGGTGTTCAACCCCCCACCCTGAACTCCCCACGCTGGCTGCCATGAGCTAGGCTTCCATGCACAGATGCAGAGCCTGAAGACAAGAGGGAGGGGTTGCTTTGCTTGCAGGCATGGGGGAGGTTTGGGGGGAGGTAGGGCCAGCCTTGGAATGGGCCTGAAATCATGGGAGGAGGTTGGCGGTTTCCAGGGAGTAAGCCTGCACCGTGAGAATAAGAATTAGCCAGTGCCCACTGGACCTCACCCACAGATCAAATCACAGGGGAGGGGAAAAAGTGCTGTAGGGCTGCTTGCCAGCCTATCCAGGTGCACAATCCAGGAGTCACCCTGGCAGCGAGAGCCAAGCAAGTCCACAACTTTCTACTTGTATTACTCCCAGAGTGGTCCAGGTATTGGCCAGAAGCTCCTCTATAACTCTCCTGCCCTAGAGCTCTTCCCTCAGCAACTCCCATAGCCAGACTAACTGCTTTTGCTCAAGCCCTGGGTTTATGTGGCTGGAAGCCACCCCCAATTTCAGTTCTGTGACTCCCTAAGCTGCAGCAGGTGTTTCCTGATTTAGCTTGCCAACTCAGCCCTACAGAAACTTACTGCTGCTGGCCCCTGCTGTTATAATAGCTTGTTATAGGGAAATCCCCAACTACTCATTCCCTGGTAGTTCACAATGGGCAACTTTTCCTTCCCGAGGCTCTCCCTGCTGCTCTTTCACCCTTGAAGTAACAGGCACCTCTGGCTCTCTGTTTCAGTACCAAAACTAAGAAATACCCTTTTTTCTCCATGAAAGCCTTCAGGCAGAGTAAGAAACTGAAGTGCTATTAAAATATTTCAGGCAAGAAATTGCTTTCTAATTTACATCCACATGCATAACTGACTCTGATTCTTATTTTCTTTATGGATGTGTAGAACTCAGCAGCTCCACCTGGTAAGCCTCAGTTGGTTTCATTCATCCCTGAATGTCTTCTCTCTCCCTTTTCTCCCAAACTGTAGAATTTTAGCAGAGTTGTAACTGCTCTTAATGATCAACCAGCTCAGGCAATTTCTGTAATGCATTGCCAGTTTCTCTAAATGTATCTCAAGGAGACAAAACAAGGGCAGGCTACGGATGTACCTTACAGAGTAAGCAGTCTAGTAAAAAGACCCAATCCTAGTCTACTTGAAATCAAGGGAAAATTACCCCAATTTCAGATTTAAGTGTTACTACATTTAAAAAAATGCATGTGACTGAAAGATTGTGTAATTTTTTTTTTTTAAAAAACACCCCCAAAGTTCACTGCACTATCCATTAGACCATTTCAGGGAACAAGCACTTGGAAGTGTAATTGCCCTAGGTGCAAATATTCAGTACTTTTTGCAAATATTCAGTACTTTTTAAAACCATTGAACAATTTATCAGTAAATGTTGTATTTTCGTGGGCTGTGGGATTGAGGTTCCACTGCCTGTCCTGCAAGCATATAATGCCTCTCATTGGCTGGTAATGTTAGGGCACCAGCTAATTTCGCAATTAAAAAGAACTGATGGAATACTGAAACAGTAGTAAACACCTGGTGATCTTAAGTCATCCTTTCTGGGGCATGATCTAGCAAACTGCTTCCACTCACTGGGGCTTCGGAAGAGTGACCCTGTTTTTCTCTCGGGTTCCAAATTTCTATGCAGCTTTTAAAGAACCTACTGGCTTCAGAAGGGAAAAGTCAATCACTGCTTTTTTTGCAGGCAGCAGATTGAGAAGACAGGAAAAAAGTTTCCTCTCTTCCCATTGAAGAATGTGAGGTATTTTCTAAGGGGAACGGCATAGGTGTTGTGTCCCAAAGAGGTTTTTTGGTTTTTGGTTTTTTGGGGGGGGATTATTGGCGGGTTGGTCTAGGAAGGGAACAGTACATTAAGGCTAGCAAGACCATTGGATATTACAATTCATATAGCCAGGAAAAGTGATGACTGAACAACAGTAACTAATAAAACAAACAATGTGGAAGCTTGACAAAAAGAAAGCTAGCTGCCCTATGTATAGATCTATGGGACTCCCAGCAGCAGCTCTCAAATTCTGTAGCAATCTGAACCAGCTTTCTATCAAGTGCACATGGTTCCAAAACATTACTCCAGTGACCAGAATGTAAAAATTGGGCGTTAAGACATCAGAAACAGAGAAACACTCTCTGCTTCTTAATAGGCTAATGAATGCATCCAAGTTTTCTGGGACTTCGTGTCTGGAAGCTGGACTCATGGAGCATCTTCGTATGTTCTTAGGGGGGGCGGGGGTGCTTTAATTAGAGTGGCTCTCAGGAGCCGCTCTAATGAAAGCACCCACAGCATCTCATGTTTCTAGCAACCTGCACTTCAAAATGGTGATGGGGTTGGTTTAACTAAAGCTTAGTCAATCATGGAATCAGGGCCAGGAGCTGCCAGAGAAGGAGGACATTGTCCCCACCCAGACTCCAAGATTGGAGCCTGCCCTGGCAGCAGGCAGGCTTTTCCTGCATTCCTCTTCTCCCAAAGATGTTTTTTCCTGTTGTTTCTTGTGTCCTCTTTACCATTTAACCACAAGCAGCTGTCGGGGAAGGAGGCAAAGTCCCAGATCCTGGCTCCAGTCTTGGCACCAGGAGCCAAAACTGCCTACTGCAAGGCAAAGAAACATCTTCCCATCTGGGCTTCGCATGCCCCAGCTCTGATCATGAAGCTGTCTGCTGCTGTGGCAAAGGGACATTCTCCCAACCTGGGCTCTGAAATCGGCAAATTAATCTACTGCGCAGTAAAGCGCCTCGTGTAGTCAAGAAATATAAGGACTAGTAATGCTTTTTTTCCCTTTAAAATTAACTTTATTTTGTATACAGTGCTAAAGAAGGGGGTGGGGGAGAGAATTACCTATAATGTTATAGCTAACTAGTAGTCCTGTCTAATCTAGATGTATTAAAATATTATTCTACATTCCATTCAACAATATTTTCACTAGTGCCCAGAAATGTGAAATAAACGATTTTTAACACCAAAGTGACTTCTGCTGTCCCACACATGTAATAACTGCCAGAAATATAAATTTTTGAATGGGGCACATAGCCAAAGAAGGCAGAACTCACAAGCCTGAATAAGCACTAGACTGAGAAAACAAACATCTTGGGAGAGGATGATCCCTGCACATTGGGTACATATACATAAGACGTTTACTGCGGAGTAGACTAATTAGTTCTGCAGTAAATGTCACACATCTACACATGTGCCCCTATTAGGCTGCAGTAAACTAAATCACTCCACATCAGAATAGTACTTATAAAACCAAGTACTATTCTGCAAAGTAAAAACTCCTCAGCAGCACACGTGTAGACACTGCCCCAGCTGGCTGGGTCATGAAACTGCTTCAGCGTTGGGGCTGCCTCCTGGCTAGCCACATATTGAAGCACCCTGGTGCCCCAGCCAGCCTCTCCACAGCACATTGAGCTGGGGCAGGGGGAGCATCCCTAAGCTGGCAGGCTGACCCCTAAGGTCCCCCACCAGCCAGGGCTGCTCCAGCCAGCTTGTTGTGCTGCAGTCCCAAGCACACATCCAAATGGTGTACGTACCTGGGAGCAATAAACTCTGGGGCAGTAAGCTCCAGAATGTATTGCTTTGCATTAATTGCAGGTGTAAACGCACCCATATTTTTTGTTCCTCAAACCTAATACTTTTTCCCAGAAGCTGCGATACAACTGTGATTAAAAAAGAAGAATGATCCAAGTACAGTTACATAATGGTTAAGGAGCTAGCAAAGTGTGCTTAGTGTACGCCTATCTCAAAAACTTATTTATTAGGCTCACAAAGCCAAAAAATAATAAAGTTAGTTCACTAAGTGAGAGACAGAACCAGGCAGAGGGCACAGAAAACAAACAAAACCAACCATTCTTACATCAAGTTAAAACTATTATCAAGCAATATAAAAGATAATTTAGATTGTGTGTAATTCCTATTGTTGTGTGGTTTTCTACAATGCTAAGATTCTAGGATTCCCTCAAGTGGTTAACTTAAGTTAGTTAATGTTAATTCATATACTACAGGAAAAAAAATTAAAACTATCCCAAAGTGTGTGTGGGTGGGGGAGGGGGGTATTAGAGCTTTATTAAAATTTGTGTTTCCAAAATTTATCTTAAATATATCACAAACACTTCAGACATTTCCTATGGATACCTCCTAGAGGGAGAGAACAAAGTCAACCAGCAGTTAAGGAGAAGTATGGACTTCTTTATACCTAAAAGGAAAAGGCCATCCTGAGACTGCAAGCACCCCTGAGGGACTTAGAACTCTAACAAAATATTACAAACTTCCCCAAGACATGATGAATAAACATGAGGGAGCCATGAATGATTTTTTTATACCTATGAGAGTCACAGAAGGCAGCAGGGTAGATTCACTTCTGCAGGTTATATATTTTTCTAAATGATTTAATTATTTTATATTTACTATGCAGCATTATCTTAACTAGCTTTAGTGAAATCTAAATATATAGTATCTACTGTAGTGTTCATATTAGTTTGTGTCTGCCAGCAGGAAGGAGAGACACGGGGTCACATAATTCACATCTCTGAGTACAGGAAGATGAGCAGTCACATCTCTACTAGTTGAGGGTGACCCTCAGGGGTGACTCTAAGAAGCCCAAGCCCCTCTATATTTTATTCTACAGCTCTCACACAGTCATCCACATTGTGCTTCTTGTTCCTTAAACACAGCCCCAAATGACTTTTGTGCTTATTCTAAATCTGGACAGAAGAGACAGGCCTATTTGTTGTACTGAACGGGTGTTTCTACATAAGATGCTAACTGCTCAGTAGCCGAATAATACTGTGCAGTAGCGCATCACAATGCCAACAATGCTAATACACCACTGAGCAGTAGCATCACTAAAAAGGCGTTTGCTGGCCCTACTGCACTGTAATTCCAGTTACTGCACATGTATTTAGTACTTGTATAATCAAGTACTAAATACATGTGCAGTAATCACTGCACATTAGCATCTTGTGTCGATGCACATAGTGTCAGTGGGCCAAGCCTACCAAAAAAACTATAAGCCTCCATCAGCCAGAGGTCACTGAAAACACAGCAGCAGATTCTAAGGGCAACAAAACAGGGATGGGTAGAAGAGACAGGAAGTAGAGTGCAATACAGCCAAAAGTCTTGAAGTTATGGCATTGATGGTAAATTTCCTGTGCCTGTGGCTTATACCCCCTGGGGTTCTTAAAGCAGCAGGCAGGGAGGCGGGGGTCTTAGTTCAGCAGAGCTTTTGGGATCAGGCTGGATAGATTCTAGGGTTAAATATAGAAGTTTTTAGTGTAGGTGGCTACTAGATATGGGCTCAGTGGAAGCCTTAAGCACTGCTCTGGAATGATTCCATGAGAGGAGGAGATGATTTTGGCACTCCTCCTATGTCAGCACCCAGGCCTGGTGCCCCTCTCATCCACTTCTGTTACACTGCTGCATAAAAGTTACTGCACTGGCCATATTCCACAAAAGAAATCCCCATATATCAATGTTAAGCCAACTTTCCTGCTGTTTTTCTGCCAGAACATAAAGGCATAAAATATGTCCCAAAAAGGCTAGACAGAGACAGGAACATTTTTATACTCTTTGTCTATCCCGCTTCTGGCAACCTACTTATCATTCAGGAAATTAAAGTCAAGTTATAAATTACAAAAACAGAATAGTCCAAAATGATTGAATGGGACTTTTAAACAAATGTAGTAACACATCAAGCTTTATTTTGAATAAAGCTGTTCTGTTAAACAAAATATATCACACCCTGCTTGTGTCTCAAGATGGAGGTTTTGCTATTTCTATGTAAAAGTAACATCCAATATAACAGATTTACATAAAGCACATTGGCACCTCACTGTAACAAGACGTTAAAGGTGTTCTGTGCAGACAATAATGTATTTCTCACTATTTATGAAAGGTTTAACCCTGCAAGTTCTTACCTACCTACATTCAGTTTTATCACCAGAGAGAGATTTGACTTATCAAATTATCTTTAGCTGTATGGTTTAAGCTTTCATGTATTACATGCTGGAAAAGACCTCAGTGGAAAAAACTCAGTCATACCAGGTTGTTACTATTTAGTAATTCAATTGACATGGCTGTAAATTAAATTTCACTAAAATTACATTATAAATGGAGCAACAGCTACTGATAATATTTTTTAAAGGATCATGTTTGTTGTTTTCCATGAAATGGCTGAGTTAGAGCAGCTTGCTTAGATGGAGATATTGAAGTGTGAAATCAACAACTAAAGAAACATTTTCTTTAATTCTTCCCACTGGCAACTGCAGCAGTCAATTACATGCGAAGTTAACATCAGGATTCACTTCTTTTAATGCTATTTAAAAGACAGAAACAACAGGAGCCAACATTACATGACCTGCCATGCTTACTGGAGACAACAAGAAAATGCCCTGGTGGTCCACAAAACATAGCATGGGAAGTACTGGAACTGGTACTTTCTATGAATAAGCTATGTTGCTCACAAACGATGGTGTGGACCATCTCAAAGAGCATACATATTTTGATACCACACCATTATGTACACACCACATTGTACAGAAGTTTTTAATAAAGTTTTAGCACTCAAGAACATTGTGTAAATTTGAAACAATCCAGTAAATTCTGGGTTCCGTAAACATGCAAAGCTACTATTGTGGTATCCTAGAAGAAAAAGCCAAGCTACACAAAAGAAAACTGTATCCATGTTTCACTTATCAGAACGCTGAAAAAAAAAATCAGCATGTTATATGCATCTCTTAGCACCAATACAGATGTAGATCCTATACTAATATATATGTACATGTCAAATGCATCCCAGTAGGTACAGTTTTCTTTCCATTTCTTTTTATAAATAAAAAGGATGGAAAACAAGGGACAATTAAAATAGATGTTTCTTATCTGTTAACCAAAGAGTGAGAACAGACCAAAACATCTTGTGATAGGTAAAACAGTCAAGTGAAAGGTTGATAAGCACTAACTTCCCTTGCTCTTCTGTTTAAATACAGGCAAGCAATACTGTGACCCCTTGAGCTATGGAGAGGCATTGAATATGGTGGCAAAGAATTTTTAGATCTATATATACCACGGATGGATTTCTCTTGACTGTGCATCTGTACAGCTGATTGGCTGGATGAATGGAGTAAAGGGAGCGTAGTACAGAGGAGAGTTCCCTTCCCTAGCCCTATGTTTGCACTTGATTATAAGCTGCCTTTTCAGGGAGGGCAGGGGAAGAAGGGAACTGATTTTACTGGAACGACTGCCCACAGTTTCCGAAAATGTATTTCCCATCTTGCTTTCATGTCTGGAAAATCCATTTTTCCCTGACAGAATATTAACTGCTGTGGCAATCTGTAATCAAAGCACTCTGCAATGGGGAAGATGAATAGCTGGGACAACATTGGGAAATCTGAAAAAGCTATTACTTTAAAATCTGTTCTTTATCATTAGTTACCCCCCAGATTTAAAATTTTGATATTTTATTTTTAGGTGTAAAAACAGTTATCTGCAGCATGTCTATATGAGACGCTGACTGTGCAGTAGCCCAAGACTACTGCATAGTAGCATCGACAAATGACTTTTTTTGTGATGCTGACTGTACAGTAGCCAAAGACTATTGTGCAGTAGTATTGTGTCATGGTTGCTGCCACGTGATTCTACTGTGCAGTAACATGGGTTATTGTGCAGTCATTTAGTATTTGTTTATACAAGTATTATATGAGTATAAACAAGTACTAAATGACTGCACAGTTAGTGTCTTGTGTAGACGCAGCCTGTATGGCTGTAATTCTTCCTGCATAAACAGTGAAATAAAACTACTTATAATAGTTAGTTACCCTTATGTACATTTTTAACTATGAACAGGGGAAAAAAGTAACTAGCATTTATTTTTTGACAGTTTTTCAGTTTTATAGTTTACGTTTTGGTCTTCAATTAATATTTACCAATATAGGCCTTTTCACCCATGTGGAGCAAATCCTAATGCAGCATCAGCTCACTGACTAGTGGACTGTACACAAGCACAAATATCAGGTCTGATCCAAATTCTACTAGAGAAAATAAGATGTCCACCAATTGCAATTGGAATTGGATTGAGCCTCCAAAGATACAGAATCAGGAGGTAAAACTAGGATGTTTAAAAATAAAAGTTAGGTTGGAGATAATGAGAACTCCTCCACAGCCTAGAGTAGATGGTTATTGGTGAGGGCCAGGTACAGCAGGAAGAGAATGAAGCAGAGCTCCAAAATTATTTTAGGAAAGTACGGTTGAAGGCACCTACTTTATGGGATCATCTAGTTCAGTCCCTGATCAAGGGAGAAACATCCCTAACTAAAGCATCCCAGCCAAGTGTTTGTCAAACCTACTCTTGAAAATTTCCAGGGTTAGATATTCCACTATATCTCTAGGCAGCCTGTTCTAATACTTGACCACCCTCATAGAAAGTTTTTCTGATTTCCAACCTAAATTTTCACTGCTGCAGTTTGAGGCCATTGCTCCTAATTTTTGCCTGCTACAGCCACAGAGAAAAGGCTGTCCCCATCATCTTTATAATTGTCCTTCAGGTATTTGAAGACTGTTATCAAATCCTCCCTGAATGTTCTCTTCTCTAGACTAACTAACCCTAATTCTTTCAGCCCTTCCTCATAAATCATGCTTCCCAGGCCTCTAATCAAAACAAGAGCATACTGTTGGCTCATATTCATTTTACAATCCACTATAATCCCCAGGTTCTTCTCTGCAGTACTGCAGCATAGCCAATCATTCCCCGGTCTGCTTTTGTACATGCAATTATTCTGTCCTATATTCATGACTTTGTATTTGTCTTTGAATTTCATCTGATTGATTGTGGACCATTTCTTCACTATATACATGTCACTGTGGATTCTAACCCTGTGTGCCTGCAACTCCAACATCCACAGATTTGCGAAGTGTGCACTCAGTCCCATCATCCAAATCATTAATAAAGATGTTAAACTATGGTGACCCCACTCAATACTTTCTGCCAACTAGACACTGAACAATTGATAACTACTCATTAAGCACAATGATCCAACTAGTTTTGTATCGACCTTACAGTATTTTTATCTAGTCTGTATTTCTTTAGCTTGTTAACAAGAACATTGTGGGAGAGCATCAAAAGCCTTGCTAAAGTCAAGGTAGATCACATCTTCCCCCATCCAGTCTGGCACCTCAGGTTTCTGCAAGATTCCTTGGCTCTAAACATTTTCTGAACCTCACACACTGCAGTGGTACATGGAGATATGAAACAAGCTCCAAGTCTGTCCCCTGCATATCAAATAAGTCTTGAACAAAAGTATCATCCTTAAAAACTAGCTACGGGGGTGGGGGTGGGGTGTGTGTGTGTGTGTGTGTGGGTGGGTGGGTGGGTGTGTGTGTGGGGGGGGGTGTTCTTACTTTCCAGACTGCCTGAAAGCATAATGTAATTTTTGTTACAGCCTGATCATAAGTAGTTATTTTTAGCAATGACTGTTATTAAATTTGGCATGAAATGAAATTACCCAGGAAGTTTAATGAAACTTTCTAGCTTCAGAGAGACTACTGTCTAATTAAAAGGCATAGTAACTGGAGGAATATTAAAAACAGTAGCACTCAAATATTTACTTTTGATGAAGGGAAATAAGGAAGATTTACCTTCTTTCTTACAAAGTTATTTTCCTAACTATGCCCCTAGCTACCTTTATGTCATGCTTAATTTAATAGGAAAGAGATTAATTTTTAAGGGTTGATTCAAAAACAAGTCAGACATTTGGAGACCTGCTTAGTGATTCTGTTTGAGAAAGACAAACCAATGAACCATAGAGCACTTAACACAATTACATAATACAAAATAATATCAAAACTGTTTAAAATGTGAGCTAATGAAGAGATCAAAATGTTTACATGAAATAAAATGATAAAAATAAGTACCTACATGAGGAGCAGAAATTTCACAACACAACTCTTCAAATCAAGCAGGGATATAACAGTGTCTAGAATCTAGAAAGACTCCATATAAGGCACATTTTTAACAGTGAGGATAATTAATCATCATAACTTGTGCAAAGTTGTGATGCTTCTCCATTGCCGAAAGTTTTTAAATCAAGATTAGCCTTTTTCCAAATAAAGCACTCTAGCAGGAATTACTTCAAGGCAGTCTCACTGCCTCTGTTTTGCAAGAAGTCAGTCTGAAACAGGGGTTGGTAACCTATGGCCTGTGAGCCAAATCCAGCCCACAGACATGGGGCTTCTGCAGCAGTTGACCCCAGCTGAGGCATTCTCCTTGTGCCAGCAGGGGAGAAGTGCTGGCTGTGGGAGGGTCCCACCGATCGGGCACCCACCGATCTCACTGACCGGAAGTTGGTCACGCCAGCCTATACAGCACAGTAGCCCCTCTAGCCTTAAATTGTATGAATGTATAAAAATTGATCTAATATGAATGACTAGTTACAGTACTTTATACTTTTTTACTTATTTCAGTGTTTTCATCACTTTTGCCACTTCACAATATAAATTAAACATTGTCCATTAAAAGAATTTAAGTGTTCTTATACTATTATGCTTTGATATAATGAATTCTTGTATCTTTTAAGAAGCAGATTAAGAATTTATACAAAATGCTGCAACTCACATCTAATCTACTTCCATTTCAGTAGTAAAACTTCCTTTTATGACTGGATTGGCAAATCAAAGCAGTCTTCCTGCTGGCAAATAAAAACTACATTTAGTGACAGTAAAAAGTGTCAGCAGAATTTTCTCATCTATTCAAATTCTTACAGAGAGGAAGGAAAGTGTTTCTCTCCACTATATTATTACCAACAATTCTGTTGATAACACAGTTAACAAAGCTTTACTCTCTAATAGATACCCAAAGGCAACACAAACCTCAACTTCAGACTGACAAAATTACAAAATATTAACAACAATGGCATAAAAGACCTGGCCAGGAAAGAGTTTTCCCTTCCAAGAAAATTGTCACGATCTCCCATTTTTCCCCATTCTGAATCAAAATGAGAGACATAAGAAATCAAATTTCCCACGTCATAAAAGAAGTTCTATTTGGGTCAACTGAAATGTTTCATTTTGATTATTTTTTTAAAATGTAAGCTGTCAAAAATAAAACAAAAAGATATTTTCAATCAAAATTAAAAATAACAAATGAAACAATAAAAGAATATTTGAAAAATATTGAAATTAAGTCAGTCAAAAACAATCCTGATACTTCCTTGAGGGAAAAAATCTGTTTTGACAAATTATTTTTTTATGAGAAAGTGTTTAATCAAGAATCCCTTGACCAGCTCTCTCATATACTCCAATATCAGTTATGTCAACAGATCAGCATATTGACTTTAAAACACACTTGGGAAGTTATTTTACATTAACACTCCTCAGATCACTTATGAAGTCTCACAATGTAAAGGTGGAAAGAATGCACATATCTTTCCTTTTAAAGTAATGAAATGCAACCTTAATTATTATAGACCAGCCATTGCACCATAATGGCAGTTTAACATAATAGCATTGACTATTTGTGTAGCTACAATTGTTGGCTATTTAAGCTTGCCTACATTAGAGACTTTCACACATACAAGTTCCTGCCAATATTGCCACTGGACACATGGCTTCAGAGGCTCATGGTGTTACTCTCAGTTATTCTACATGTAACTGGAAAAAAATGCATTTGATGACAAAAAAACCACCATAGGGCACTCCACACATGCAGGCACATGCACTTGCAGCAGCTCAAATAAGAGCAGCACCCATTTGTTCCAGGGATTTTTGCCCCAGGGCAGATGCTTGGACAAGTTGTGCCACTTGGGCCAAAATAACCTTGCCCAGCTCCTTCCATATATGCAGCCAGGGGAAACTAGAGCCTAGGGCCAGCAACTATGCAGGCACCAGCAATGTAAAACCTACCCTGGCAAGCAGCTCAGGGTTACTTGCTCTCAGGAGCTGCTATGACACCAAGTGGCGGGATTTGCTAGGCAAGGGCATGGCTGGAGTACCCCAGTGGCTAAGTCTGTGCTCCACCCTCATCCAGTGAACCACTGGGAACCTTAGCTGGCAGCTCCTCCATGGAGCCATTGCCACAGGCATATACGTGGCAACCTTCATTGACACCCCAGTCTCTTGCCCCTTCTGTGGGCAGAGAGAGACTACAGTGTACATGACCCTCAAGTGCACCAGACTGCAGCCCCTCCACCTCCACATCCTGAATTTCACCCCCTACCTTTCTGGTTTTGGTCACCCCATCCACAGCCCCACCAAGTCCCAGGATCTCCTAGTCAGCCTCCTCCTGGCCCTAGCTAAGTGGGCCCTGTACTTGACCAGGAAGGAGGGTCTGGCTGGGAAGCTACCCAAAAACTGTGGGGCTGCTTTCCTCTTGTCAGAGCATGTTTCCAGACAGAGCACCAGTGGGCGGCATCCACCAGCTCCTTAGATGCCTTTGAGGACTGGTGGGTGTGGCCCAGGGGGCTCTGCTCAGTGTCCCCCTCCAGAGTACTTTCATGTTTTGACCCCTTGACCCCCATGTCACTCCTAGCCTTTTTTTTTCCTTAGTTTTCCCATGAAATCAGTTGTTTCATTCATGCATTAGCCCCCATATACTGGGTGCTACTAGTTTACCAGGTGGGCCTTAGAGCCCATGGCAATCTTGAATGGACAGATAGACAAGAGCTTCTGAGGCCCAGTCACTTGGTATCTGGGGACATGAACCCTTGTGCCACCTGGACTGCTAAAGCAACCCTAAACTGAAGTGCCACCTGCACCCTCTACCCACTGCAGCAGTTTGGCAGTGGGGGTTGCTGCCTGATTGTAATGTGCTGCCACCTGTGATAGCATCCACCCCCTTGGACCTGTGGCCCCAAGGCTGAACCCCTGCCAGACCCAGACGGGGTGCCCCCGCTCTGCCATCTGGGCAGCTATCGCTCAGAAGATGTGCTCCTTGTTGTGGCCCACTTTGAACTGTCAAAGCATATCCTCTCGGCCACAAATGGCCAAGAGGTCAGCCACCTCATCTGCCCTCCAGCTGGGTTCCCCAGTGCTGGTCCTGGACAGGCCCCTCTGCACGGGTCTTGCCACTTGTCTCACCAGCAGAGATCCTGGTGTTCCCTGATTATGAATGGCAAACTGTCTGATAAAAAATCCAAATTCTCTCATTAAAATACCCACAAGAGTGTTCTTCCACTATTAAAATGATACACCATGATATATATAGAGAGAGGGCAATGTTTTATTGACATATTTGGGTAATCTTTTATTGACATATTCACAAGTGTAAAGCAATTTGGAGTGGGGCATTGGAGTAATTTGTGGGTGGGTGTAGGGTTTGTGGGTATGGCTTGGGGATGTGGGTATTGTGGGTGGATTGTAGGGGGCTTGTGGGTGTGGGGGGGCTGTTCAGGAGGGGTGTCCTCTACCCCCCAACAGGATGCAGCCCCCCCAAACACAGCACATGGACTGTCCCCACCCACAGGGGTCACCGCTTCCCCCACAGGGCATTCACCCCGCCGCACAGCACGTGTTCCCACTGGACCCACATGCCCCCCCCCCCCCCCCCCCCCCACAGGGCCCTCATGTGCTCCCCACAGGGCCCTGCCCCCCCCCCCACACAGGGTCCCAGCCCCCCTGAAGCAGCAGCATCCGTGGGGTACTCAAGGCCCTCTGTGACCAAAGCCCCAGGCAGCGAAGTGTGGCCTTGATTGCCTCAGAGCTGGCACCACTTGTGCCACCTGTTGCAGGACCAGCCAGGTCGGCACAGCACTGTGCAGGGCCACGCGGCTTCAGGTAGCACTCAGCCCGCGCAGACTGTCACCCAGGGCACCGCTCACAGGGACCATGTGTCATGCCAGGCCAGGTCCTGCCTCCATGGAACCAACCCAGCCTGACAGCATGTCAGGCTCCTGGAAGCAGGACCTAGCCTGGTATGACACATAGTCCCCAAGAGCAGCGCCGGTTCCTGTGGGTGCTGCCTGAAGCCACATGGCATCGCATAACACCATGCTGAGCCGGGCTAGTCCTGCGACAGGCAACAGAAGAGGCATCAGCTCTGAGGCAGTCAGAGCCATGCTGCACCACTGGGGGCTCCAGCTGCAGCAGGCCCTGAGGACCCCATGGATGCTGGGTCGGGGGGGCTGGGGCCCTATGGGGGGGGCCTGTGGGCCCTGTGGGGAACCCAGGTGCCCCGACCAGCCCCCACATACACAACCCCCACATATGCACAGGCTCCCTCCCCAATATTTACTGGGGACGGCACCCAGGTCATAGCCATGCACTGCCCCTGCTTGCCCCAACATGCAAACACAGCATGCTAGGGCAGCAGGAGGCACTGTAGAGATGCTCTGGCCAGTTGCATCTCTGAGCCCTGCTTGCCTCACCTGCGCTGCTTTTGTCCATGGTGTTTTTATTTGATATCTGGAAATCCAGGTGTCAAATTTTGAGCCCATGCTGCAAACATGCTGTGCAGGGAACATTTTTTCATTCTCAGCGTGCCGCTTGCAGCATCCCAAACTGGTTTGAGATACCACGAGAGGCATGTACGCACGCATCTGGATGCCCTCACATGGTCCAAGTAAATAGCTTGAGGCTTGGTTCTCTTCTTTCTAAGCCCAATTACAGAACCCCTGAGGATTAAATTTAATCTTTTATTTAATCTACCATGACTAACCCTTTTTCTAATTTAGTAGGTTTTACAAATAAATATCTTTATGAAGCTAAACTGTTTTACTGAACTTTTAATTCGTAAAGTGTATTTGACCAGATGATGTTCAAGATATTGCTCCAGGAAAGTTTGAACCCAACCTTTTAATTAGAGAAGTTGAAAGGCAAAGTTATTTATAGTAAGATGACATAGTACACTCCCTGTACAAAAATTAAAAGCACCGAGGTATAGAATACAACATTAGACAGAGTGTTGTACCTGTGGGCTTTACTGGAGACCTTTTGGCATAGCTGATGTTTATTTGATAACAGAGATGTTAGTTTCAATACTAAAATAGCAAAAATATTTCTGCTCACCCTTAAAAGAATAACATTATACACATAAATCAGTGTCAGTGATCAATCAAAATTAATTCAATATATGCCAACAGTACTCTTTTCAAATGCATGAGAAAAATATTGTTGCCTATTGGTTAAGTGACAAAAGCGTCCCATACACACAAGAGCCGGTGATAAAGTCCTTGTCCAAACAACTTGTTACCTAATGCCATACTTCACCTTTATATAAGCATTTAATGTCAATTGGAAAGGAAAAAAAATGTTGCCCTAAACATGAAACACATCAGAGAATGACTACTCAGGGAAGTTTTTTTTCAGTAAGCTAGAGTATGAGTTCATAGCACAATCAGTGGACACACCAGATCCACACATGGACAATCATATTGCATCAAGTGGAATAAGCTACCTCAAACAAAGGCAACCTTAAGCGTACATGAGTAATGTACACATAAGGAGTTAGCATAGAAGAGCCAGTGCATTGTGAATACACACTTTAGCTCACTTCTTGTAACTTCCCATGTAGACAGTTCCTCAACAGCTATGACTAGTGTTCTTAAATATATTGTTCTCCCAAGTTTTAAGAACAGTATAAACATTCAGGCCAACCCTCTAGCCAACCAGAATCGGATTAACATACTTCCCTAAGTATGATTTCCTTAATTCTCCCTGATGGCACTGCATGCTGCCTAGACTATCTGCCTGTCACTTACAGGAGTTTCATAAACCTACTGAACGAGGACATTAGAGGGTTTATTGGGACTGCATTAAGACTTAAGATAAATGTCATATACTTTAATTATACTCTCTACTAATTGTCCATTACTTGAAAATTAAGCAGTTGTATGGTTCCCAATGAACACAACATAAGAATATTGATAACAGCAGATAGTGTGTGGGCACAATCAGTGGCTCCCAGAAGTTTGGAGAAGATATTACCCAATATGCAAATCCCCGATCCTATTATTTGCTCTTGCTGCTGTTGGCTTATGCTAACTCAGGGGTGGGCAAAATGTGGCCCCTCAGATGAGGCCCACCAGGCCATTTTATCCAGCCTGCGGGGCCCCTAAAAATTTAGAAGATTAATATTTATCTGCCCTGGGTTGCCTGTCATGTGGCCCTCAATGGCGCCCCTCTGCCCAAAATAATCACCCACCCCTGTGCTAAATGAATGAAACAAACTGAAGATAAAAAGTTGTTACTTGATGAGAATGCTTCATCATCAATAACAGATAAAACAAGCAGGCAGCTTTGTACAAAGTAATGATTTATTAAATATACCAAACCTGACTCATGCTTATGCATGGTTAAGATCTGTAGAGTTGATTACATAATACTGAATTCGCAGGGAATGCTGATGAAATAAAGGCATCGGTCATCATGAACAACAAGATCGGTTTCACTAGGTGCATCTACATAAACATGCAATTAGTCGTAACTAAATGTACTAAATAGTGATTGTTGGCAGGTGTCTACACATGCAAAGACTTGGCATTAAATCCAGTGCCAAGTCTCTCCAGCCCCGCAAGGTGCTCCTGTGGCCACTGGGGGCAGCTCCAGCCTCTGGCCACGTGGCTGGCAGCACTTGACTGTAACGTTGAAGCCAGAGCCAGCTGCCACTACTTGGCAGTCATTTTGGAAACACAGCCCCATCCTCTGATCCCTGGCCACCCCTTCTCTGCCTAGAAGCCACATGTCCAGTGCAGGGGCAGCATACAGCAGCTCCCTCCTTGCCCACCCTGCCTCCCTGTGCCATGCTGCTCCAGCTTCTACCCCTGCCAGTGATGACCAGTACCCTGTGCTCCTACTGACCATGGTGCTGGCCCTGCTGGCCCCAGCTCCCAGATCAGTCAGGCACCCACCAGTGGTGCCACAGAACCAGCTGGAGGAGGCCCTGCCTGATCCCTACCTCCCACACTCCATGCTCCAGCCCATTTGCCCCACCATCCACACTCCCCCTACCTCTTACCCACCCTCAGCACCAATCTCAGAACATGCACATGTTCAAAACACAAAGCTTTATTTCCCTAACAACACCTACTTCCCTCCTCCTTCAACACACAGAGCCCCTCCACCATCCTCTGTACCCATCAACAATAAAAAACCAACTTACAATCAGAAAACTATTTACAATATCTCTGGTTTTTGAGCCCAGAGTGAGGAGCTGGGGTAAGGGGGGTGGAAACAGAGCTTGGGGGCAGGTGCCTGGCACCCCAGCCTCGGAACATTCCCTCACAACCTCAGCAGGCAGCAGTCTCATGCATGGCCAGGTCCTTGGGCACTTGGAGTAGGGGAGAGCGAAAGGGCTGGACCCAGGCAGGTGGTGGTAGGTCCAGGATGGGGGCTGAGCCAGGGGGCATGGCAGATGGGAGGTGCAAGAGGGTCTTCTCACAGGCCACAGCAGGGGCCTGCTGTGGGGTGGCAAGTGGGACCCAGGGGCCATGTGGGGCCATCGGTGGCGGCCAAGCAGTGGGGGCCCTGGACATGGCCGCCAGGCCCAGGGCAGAGAAGCCTGAAAATTGTGGCTCTGCCTTGGCCCCAGATCAAGCTCCCTGCACCGCAAGATCCCAGCAGCTCTGGAGCAGTCCCCTGCCATGAGCCCTGCCAGCATGGTTGGGGCCAGTCTTCATAGCAACCCCCAGCCTTGTGCTCTCACAGCACAGCTGTGGCTGAGGTGTCCATGGAGACTGGCCCCAGTCATGAGGGCAGGGACTGCTGGGGAATGCTGTCTGGCTGCTGGCCATTTTGCCCACCCCTGGACTATACTGAGAGCCAGCAATGGAGTATACTTTATTTTGGTTTGTTAAACCTTTCTACCAAGACTGATAGATCTCCACCCCCTCCACAACCCCCCTAACTTATTTCTTGTCTTTATTGCAGATAAAAATTATTGTTATGCCCCATAAAGATCCATGTCCTAGAGAGTTGTACACCCATGTCCATGTATCAGAGGCTTGCTACTTAGACAAGGCTAAGCTCTTCAGACATATTTAGACTCTAAGGCTAGGTACAGGCATTCAGAAAGCCCAAGGCGGAGTCAAACTAACTTGCACACATTTCTCTAAGTGGACTATATTAGTCTGGGAGCAAAGAGAACACAAGTTTGGCTGTCCATGGGCAGGGGAAGCATAAAGTCTGCCTGCACTAACTGAGGGCAGCAGCCTGGGGGCTCTCCTGCATGCTCCCAGCATCCCAAAGACTGCCAAGAGCAATTGAATGCAGCTGAGTTGGGGGCCATCCATGACTGGCTGAGGGGCACACATTTTCCCCCACTGCCCTGTCATCTATCAGGCAGCTGTCAGCTGCAGGCAGCCAGTGGAGGGACATATGCTCACCCACCAGTTATGGTAGCATGGGGGTCCCTAGGCTCTGTGCAGGGTGAGGGAATAGGGGTCTGCCCTAGGCAGGACAGAGGCAAAGGTGGGGGAGCAGGGCTCACAAGCTACTAAGGGGAGGTGGTGCCAGCAGCACATCCCACATTCCCAACCCGGGTCAGTGAGGCAAAAACTATACCCCCCCTGTCCCAGTTCAATCTAAGCTCCCAGGATGGAGCACTCCATGCACTGGAGTGATTCTAGGAAATACTCAGAGGATTCACCCTCCTTCTCCCCCTCCCCCCAAAGCCAGACTTGAGTTACTGGCTGAAGCTGCTTCCTCAGCAACTGCAAGGGCATGGCTGCCCTCCGCAGGGAGAAAAGCCCCACAGCTGCAGGGGAAGTGGCTCTAGCCAAGAACACAGCACTAGCTCCAGGGGTGGAAATCCTTTGAGCCCTTCCAGGAGCAGCTCCAACTCACAGTGCTCAGCCCCAGTGTGCCCAGCTCCCAGGCACCACAAAGCACTCTGCTAAGCCACAGTGCACCCACACAATGCAACAGCTGCCTCTCGGCTGCCATGTGGGGGGGCAATCCCCACTGCCCTCCAATGGCCTGCAGTACATGGGGGGGACTCTGCCATGAGTGCCCAGAGGCCCCAATCACCATTCCTACAGCCAGTGAGTACAGGGCTTTTTTTTTCCCTTTTTTTTTTTCCTAAGTGCCGGGACTAGACTAGGGCGAGGCAGGGGCTGGGGCTGGGCAGGGCAGCCCAGCCATGAGGTTTTTGCCGCAGCTCTCCCCACCCTGGGAGAGGCAGGCAAGGCCAGAGGAGCCACCAGAGAACCTACAGCCACTTGGCTGTGCCTGCCCCTCCCCAGCCAATCTGAATCACCGAATCTCTCCAAATCGGTGCCAAATCTTCCAAAGCTGATTCAGTCGAATTGATTCAGGACAGTGATCCAAATCTCTGAATCGAATCACTGCCCTCTGAATTGGCCAAATCTGAATCAAATACTTCCCTATTCACGCAGGGCTACTATCTAGTGTCTTCAGACCTCCAGAAAATGGGATGGAAAAAAACAAATAAATAAAACCAAGAAAAATTCTCACAAGGACAAGTTCATCAGTTCTTTCAATTTCTATCCATAATACATTACCAGCTGAGACATTAAGCATATATTTGTTTCCTATGCATTACTAGGAAAGCAGCAAATACAACCACTACATTTTCTGTTACAATAGTATATGTCCAGAGAAGTTAAAGTTCATGAAAATGATACATTATGATTTGAAGTTTAAAAATACAAATAATATATATATACATACACACACTTTTCCTTTCAACTCCATAGGAAACTGCTTGAAAATTACATCATTTTTTAGCCAGCCTGAAAATATCCTCTCTCACCAAACAGACTAGCTATCTGAAGAATGTTGTACAGATCTAGTAAATACTTATTACAGACAGGTAACTTTCCATAACAGCTAATGCTGAACCACATGCTATTGTGACATTACGTTCACTGAAGTCCCTCAGGGGATGCTGGGACATACTCAGTTTTACTAGCATTTCATGTGCCACCAGCTGGATAACAACATGAAAGGGGTCCAACTTAGTGGTGATTAAACTTTATTCAGAGAGCATTTCACAGACATGCTGCAACTGCAGCAGGTAATCAAGCCATATGTTTTACCTGGTTCAGATCCAAGATCTCCTGCTCTTTATTTCCATAAAGAATAGCTCGTGAACCACTGTTGAGAGTCCGCCTTTCAAGGACACCAAGTTCCAACAGACAGATAGCCACAGGAAACAAAGAGCCTGCTAATCAGGTTCTTACTTTGTATTTCCAGTAATCCACTTCATTACGGAGCTTAGTATATAAAACATAAATGGAAAACAAAAAGAAAACAAAACCAAAAGTTCCCTACCTTCTCTCTCCCAGAAATCCCAATCCTTGTATCCTCACACGAAAGAGATACCCAGTGTTTCCTGTGGGCTCTGCTTTAGTAATGAAGGCCACTCCGTCCACAGGGAAACTCCAAACAAACTTAAACCTAGGATTTTAAGTCTTCCATAGTCCCTTGGCCCCTTTCCTCTCAGATTTGGCCCACCAAATGATTCCATCTTCTGTTCCTCTTAATAATTGTATCTGGCCTGCAGCTTCCCTGGCTTTCAGCACCTCACTCTTTTCTCTTCTGTGCCATAGCTGACTGCAGCAGCAGCCACTCCATTCCCTGGCCTAGCCTGCCCTGCCACCCCCAGGGTACACTCCAAGGCAGGGTGCGCTGAGCTCCTGGACAGGCTTCTGCCCAGTGAGGCTGTCTGCCTGCAGCTCCGACCCTGTGGCTATTTGCAATCCAGAACCTGGCTCCCAGTGAGTCGAAACTCAGGTAAGATTCTCCCCACTGGTGGGGGAGGGGGTGCAGGAGGAAGAGAGCTAGGAACCATGGGTTATCTAGGTTCTATTGGTCTGGAGCCTGGTAGGGGCACAGTGCTGCACTGTGTTCCCATGTGCCATGTGGCTGCAGCTGGTGCCTTGGCATGGCTACTGCCCAGCCTCAAGTCCCCCATATGGCTGGGTCAGGCAGAAGCCACACCAGCTGCACCCATGTGACCCAAAGCAGCACATGGGAACATAATGTGGCATCTGCCCAGCCCAGCTGCATGCCAAGAATTCGGGGCTGGGAAGAGGGTGCAGGAAGAAGTGGGGGAACACAATGTGGCACCAGCCCAGTCAGGCCCAGATAACCTGCGGTTCCTGACCGTCTTCTCCCTGAACCCCTTCCTCCACCCCAAGACCCCAGTGCACAGCCAGGTCAGGTAGGAGCTGCTTCAGCTGCACCCACATGGCCTAAGGCAGCGTGCAGCAACGCAGCATGGAACAGCCCAACCCAGCTGCATGCCAGAGACTCTGGGCAGGGGAGGGGGTGTAGGGACAAGGGGGAACAAAGATAGGTTCCCTTAACCGTTGTCCACTTACCTCTCTGCCCTTAGATCAGGAGTGGACAATTTTTTTTTTTTTTTTAAATTTGGAGGGCCACTTAGGGAGTTTTGTTAAGCTGTTAGTGGGTGGAGGGGGGAAGGAGTTGGCCAAGCCTGCAACAACTCACCAAAACTCCTTAAGTGGGTCTCCAGTCCAAATAATTACCCACCCATGTTAAATGCACTTAAAACATGTGCATTCCAACAGTAACATATGTGATAAAGTACCTCATATCATAGCAAACATGACTTTTTAGCCAAGGAATATCTCCAGATTGTTTAACTAACATGTGTTCAGCTACTGTCAGCCTGCCCTACAGAGATAATAATAGCAATTTGCAGTTTGCCAGCATCTCAGGATGCACTGCTTCCAGCTCCCCCACTTTCATTCCAAGAGCCACTCTATACAACCACCCAAACTCTACTGCCCAGGTGGGTGGTATTGACCCAAAGCGACACCCTCATCCATGCAAGGGAAGTGTGGTCCCAACCCAAATGGCATCACTCTGAGCACCCATTGAAAGCCTGACGGTTTATTGAGGTCTGTCACTTGTTTGAGCACTCCACTGCAAATGGAGAACACTGAGCTTTGTGAACCAAACTGAACCAGAGAATGTTGTCCCTGGAACCCTGCAGAAGAGCCATGCATGGGACTGCACCTCATCATACTCTGGGGAAGGAAAGAAACATCACCAATACTGCAAGGGGCAGAAAAGCAGCCAATAAAACCAGGCAGTCCACGAGCGTGTCATGGCCCAGATGGTGGCTCAAGGGCACCAGTAAGACTAGCAGCCGACCCTTGCTAAAATGAAGTACACAAAGTCACAGTATGTTTGAGACAGGGATGTAAACAAGGTCACAAGCACCACAAGAACATTGGTTCCCTACTATGACGGGCCGTCAAGGATCCTTGAGGCAGACCACACCATTGCTCTCCATCACACTGTGCACTGCATATCCATGGGCCCACTGCGACATAACTACAATTGTGAAAATGATGATGGACTCCCCTCTCTGCCTCCTGTTAACAAAATAGTCATGAAGAAGCAGAAGGATACTGTGGTGGGGCACTTAGCATGCCTTCCACTTAAAGAGAAAAGGCTGGAGGAGCCTGCAGGTGTGGCAGCAGCCAATTAGAAAGTCACCTGACCAGAAGGGAACCGTGCTTGAGGCATATAAGCCCAGGGCCTGAGCTGGTTAGAGAGTCTAGCCCCAAGAGCCAGAGAGGGAAGAGTTCCTGGCAGCAGGACTCCTAGCAGAGCAGCTGAGTTGGGGTAAGTAGCACAGAGCCTAGGAACAGGGCAAGTGAACTCATAGCCTAGAGAGGCAGGTCTTGGAAGATATAGGCCTGGCAACAGGGGCAAGTGAGCCCATATCCCAGAGTAGGATGCCAGGGCATGGGCCCAGAGCCCTGAGAGAAAGCAAAGTGTCAGCAGGGCCAGAGAGCCCAGCAATCTGTAGCCCAGGAAGGGTGGTTGTCAGCAGGGCCTGGGAGCCCAAAGGTGTCACTAGCCACAGGAATGGGGCCAGGGACCAGAGCTGGGCCAAATGCCAAGCAGAGGCACAACTGGAGACTGGCAGGGCCAGAGGAACACAGGAGTCTCACCTGGCCTAGGAGCAGGGTTTCAGCCTAGAGAGGGGCCAAAGACTGGGAGTCACAGCTGGAGACCAAGTAGTCCAAGAAGCGCATAGCTCAAGAGGGACAAGGACAGGCTGGGAGCCTGAAGCCTAGAAGTGGCATGTGACATCAGGAAAGATGTCTGCAAGGCATGGGGTAGGTATTAGGGAAAATGGAGCCCATGCAATTAGCCCTTAAGGCAATGACCGTGGGCATCTCTGGTCCTAAAAGTATGACCAGACTTGGGAAGCCATGGGGCAGCCTCCCTTTCCACCAAGGTTAACAACATCAAGGTGTGGCAGGTGAGTAAAGGTGAGAGTGCCAAAGGAAGCCAGGTTGACAAAGGCTGTGCAATCACCAGGGGGCATCATGACCACTCCTGGGACAAGCACTTGCAACCTGCTCAGGGGACTTGTTTCTCAGCCAAACACCGACCAAGACCCAGACCTATACCCAGAAAGCACCAAACAGGGAAAGCTTAAACGAGACCCGTATTGAGCAGGTGAATATAAACTACCCAGCAGCTCTGGAAGAACAGGTGACTGGTGGAGTGACTTGGGGCTCTGGAGGTGACTCTAAACTTCCTCTGAAGGTGGCTCATGGCTTGGGGGTAACTTGGGACTCACTCTGTACAATGCAGGGTGCATGAGAATTGGTGGCAAGCCCATGCTTGGACCATGGCACTTGTGCACAGGCTGCTGGACCAATTAGTGTTTGATAGGCCCGTTAAGATGCTCAATGGCTGGATCAGTTATAATTAACTCTAATCCTTAAGAGAATTTATGCAGTAAGAGCAATCAGTAGAGACCTGATTTGCCTGTCCCATCCCACCCTGAGAACGCCCTGTGTAGCAGTGGCTGCATACAGCCCACCACAGCCCCCCTTCCAGACATCTCTTTATACAACCTTGGGGGGGGGGTTGGGGGGTGGCATTTCAACTTGGTCTGAAGATATCAGTTACTGCCAGTTGAATTCCATGCATCAGTACTTAGAGGCAAGCTTGGCAGAGCTCCTACCACCACAGCCTGAATCCAACCCCCTGGTATAGCTTTTCAGGCACCAACACACAGAAACACAATCAAAGGTTTTTATTTGGGTACATCTGAGCATAAGCTAAAAGGTGGAAGAGGGGGCAAAGCTCTGAGGACAGGGAGGTTTCAATAGACTGTAGCCCCATGCTACCCTGCATCCTTGCCCCACAAAAGGTATTTCTAGTATGGTTGGTGAGGCCCAGCACAGTCCTCTGTGGAACCACTACCATTCCCAGGAAGCCATCATAATAGACTGTTCCCTTCCATGACTCTAGGGTGGGTGCTGGCACAGATGCCCTGCTGCTTCTGCAAGTTCATCTTGTAGGGTTGTTACATGCAAGCTCAAAGAGCTCCTCTCCACATTTCCAGGACACTCTTGCCAGGGAGATAAACTAGAGAAACAGTGTCCTAAGACAGGAACAGACAGACAAGTTAGCATGAGGGAAAGGGGGTTCCTAATGGGAATCACCAAAGAAGGAACAGGATGGGGGAAAGACAGTAGCTCGCTGACAGAAGCTTTCTGAAAGAGTGCCTTCCATTGCATAGTCCCAGTCTCTTCCTGGTTGCCCATAGAAAGGAGTGTGCTGAGAGAGCAAGATGCTCAGGCCTTCCCTCATAATATCTAGAAGTTTGTAACACTGCTGCTTTGCTGCCAGAACATTGTTGTCTGAGCACCTGCAGAGTATGTGGGGGAATCCAGAACCAACACGCATTATCCGCTAATTATGGAAACACACTCAAGCTTGCTTCCACTATGTTTAGTCTTCCAAGTTAGGATCATCCCACGAGAACTTGAAAGGTTCCAGTGCTGATGCTGATACTGCAGCAAGGGGAGAGATTCAGGGAAGAGTGAGAGGCGATCCTAGTTCAAAACATGATTGATTGCTGCACAAAAGCATGTTCCCGCTCAGATTGTCTTATAGCCAAAAATACTTGCAGGACCAGCAAGATCAGATGCTTGAGGACCTCATGGGAGTCCTCTGCATGCTAAGTCAACACCACTGAGAGCCCCAGCAGGACCAATCAGAGGAGTCGATAAGAACTCTTCAGCAGACTTTTGTAACATTCCTGCAAGTGGTACAGGGAATGATGATGGGTTCAAAGATGGCCCAGGTATCAGCCCTCCATAAATTCCTCCAATTCATCACAGTCAGACAAGTCCTTCCCCAATAGGCTGACTACTGCTGCAGTCACGCAAGCACTTCTGTCAAGTATGATTCTGTCCAGAATGCTCAGCCAGGAGCACCACCTCAGTCCTCCAAATCCCTTGAACCATCCAAAGTGCCAGGGTTCCCTGCCACCATGGATTCATTCAGAACTGTTTCTGGAAAAGTCTCTTCACCTTGTGCATGCTGTGGAGAATGCAGGTAGTGACCACACAGCTGGGAATGTTCCTCAGCTTGAGTTCAAGGCAGAAACCCATGCCTTTAGACACCCACAGATGCACTCCACCACCATGTGATAGCTGGTCAGCTAGTGGAGCAGTGGTGAAACTTTAAAAAAAACTCTTTTCTAGGTCCAGCTGGCTGGTGTATGGCTTCATGACCCAGGGAAACAGCGGGTAGGACAGGTCTTGGATGATGAATGGGGAGGAAAAAGGCCAGCCCACCAAAATCTTTGGTGAGAGTACCAGAGGCAAACTCCCTCTACTCTATCATTTCTAGGAAACCAGAGTTCCAGAGTATGTGGGTGTTGTGTACCTGATCTGACTATTCAACCCTGATGTTCATGAAGTGCCCCCGGTGGTCCACGACTCCCTAAAATAAAACCGTAAAGAACCCATTATGACTTATGTAAGCCAAGGTGTGGTGAGGGGGGCACAAAATGGGTATGTGGGTCCCATATATAGCCCCCATACAGTTCAGAAAGCCCAGCTGCTTAGACCCAGAGATGACCTCCTGCAGGTCCCCAAGCTGGATGAACCAAGACCCCAGCTCCTCAAGTATGCCATCTCATACTCGTTGTTACCATTGCCTATCCATGCTGAACTGATTAGTGATGAAATGGAGACTGATGTTTGCCAACTTCTAAATCTCCAGGGCCATATGTTTTTCAATAAACATGGGGTGCAGAAGCTCAATGTTCTGGCAGTGGAGCTGGAGTCCATCTCATCCCAAAGGTCCATGAATGTACCATAGGACATCCTAAACTTTCACTACCACTGCTCCTTGTCCCAGGTTCCAGGTACAAGCTCCCACCAGTCCAAACTCACCAGTAGGGCTCACCAGAGTTAGCATCTGATACCAGGTCTGCAGCACTCCAACTTGCGTAACATTGTGTTCTGCCTCTTTCAAGGTGTCCAGTACGATGCCTATGGCAGCATCAAGGTTCTCAAAGTAATACTACACCAGGGCTAGTAACGTGCTCCGCTGAAGTACAGAATGCCTATAGATTACAGCGGTCAGAGCAAGGATTTGCTCAGTTGCACCATGTGTCATTATCATGAAGCCCCTAAAAATCCAATGCCAGCTGGAATGGTTGGTGGAGGAGGAATTGGAAGTGTGTCTCACTTTCTCTCAGCCAATCAGCACTTTCACTTGTGCTCAGCTATTTTCAACCACTGTTGGAAAAATGGGAAAAATCTCTTTCTCCAGCACAGCATGCTAAGAAACTTGCTTGCTAGCTCTCTAATGGCAGAGTGAACTATGTATGTAGGATTCATGGTAAACTTTGCTGTGCAGCTGCTTAGAACACATTGTAACTTTAACACTGCATAAATGCTCCACAGATTTAAAGCATACTAAGTGTTTGGTACAAGGCCCCAAGCCTACCCTGAAAAAACCCAACAATAAATACAACTCTTCTCAAAGTTTTATCCCAGTTTGAGGAAAGTTGGGGCTTTGTCACATATTTACTTGCAACAGTTACAAGTGATTAGACTGTTGTGATCTATTAAAGTTAGTACCTGTTAGGGTGGGATCACAGAACCAGATACAATAGTTGCAAAATATTGGAATGCAGTGACCTATTTAAATTAGTACAAGTTAGGAGATAACCCTCACCTGGAAGCAAACAATTTTGCAACACTGTAAGGGTCCTTAACATGTGTTTAGCTGCTTGAACATGCATCCACTTGCATTTTAAGTGAATTTAATAAGTGTTTGAATAATAAGATACATGTGTTTGAATGATCTCGACTAACTGGTGAGCTACATCATTTTTCTTTATGAGGCTGTGACAGGAGGCACACTAGGGGCCAAGCCTCAAGCCAGCCCACTCACCTGTCTATGGGGTAGTCTGCCCAGTCTTTCCTGCCATGACTTTGCTTTTACAATAATCTGATGGCAAATATGGGAGGCTGCCCATTACATGCCCCGATGCCAGGCGGCACTATCCATGGCTCCATACCATCCCTACACCATTGCCTATGCCTCACAGATGGCATCATAAATTCTTAAAAGCTCCAGCTCAAGGTCAGACTGAACTCACCCACATTTAAAGCCTCTTTCATTCTACCTGGTTACAGGCCTCATGCAAACAGCTCCCCTCTCACAGGGTCCTCTTTCACTCCCCTGCTCTCACAAGGGTCTCTCTCTCATATTGCCCCTCTTGGGCCACACGCCCCCTTCCCTTGCTCCCTCATAGAGCCATCAGGCTTAATCCCCTGCTCCCCTCAGCCAGCAGGCATGCAGGCTTTTGGAGCCCTTTCATTACCTGAATGGATGCTGAGTAATTCACAGAACTGAGGCTGACTTCACCCCACGCCCCTTTCCAGGCCATTTCTCTGCCCCTATCATTCTGGGGCCTTCATCCTTCACTGGGGCCAGGGCTCACTGGGATCCTCTATCCCCACCACCCCCATAGGCTCAGGTGCCTACCTAGGCATGCTTGGCCCACCAGTTGTAATTAAAAACCCACCAAATGGTGAAGGCCAGGGTTTAGGCACCCTTTGCCACCTTTCATTGGGGTGCCAACTGGCCTGGCATTTCTTGAGGACTCCTGAGCCACCAGGAGCCCCACCAGGGCATCCTTCCCCAGCAGGGTGCAGTTTTAAATCGTACCCATCCAGAACCAGAAGCCTCCTTCTACCACATAGCCTCCCCTTTACCTCCAAGGTGTTCCTGGAGCTAGAGTTCAACAGGGAGATGTTTCTTCCCTGCTGGCTGCTTACAAACTGCTCCCCTCAGCCCAGAGAGCTGGTCATTGAAATACATGCCCTAATCAGGCACCTGCATTCTCCTGGCCTAGCCCTTAAAAGTGACAGGCACCAAAGGTGCTCTGTCACAGAGGCCTTTTTCTGAACTACCTGAAACATCTTATGATAATATGACAAACACTGGTAATTAGCAGGGAAATAACTTCATATTATAAATATGTATTTGGGGAAAATTATTAATTAATTTTAAAATGTTTTAGTGTTTAGAATATAATTGGTATGTTAGCTTATACTTCTTTAATGGTCCTGATGGATTTCTAAAATTGTTATTATGAACATCTTATCAAACACTTCCTAGGTGGCAATTATCCATGCAAAATATAAAAAGAACTATTGATAAGGCTGTTGGAATTTGGGAAAAAAAACTTCAAGAAAGTGAAAATGCAGATAGTGAAAGAAGCAGATGGATCAGTCTTGCATTTTCCTGCAAATTTTCCTAACACAAAGTATCAGGATACATGCCTAATTACTGAAGAGGAAAATACTCCTATGATAGGACTATCTAATTATTATCCACCAATCATGTCAATTGTAATAAAAAATTCAGGTCTGGAGGTGAACCATTAAAACTTCAATAACAAACACATAGTTTGAAAGAGTCAAGCAACTGAACTGGAGTCAGAGCTCGTTAAAGTACTAGAACAGCTTCTGATGACAGTCTTTTCTATATGTGGAAAGAAATAACTTTTGAATAAGCCATTCCAACCAAAAAAAATTAAGAAACTGGTAGCTGAAAAAGGGAGGAAATAAATTTCCTAATTCCACTGTATAAAATGAAGTGGGAGATGAGAACTAGTAATTCTAAAATCTTAGATGACCCACTGGCTAGAAACAAAACAGTTGACTTCACTAACCACAGTTAGCACTCCCTTTTTTAAATCAATTACTTTATATACACAGATGTGCACCATGTTTTAAATTAATGTGAGAGGGGAATAAGGTATCAACAAAATCAAGGACATTATTTAACTAGTAGAAAAATAATTCTAAAAAGCTGTTGGGTATTTAATGAAGATGCACAAAATTTCTATTCAAGTCCCCAGTGAAATTAATAAATCATTTATACAAAAATACCCATAACTCACCATTTTCTCACATAAAAATTTTAAAATAAGAATCTTCATAAATTTGTTAAGCTATCTAAACTGTTTATGTAAACTTATGAATACATTACATATCATCTTTTTTTCACAAAACAAGAAAAAAGTGTACCAAATTCAGTGTTAACCTATGCTTCATTCTAAATATATGTGTTCTAATGGTTAGACTGACAAATGAGACTCAACCTTTATTTAGGAAAATAGTTGAAAAATATAAAACAAAACAATTATTTAAAACTAAGTTTGAATGATGATTCAAGTCACCTTGATTAATACACAGATATAATGGAATCTAGATTATAACAGATTATTTTTGGATCTGAGCTAAACTGAAACAAGAAAAAAAACCACATTTTGTGATTTCAGGCCATTTAATAAATATTAAAACAAGTTCCTTTAAATCACCTGTCACAAAGGAGATTTTATTTATAAAATTTGCATTTTCTTAAAATTAAAAAGAAAAAAATAATTAACCATTATTTCAATCACAGATTAATGTAAATTTGTGCAACAGAATCTTCTGGATTATCTGTCAGTAGGTTATCACCTACTCTAGTTATTTGGAGATTAGTCCCCCGACATCAGACATAGCCTCTCTCTATTTATAGAACTAATACAAGTAGAAAATCCTTGGATTACACGTCTTTCTAAAAGAATGCAAGCTCTTGTTATAAGTCAAGGGTTGGCTCTAAACCCAAAATATATTACATGCATATTAGACATACCAGAGAAATAACCATAACTGCAGAAATCAAAGGCTCATTTTTCTGAAGAAAGAGTCTATAATTTGGTTAATATTTTCAAATAAATATAATTACCAATAACATAGTAATGAGAAGGTTACCTCTTTATGTTATGTATTGCACAACATATTTTTCCTAGCCAGTTTCACGAGAGCCAGAAGCTGAGATGCCAACCAGAGGTAGCTTAGTAGGAACCCAATGAGGTTGTCTAAACACCTACAATATATATTCCACACTTGACTTCTTGGGATTTCCATGTTTTAACAAAACTAATATTAATTGGGCATTTCAGTGACCCCCCAAAAGAAAGAAACCTGAAAGTCAGCAAAAAGGTCAGCTATCAGCCACTTTCTGTTTCTGGCTATATACTGTGGGACCCTGGGCAAGATGCTTCTTTTTCCCCTGCAACTTAATTTCTGTAGGCCTTGTTTTCTGCATCTGTAGAATGATAATAATGATACCAATACATCTTTTTAAAGTATTTTGGCAGCTGAAAACAGTTATACAGGAGTTAGGCTGTAATGCTATTTTAGTTAACCTGTTATTTTTTGGAAAGAACAAATGCTGAGTTAGGCAAATAAGACAGTGGTTAATAAAAATAAAGTGCTTCTCAATTCTTTGCTCCAGCAGAGTCTCCAAAATTGTGATGATTGATTAGCCTGAAGTACTAAGTTTTAGCATAAAATACTGAAAGCATTTACAGAGCAGGTTGTCTTTGAATGGCCATAAGAAGATCCTTATGGCATGTCTGACTCCTCAACCTGATTGTGAAGAGTTCAGGATTTTTCCCAGAGAAGGTGATTTTTGGAAGTTCCTTTCAACTTTCTTGGTGGCTTTTCTTTGGAAAGAAAAACTTATTTTAGGTAGAGGTGCACCAATACATTGGTCTGATAATCAGATTGGTACCAATGTAAAGAAAATTGATCGTAACAGAAATCAGCCTGATGTGGCTGCTGATTTGGCTGATAAATGCCCCTGTGTGCATGCAGCTGCAGCGCAGCACATAGGCAGCAAGGAAGACAGCCTGGCAGCTTGGAGGGCTGCATGCAGCTGGTAAGTCTGGTGTGGGGGTTGGGGATGGGAGAGGGAAGGGGCGTGGAGGGGCAGATCAAGGCCCCCCGTGCTGAGGAAGGAGTAGGGCTGGGGCAGGGGCAAGCGTCGTCCCGCCAGGGTGGGGCGGGTGTGGGACGGAGCCATAGCTCATCTGGGGCGGAGGGGTTCCCACTGCTGCTCGCTGCTCATCTGGGAGCTGCTGGTCCGGTGTTCACATAGGGCATGGGGGACATGCAGCGTGGGCCTCTTCCCAGCCCACCCTGCCCTGTGCAGATCCAGGAGCATATGTCCCCCTTCCATACCCTCTCGGATGAGCAGCAGAAGCAGTATCGAGAGCCAGAGAAGCACCAGACCAGCAGCTCCTGGATGAGCAACGCACACAGTGGGAACTGCCCCCTTCCTACCCACTCCCCACGAATGAACCATGACTCCGGCCATGCCTGCCCCACCCAGGCTGGGCACTGCTTCCCCCAGCCCCACTCCTCCCTCACCACAGGAGCCTTTATCTGCCCCTCCATGCCCCTTCCCTCCTCCCTCTCTAGGGTGGTCATCATAGAGGACATTCCAGTTTTCTGCTACTCTATCCTTTCTTGATACAAAACCCGATACCTTTATGTCCTCTATTTTCCTGTTTAAAATACGAGAAAAATAGAGGACATAAGAAGGTGTCCGGTTTAGTATCAAGAGAGGACAGAGGACAACCAAACTGTCCTCTATGATGGCCACCCTACTCCTCCACTTCCACCACACCAGACTTTCCAGCTGCACACAGCTTTCCAAGCTGGTATCAGAAATTGGATCGGTATCGGCTGATATGCCCCCTTAAAAATTGGTATTGGCCCTCTAAAATCTCTATTGCTGCACCCCTAGTTTTAGGCAGTAGTTAGCTAAATCATTGGTGACCACTGTGGGTTTCTTAAGGACAGGCAAACTAATGCCTACTTAAGAATGGCTGGTAGATTGCAACCTCCAAAGAAGATGTAAATGATCTTCATTAGTAGGAAACCCATGAGCTTCACACTCGCTTTCACTAGCCATTAGAGTTAAAACAGACACTGGGCCTGTTTTGCATTCAGTTCTTGAAGTTTCTAGGGTTTCATATTCATGAATAGGCCAAACTACATCAGAGAGTTTGAGGTGATCTCTTCTCATTTTATTCTTCTGGAAACAGTCCCAGATTCAGATAGTCTCTCAAAAAATTACATTGAGAACTCTTATTCAGTATTAGCAAAAGGCTCAGAAGATAAGCAAAGGCAAGATGATCAATCACTCCAGCATGAAGAAAAGATCTGCCAATCCTAATTTTTACAAGCTGGCAAAAAACCAAGAGGTTTTGCTGGGTTATGAGTATGCATCAAGATTCTTATAAAAATTAGATATGGAATTAAAAGTTACAAGTTATGGTCTCATAATGTTTGTTTGTTTTTGTCCATCTAAACTACTCCATATTGATATATCTATAAACATAAGCAGCACAAATGCAGAACTAAAGATGATAATTTGCACAGTATTTTACAAATTGCTCTATGCTGCTAAACCAATACACCAGATGGTATACAGCCATAATCAAAATGGGGGCTGACATAAATATTGTCCATAATTGTAGATTTTAATTAATTTCAGATGAAAGGCAGATATATCTGCAGGGCTCTACCATGCAATCTTGCAAAGAGAATATTACTAATTCACATACTGCTCCAGATTTTCAAAATCTCTGAATTAGTTTGTACAAAATAGGTAAAGATAAAGCTTCTGTTTGTCATGTAGTCATAAGAGTGATTTTTACAATTTCAAGATTCATGATTTGACATTTTGATATTTCTGTGATGTGTCTGGCTGAATGTGATGATAAATTGTTGAACTAATTTTACTCAGAACCTCGAATCCTGCCAAGTTAAATCCCAAGGCTGCCTGGGTGGCTAAGAGAGAGCAAGAGCTCAGCCGTGACACACAGAACTAAACCAAAGGATGTCAAGTGAAAGCTTCTGTTTCTGTAGGGACAATGATTTTCCCCTCCTACAAGATTTAACAAACAGAACGAGACAAAACAGAATGAAAGAAAATGAGTGCGAGACCAAAAGCAAAGCACACACATGCATGTGTTTATGAAAAAACATAAGATTGGGAGATACAGCACAGAGCCCAAGTGAAGTCAGCAAAATCCTGGGCAGGCACACAAGCATCTCTACATGCTACGTGTTATAGAAATGGCTGAAAAATGGGATTTGCAAAAAATGTATCATTTAAAAACAATTATGTGAGTCTGAATGAAAATAAAACCATTTTTTTTAACATGTGAACCAAAAGCTCCCTGCACACCATCTCCTTAGTAAAACTGAAATTCGTAACCAGCACCACAAGCTGCCAAATTGACAAGAATATCAGTTTAACTGAGGACCTTCAAGCCCATTCTAAAATACTGGGATCTGTATGAGAGGTGGACCTTGAAGCCTCCAAGGTCCCCAGCTCTAGGGAAGACCTACCAGGCATTTATCTTTCATTGCACTGGTTTCCCTACAGCTTCCATGTTCTGGGTACTGGGAAGCCAGGTCCCCTACTTTCGGTTCAGCAAAATGTCATGCAAAACTGAGGTCTTTCAAACAAGATATTTCAAGCTCAATAAACCAGTATTCCTGCCCATTCCCCGCCACCTCTCATACATCTAATTGCATAAAAACTGATCTATGTTGTCCAGAAAAATATTAATATATATGTGTACGTACACACACTGTTAAAAGACCATTATTGAAATCATGAAGACAAGCCCCCAGAAGTTATGAAATGTCAGCTGACTTCATCTGCGCAACTTAATTTGCCTGTATATACATTATGATACACTCCAATATGATTGCATACTATTTTTCTTTTAGCATTTTCCCCTCAATTTCCACTCAAGTCCCACTCTTTCCTCCTCCGCATCCAAATAAAAGCAGCTTCCTCCAAATTCTGCCCAGGAAGGGCAGGCTCGCTTGCTCTCAGTTCACATGTTGGACCTGAACACAGCACAATGTCAGAAAGTCCAGAGCTACCTTTACATGGGAAGTCCTGCTCAGTGCTTCGCTGAAGCATTCTTGATGCAGGGAATTTAGTTGCTGGAATCGAAAAAGTACCTAAGGATATGCAAATTGCAGTTTTTCAAGGATTTAATCTTGGCTAAAAATGGGCAGATTTTCAACTGTACATTCCCAACCTTGCCAAGTTTCAAATCCCTGCTCTGAAGCACAAAGCACTGTGCTTTTACACAGAAAATGTTATTTGAATTGTTTAGATTAGGCAAAACAACAGATTTTTTCCTATCTACTGTCAGAGAAGGCTTGACTTCTTTAGAATAAATTTTAAAAAGGCTCAGATGAATACCCAAAATGAAAAATGCAATCAAAATGGTTAACATTTCACCAAGTTATAAGCAAGTTAAAGCAGAACCTTTTCAGCACGAATCCTAGTTTTCTCTGATTAAAAATTGCAAATTCTCCGATTAAAAACCCAAAATCCACAATAAAAATTAAAGACCTTCCACAGCCTCCCCCAACAGTGCTGCTGGTTCCCTGCACTCCCCACCCCCCACAGCATCCTCAGCCCTCCTGATGCCCCTCACTCCCCCACAACAGCCCCCCAGACACGCAGGCACACAGACACGCAGACAGATGCACACGCAGGCACACGCAGGCACTGACATCCCCCACAGCAAGTATGTGTATGGCAGAGGGAAGGTGCTGGGAGTGTAGATCAAGAAGGCAGGGGACTATGCCCATGTCCACTCCCAGGAGCAGGGCCAGGTGAGGACAAGGGTGCCCCTCTGCAGACCAACTGGCCTGATGAGGGATTCGCATGTGGAAGCCACCACCTCAACTCTGCCACTGCACCCTGCACTACCATCCCACAGCCACATGCACGGCTTTGCGGGCAAGCAGTCCAGGGCACGGTAGTGGCAGTACATGCCACCCAGTTGGGGTGGGGAAAAGGGGGGCTCGCACGCAGCTGCCGCCACTGCACCGCTGCTTATGCCCTACGACCGGCTGCACGACTCCACAGCAGTGTGGGGTGGTGGCAGCTGCATGCCGGCTGTGGGGGGGCTCTGCAGGCAAGCAATGTGGGATGCGGTGTGGCAGTGCCCACCATATGGGGGCAGGGGGAGGGGAGGCACTTACATGCAGCTGGCTGTGACTGTATGGCTACGTGGCCACAGCTCTACAGTGGCAGCAAAGGATTATGGCTGCAGGGGGCAGAGGGGTCTGACACATGGCAACCGCTGCCACTTACCTGTGGAGCCGTGCCAGCAGTGGCGATTGCTAAGTGCAAAACCTCCCCACACTGCTGCCACTGCGGAGCCATGCCGGGCATTCCGGCCAGCTGGAAACCCCTGATCCCCACCGGAGTGCCCGGTTTTATACCGGTTATTCCCCACTCCCCCCCGTGCAAACCCCCGATCCTCATTGGTATAAAGTGGGCACCATGAAGGGGATCAGGGGTTTGCAGCTGGAGTGGCTGGCTTTATACCGGTGATTCCCCGCTCCCTCATGCAAACCCCTGACTCTAGTCAGTATAAAGCCTAGTCAGTACTTCCGTGGGGATCTGGGTCTGCAGCTGGCTGGAGTGCCTGGCTGCCTGCATGAGGAGCACTAGCAGCCCAAGTGAGCTCAGCACCTCCATGACTCACTTGTAGCCAGCCAGGCACTCCGGCCAGCTGCAAACCCTGATTCCCGCTGGAGTGGCTAGCTTTATACCAGCAATTCCCCTCCCCTCCCAACCCCATGCAAACCCCCAGTCCTCACAGGAATAAAGCCAGGCACTCCAGCAGAGATCGGGGTTTGCAGCTGACCAGAGTGCCTAGTTGGCTACACGTGAGGCATGGAGGCGCGGAGCCCAGTCAGGCCGTTAGTCCTCCTCGTGCAGGCAGCCAGGCATTCTATCCAACTGCAAACCCCTGATCCACAGTGCCCAGCTTTATACCAGCAATCCCCACCCCCACCATGCAAACCCCCAGTCCTTGCCAGTATAAAGCCAGGCACTCTGGTGGGGACTGGGGATTTGCAGTGGGGGGGTGGGGAGGGAAATCACTCCCCACCAGCCCTGCCCCACAATGCCCCAGCCCCCTCCAGCCTCACTTACCTCTACACAGGCTCTAGAAGGAAATGGAGCCTGACCCAACACTTGGGATTAACTAAACGCCTCAGGCCCCACCCTTCTCCCTGCCCCTCAGGGCAGGGTTGGGGCTCTTCTGCCCCTTTTGCAAACAGATCTTGCAGACTGGAACTCAGCCAGCCTGGAGAGCTCTTTGCAAAAGCAGGGAAATCCACAGGTTTCTCTGCTAAAAACAAGAAATCCACATTTTTTTCTGTTTTTCTGTAGGAAATGGAAAACCCAGATCCCTGCTTATCAGAGATCCTGGTTTTCTCTGTTTAAAGACTTTAAATTCTCTGATTATCCCCCCACCAAATCCGGGTTTTTCCATAACTAATATGAATGCCACTATATATATATATGAGTATCAGCTGAACACAATTTTTTTGGATACATTTACAATTTTAAAGCAATTTGGAAACTTACCTGTGCCTCAATCACGATAATGAAATAAATTCTAAATATCTATAAATTTTAACTTTTGATTTGGGGTTTTTTTCATTACGGAAAAAAACAATGCTTTCCCTGGCCCTTCGCTCACCAGGACACAGATGCAGTTGCACCTATTCCTCCACCCCCCGCTGCTTTGTGGTGCTGAGCAGTCCTGATATGCTAGTGAACTATCCATGCCATTGCCCCTCACTCCCAACCCACAGCCCCTGGCCCTGCTGGTACTCCTCATTTCCAATCTAGAGCCCCCTAGCCCTCCAGCTCTGCTGAAGCCCCCCCACAACTGCACGGGCTAAAGGGCCAGCAACCTGGCTCCAAAGCCTCCTGCCCCAGCAGCACCCAAGCCCTGTCTGCCACCCATGGCAGGTAGCAACTGTTGTAGAAGAGTGGAGCACAGAGCCTGGCTCCCCCTCCCCCACATGGTGGCGTGGAGTTGTGCTCCCCACTGCTGACAGGTGGCATGGGAGTGCCTCGCCATGGTGGCTCAGAGTTTCCAGCAGTGTCACCATGCCTCCATGCCCTGGTCTGCCTTGCCACACTGGGTCCCACCTGGCAGGCCCCAGTGGGAGGGCAGAGAGACCAAGTGCACACCCATGCACTTATGCACACACTCTTGCATGCAACACCCCCTGCCTCCATTTTACCATATTTTCCCATGGCAAACAGAAAACCCAGATCCCTATTATTAAAGCTGCATGACACTTTCCATCATAAACAGTGCTACCTGGTCCATTCATAACAACTTCTGCCTTTTACCATGATCTGTGTCCTTTCCTAAAAGCAACCATGAAACAATAAACTAAACTGGAGGGTGAAAGGAGAATCAACTTGATCTAAAAAATCTGGACACCTCAGATAATTCAGTCAGTCAGTTGCCTGTCCCTGCAGAACTGAAAAAAAAAAGTTTAGACATAGCTAAAATACAAATCTTATGTACCCACCTTAAGCATTCTTTTTACCAAGGGAATTTTTGCAGTTCACAAAAATATGGAGCCACTGATAGCACCAAGAGGAACCCTATGTAGACAAGTTCCTGCAGCTAGAGACATTTTTAACCATCACAATCTGTTATTATATTACCATTAAAAGGTATGCAACAGCTTTTTCCTTTAAATCACAACTCATGGTGCACAAGAGAGGATAGACCCTGAAAAGCAACTGTTCATCAAGCTACCGAGGTGAAAAGGCAGGGGCTAAAAATGGCCAGTCCTGACTGTTCCCTGCCATTGTGCCAGCCTGTAGAGCAGAGGTAATGCAAAGGGATGCAATCTGCTAACAATCAAAGCCTCCACCTAGCAAACCAAATAACCTGACATGATGACTCCAATGAAACTTTTCATACATTTGAAGTTAAACGTGTGTGTCGCGGGGCACTCCCGCGCCCCGCTCCTAAGGAGAGACCAGGAAGAGGAGAGGCCTGAAGCAACACAGATGGGGGTTGCTAGGGCAACCAGGCAGGTCATGTGGCCCAGAGAGGGGCAGGGCCAGGCCCTTATAAACAGCTAGGCCAAAGCCTAGGGAGCAGTTCCCTTCTGGCTGCCGCAGGAGCAGGAGCTCTGCGGCTGAGTTGAGCAGCCTGAGGCAAGTGGGGCAGCCTTACCCCACTAACCGGCTGCGATGATGTAGGGAACAAGATCACCCTGACTGCAGGTAGGACTGAGAGCCCGGTAGGGCTTGGAGTTACGGATAGGCGTGTGGAGCCGCGGTTTAGGTTGGAGCCAGAGGGCTTGACTTTGAGTTACGGTTTACACCGGAGGACCGGGTGAGGCTGTAGGGGAGCGAGGAGGCCTCAGTGGGGCTCCCCAGCAGTTTGGGGGCTCCGGGTGCCCAGTAGGGGCACGGTGCCAGGGGGGCACAACGGTGGTGCCGGAGTGGCACAGAGCACGGGGTTGGACCCCGGCCCGGAAGGGTGATGAGAAAGGACCCAAGGAAAGGGTCAAGGGGGCCAGGCACGGCTACGGCCACCTGAGCCCCAAGCGCGGAGAGCGCGGTACACAGGCCCCAGAGAGGGCGAGGCCTGCAGAGGGCGCGGCGCGGGGAGCGCGGTACACAGGCCCCAGAGAGGGCGAGGCCCGCAGAGGGCGCGGCGCGGAGAGCGCGGTACACAGGCCCCAGAGAGGGCGAGGCCCGCAGAGGGCGCGGCGCGGAGAGCGCGGTACACAGGCCCCAGAGAGGGCGAGGCCCGCAGAGGGGGCGCGGCGCGGAGAGCGCGGTACACAGGCCCCGGAGAGGGCGAGGCCCCGGAGAGGGCGCGGCGCGGTGAGCGCGGTACAGGCCCCAGAGAGGGCGAGGCCCGGAGAGGGCGCAGAACAGGAAGGGGACCAGACAACGTCCCCCGGGACAGCTGCGAGGCTTGGGGTGTGCTAAAGGGGAGGTTTTGGAGGCACGCATTTGCCCATAAGGCTGGGGGAGAGGACCCCACTTTGGAGCGGTAGTGAGACCATTGCGGTGCCGTTAGGTGCGAGTAGGCAGCCTCCCATACTGAACCAATAAGATCTAAGACGTGGCAGGCGAGTAGAGGGTGTCAGACCACCCTAATTGGCACGGCAAAGGGGCGCTCGCGAGCTCACGGCCGCTCGCGGGGCCATCCGTGACAGTGTGCTTAAGGTTCAGGCTATAGCTCACTCTGTAAAACAAGTAGAAGACAAGATAAAAAGGGAAAGTTAGTTGTTGCTGAATATTGAAGAATACAAAGGTCTGAATGGTCAAAAACCAGAAAGGATTCATTTAATACCTTTCCTCATTATTTCAGTTACAATAAAGGAAGTACTCCCAAGTACAGACTCGGATTCTTACTCAGGTCATGGTCTTGCCAGTTCATTAACATTTCAAGACTATATTAACCCAGAGTTGTTATAATCCTTTGAAATTAATGGGATTCAACATGGGTACAGGTTCTTCTCTAGTGGATCCAGACACAGAAGTAGAATCTGGGGGTACATACAGACATTCAGGGAGGTTAGATAAGAGTTGAAAACGGTCACCCAATCTAAGGTAAGGTGGGATGGAAGGGGCTTGGGGGTTGGAGGGGAGAGGGAAAAAAACTGAGAGGAAAAGCAGGCTCTGGGGGAAGGGTAGAAAAATCAAGGAGAGTAGGTGGGGTTTCTTGGGTGTATGAGGGATTGGTGAGATCAGGATGGCTCTCCCCCACACCCCAAGGACCAGGTGCTAAAATTTGTAGCCTCCCAGTCCATCCCTTCATGCCCAGACAAACACCATCCCCCACAGCAAACCAACCCGCCCCCATCCTGCCCACCCCTCTCCCCCCTGACTTACTTCCTTGGCTCCCAGAACTGATGAACACAGGAGCAGTTTGTTTCATGGATTCAGGGGAGGGAGGGAGATGAGTTAGCTGGTTCCCCAGCCAAGGGGTAGGTGTTTATCTGGGAGTGAGAGGGGTTAGGGGATAAAAATAGCCAGGTACCAGGGATGGGGTAGGAAAAGCACAGGCAATGGCTGGGCTTTCCCAGCCCTGGTGCTGCATTGGGAACTGTACAGAAGCTCAGGATAGTTGTATCAGCCTAAAAATGGCCAACCCGATCTAAATTAGAGTGCCTCAGATGCAGGGTTAACTTAGATGAGGTCAGCCATTTTTGGATATAATTATCCTGAATTTCTATACAGTTTGCACTTCGATAGATCTAACTAGAAATGTAAGGGCACAAACAAAAGTGACAATACTCAACTGATCTGGCCACAGGCAGTGGTTGATAGCTATGACCAAACACAAGTGCATGGCTGCAGACAGCTTCAAAAATGGCCAATTGGGCAAAATTCTGAACCCTCATTGCATGAGTGTTCAGATTTTCACCCAATTGGCCATTTTTAAGCTGTCTGCAGCCGTGCACTTGTCGCATGAGGGTTCAGATTAAGACATTTCAAAACATAGCAGCTGTAACTTGTGTCTGTGCTGCCTCCCAGCTTGTTGCTGTTTTCAGAATGGGAGGGTGGAAAAGAAGCAGAGGGAGTTCAGACTTGGGTATTTTCAGCTCCAGCTAGCATGTGGGTGGGTGTATTTGAGCCCCCACCTGCCCCAACTCCAGCACTGGCTTGGTAACCCCTAGAATAAGCTCCCTCTGCTCCTTTCCCCCCCTCCCATTCTGAAAACAACACAGGCTGGCAGGGAGGACTGTTGCTAGGGGAAACTGGCTGCAGCTTGCAATCAGCAGCCGATTCCCCTCCCCACCCCCCGAGAACTAGCAGCGCACTTCTGTTTGGTTCAGGAGATCGCTGCAACTCAGAACGTTTCCCTCAAAGCATTCTCAGTTACAGCCAGGACCTGCACTGTCTGTGCCCCAAGTGTAAGGCCCCCACCTAGATGAACTAAGTTAGATCAGGTGGCCATTTTTAACATCATCCAACCTCCTTGAATGTCTATATGCACCCTGTAATACACAGTAAAGATTCCCTGATCTCCATATTATGACAATTTGCATGCACTAAATGTGAGCTTAATGATTGTAGCTATGCCAGCAAAGCAGTGGGCTATATTTAAAACTCCTGAGAAAAACACTTGGACTTCAGACTGCTAATTGCATTTGCAGAGCATAGATGGAGGGAACCCGTCTAAATAACATGTATGCATGCTTCATTGGCTCATTTGTGTTCATTAGAAGCAGCTGCTCTCAAGACCTAGGAGAAAATGAGCTTGAAGAAAAGGAAAGGCAAGTCTGGTAGATTAAAACACAGATGTTATTTTACCTCACCTTGTTGTTCCTGCTCCTCCCCGCCCCCCCCAAGCTTCTGACTGGCAAATAACTGCCAAAAACCATGGACAACATTAGGGAACAAATAGCTGATCAAGTAATAAAAGTACCTTATTGAGTAAAATAGTTTCTTACCCCTGGAAAAAAGTAAGTAAAATTTATCTTATCTATAGGCATTTTATTTCGATATTGTTACTGTATATTTCCTTTTTATAAAAAAATATTTATTCTATTCATTCAAATAAGAAAAACAATTTACTAAAATGATCTTTAAAGTGTCCTTGAATACCACAATGCACAAAATAAACAAAATAAACATATGCAATCAGCCAAGGGCATATCTGACATTCACTTGATATAATCATCCTTTATTTTATAAACCTCTTTCCTCCGGTTACATACAGTAGCTGGTGGCTGTGGGTTTTGAGTACTTGGCAAAAATCAAATGACAACTTAGATACCATCTTTTCCCTAAGCAGGTCTCAACTTTTGCATTTTAAATTTTAGAATCTCTCAAAAGCCTTGAAGACAAAAACAAGCATGAACCGAAAAGTTAAAAATAAGCTAGGAGGCCAAAAACACCAAACCCAATGATAACAAAAGATCAGTATCCTGCATAAAGAATGAATGGATGGCCTTCATTTACTATAAATTTTATGGAGTTTGTTTATTTAATTAAGCAGGTTAGAAGGCTCAAAGTTTCGTCTAGTAGAGCTACCCATTCCTATCTTCCTGTTTAACTTGGGTTTCTTCCTATTATACTATTCTTAAGTGAAGCTATATTGGCTTCCCGCATGAACCAATCTACCAATCCTCACTGCACCCTACATGCATTAGTATTAACTCAGTTGTTTCTAGCTCTGCACAAGTGTAAAGATACACAAATAGTGGAGAAGGCAGAAGGGGCATGTCCCCCCAAGTGGAAACATGCACTTCCACAAGGAAAAATAGTAGCAGCACATATTTGTGCCACTGCTACTTGTTCCCAGGGAATGCCCCTGCATGCGCACTCTGGCATGCTGCAAGTTGCCCTGGATAGGGTAGGGGAGACTGGGGATGACACCTGGGCTGGCCCCAGCAGCCTTGCCTGGGGTCCTCCCAGGGCTGTATCCAAGAGGGCCCCAGGATCCCAGGTGTGTGAAGCCTGGTGTGCAACTGGAACAAGGCTTTGGCTGGCCAGGCTCTAGTTTTGGACAGTGCATACTGCTGCCACATGCACCACCCCACTTTTTTCTGGCACTTTTTTTCTTTCCTTTTTTGACACTAAGAGATCCCGGTGTCAAAGAGACACACACTGCCAATTAGCAGCACGGCAACCATATGCACATGCAGCGTGTGGTTTGTGGTGCCACAAACTGCACATGCATGTTCATCTGGATGCATCCTAGGACTCTTCACTTGCTCCCCCATCAATTTTACATCATAGTCAGATCAGGTTTCCTAATTGTTATGTGAAAACACTTAGAACCTCATGGTTTCCATCTTCCTTTAAATTTTGACACAATTGCTAAATGTGACTGGAGATGATGGACACTAAAAGACTGCTTTTTAAACTAGTCAGTCAACATTTTTTAGGACTCTGCTACCACCCAATAGTCCATTCAGTTCCTAGTTTGTCAATGGATGTTTCCAATTGCCTTTCCTTTCTTCTAAAATATTGCATTAGACCTTGCTGATGTCCCCACCCACCCTCCCCAAACTATAACTGGTGTTTACGTCTAGCCATTTATTAAATGAAGAAATATTTCTCAAAATATTAATGTCTTGTCTCTGGCCAATACCTTTAAAACAAACAAACAAACAAAATTCTCATTCAAATCAACTCAGACTTATTACAAAATTTTCTGCCAGCCACAGACCACAGGTATACCGATAAGGAAATCCAAGATCAGACAAGGGAGTACAGAGGATGCATAACTCCTGTGTGTGTAACAATTATTTTAAAAACATGATTTATGTTTGTAAAAGTCACAACGGCATAATTTACCTAGAAACAAAGCAACTGCTATAGTGAATCAGACCCAGAGTCAGCCTAGGCCAGAAACTGGTCTGCCACTGAACCAAAGAGCTCTACCAAACCAGAACATCCTTAGGTCCTGCTTTGTTCTGTATTAGATGCTGAAAGGGGTTCTACATGGACAAGTGTTTACAGCAGAGATTGTGATATCCACTGCTATGTCCTTATGGGCATATCAGAGTAATATCTAAGAGAGTTCCAGCTCCTGTAACTGAGAGCAATCTTTAAGATGCTCCAAGTTATCCTAGAGCATTGCAGTCTTCAGCTATTCAAGAATCACAAGTGAAAGAAAGGAGCCATAGGGATCAGACAACAAATAGGATATGAGCATTATTATAGTCCATACTGTGGGATTTCCAATATGCATTACAAACGTCATTTGTGGTCCACAATAAATTGTTAAATGATAGTGAAATGGACTGCAAGTATGTTATGACAGTAATAGAAAGGAGCAAAATGTTAAACCAAATTATACATAAGAAACAAATCCTATGCCCTGCAACAATGTCTACCAATCTCAGAAAGATTTCATGGCCATAAATGAACAGACTCATCATATTTGCTGTTCATTCACTGACCACGTATGCCAGAAGAAATAAATGCAGAACCCATGCTTGGGGGGAGTCCCTGTTCCCCCAAGCACTACCATGAGTGACTAGAAATAACGGTCACAAGCTGGCAGAGGGTAGGTTTAGGCTAGATATCAGGAGGCGCTACTTCACGGCCAGGGAAGCTAGGATCTGGAACCAACTTCCAAGAGAAGTGGTGCTGGCTCGTACCCTGGGGGTCATTAAGAGGAGGCGGGATGAACACCTTGCTGGGGCTGTTTGACCCCAGTACTCTTTCCTGCCATGGCAGGGGGTCGGACTCGATGATCTGCTCAGGTCCGTTCCGACCCTACCGACTATGAAACTATATTCAAAGCCATGGAGTTAGCGTTTGAAAAATGTTTCTCTCCTACCCCTTCATTTTGAAAAGTTCAAATTCAAGCCCAATAATATAGCTAAAACAGCATAGGTCACCCTCACTACCACGAGTTACAGTGAAATCAATGTTGTTATACCAAGAACTAACATGGGCTAGTAACTACTGTAAGAATTAAAAATTTTACAGAAGCATCCAGTTTTATTATGCTGCTACATAGTTTTCCATATCCTACTTGACAACTGCTTGTTTAATGCTTGTGTTAAATTCTGTTGAAAAAGATACTTTTGTATGCACAATACTGTGTGCAATGGATTATTTTGCAAAAGAGGGGAACAATATGTCTTGCTGAGCTTTTCCAGTGCATTGGGGCAAACAATGCATTTTCATGGAGATTTTGTAAACCTTCTCTGGGGAAAAAAGTTGAAAAGTTGAAGTGCATTTCTTTTGCGTAGATATAGGGACTCCTACATAGCTACCTACATCTAATGTGTTACAGTAATGTTTGAGTTATGCAGGAGCATTACACAGTGGTGGTTTGCACCATCCAACTACATTAGTATAGTTACTCCCTGTAAAGGAATAACTCCATAGCTGCTGTGACTGTTCATGAAAGCTATATACCACAATAGTGAGATCACATCTTCCTTCCACCAGTGCCTAGTATTACACATTTACAGATTATTCAAAAGAACATCACAAAATGCCATGGGGTAGTATTCATATTTTAATAAAACATGCTTGCTTTTTCTCTCCTGAGATAAGCAAAATTCATACTGCAGTAACTAACCATGCCCTGTCATACAACAAAATTAATCTGTCCAAAAGGCTACTTTTTTAGTTATAATATAGATATACAACTCCTTGAGAAATAATGTAAGTAACATACACCCCCCCCTTATATAGACAGATATATAGATATCGTATCTATCTAAAGAGCTGTGTATACACACACATATATACATACACACACACACACACCTCTTTAAGTCCACCAGCAAGGTTTATTTGCATAAAGTTCCAGCATTCTGCAAGATAAGTTACCTGTTATCATAAAAAAGCTATCATATTGCTTTAAAAAAAGAATGCCTACATCCATGACAAATTATTTTCATAAGAATTTTTACAATTAAAGTCTGAGTTCAGTGCACCAATAATTTTGTTAATTTGTAATGTTTTCTCAAGTGCTGCAGCTGAAATAAAAAATGAAAATAAATTATCCTCCAGTGCTTAACAATGCCTCCCTCGCATATAAATGTGCTCCAGAGACTTCAAGACTACATACTTAACAATATCTTTGCAAGCAATCAAGCTCTAAAAAACAGCTAAGATTTGAGAACACTGGAATTCCAATGAGAGAGACACAAGCCACTGACTTACACATATTTTTATTCTTTCTAAATATTTACGTTTCACTGACCATTTTAGTTCTGCAGAATGTTTTATGGTCAAAATGTTCATTTACTTTTCAGAATGCAAATGAGGCAACCTTGTTAAAAGACATATGGCACATATCTAATAAATATTTATTAGATTCAGGTTCAAATTCTTAAACTGGTTCATAAACTAGTCAAAATATAGACCATGATTTCAATAAGTTATATATAGCTTGATGACATTAACATGAATTTCAGTGATTCAAAAGGCTGCACCAATTTAAATACAAAATGTAGAAATATTAAGAGTTCTTTGCTATTCTGTTCAGTCTTGGCATGGAATTTTTTAAATTGCATGGTTTTCACAGAAGACTGCAAATGACCCAAAAAATTAAAATCTGATAAATGTATTAAATGCTAGGATTTGAGGAAGGAGATGAATGTGACATCCCCCTGTCCCTGGCATTTCCTATTGGTTACGTTAGGCTGCTCCCCACACAGTGTGCTGGTTGCAGGTAATTCAAAATACTGTTTTGCAGTTCCCATTCTGATTTTTAAGAAGGCTGAAGGTCATGTACAAAACCCATGTGTGCCTGCATGCATTCACATAGATAATGTGATCACATCACATATGCCTATGGCTACAGCCCTAGCCATGATTATAGAGAGATACAATCTGATCTGAATGTGCATTCAGGATAAAGAGATCTGCAAATACATATTGGCTTGTGACCTAAAGTTTGTCCTTTATAAAATGGGCGGGAGTAGACATCTATCCGTCTAAGTGTGCGGAATTCATTTTTCATGCACGTACCTTTACTCACATGATCAAGTCTGTGGATTTCAGTGGGACAGTTGACTGAAAGTCTTTTGCAAGATCAAGTCATTCAATAAGAGCCTAAAAACATTATTTTATCAAACAATTAAAATATACTTTTTTTTTGTTAGGGAAAATATTACTAATAATTTTCTGAGCACTATCAGTGTGTGGTGCTGCACAGGACATAAAACCAAGACAGTGGCATCACTGAAAAGCTTTCAGCCTAATTGATAGTTTGGTATGTTCACAGGAAAGCACAGGAAGGATCCTGATGTTTTTGGAAGAAGGAGACAGCTGTCAGCAATTCTCTGCAATAAAAATCTCTGCTAGTGATGTCAGTAAGCTGGTATTTGTACAGATTTGCAACACAATAGTTCCATATCCTAATTAATGGACTGTCAGCTACATACAATTTGTGTCCATATCTGAGTGGCATACAGGGCTGCTTTTCATAATATTAGAAACCCTTCATACGAGGAAGGCAATTATCCTATTTCATTATTGCTCAAACCCCAACGTGGTTTGAGTAAATCAACCTTCTTTTGATTTAGTGCCAAGTGGAAAGTGTCAACTGAAGCTTTGTGTTGTGCAACAGACAATGCATTAAACTGCATCACATCACAGGCTACTTGTCAGAGTTAAACAAGAATGAAAAGTCATCAACCAACAGCTGACAGACTTGTATGAATTCTAGTTGTTTTCAGACAGTTTGACATATCCCGTGATCATGCTTTGTCTATAATGTCACATTTTTTTCATGCAGCATTGTTCTATGAACTGAGTGACTCCTGCAAGGTTCTCATCACAACTCCCACAAACTTCTTGAAGGATACAACTACAATGATATTTAAGGTTGACCTTAAGGTTGTCTTCAGACAGACTGACCAAACCCCCCTTCCCCATCTATATTGTATCTTATAGTCTGCCCCAAAACCAACCTACCCCATGTTTCTTATTTCTCAAGGATATTCTTACAATGTATTCAGGTTCCCTTATTGCATGCAGAACCTTTCAATAAATTCATCTGTGGACTATTTACCTCTCCTCCCAAGCTTGTATTTACTCAAGGGTATTAGAGGAAAGAAGGTTCATGGTTCATGACTGGAGTATAAACAATGAATTGACAAAACCTAATAATACTAAATTTACCCTTCTATTGTATTTTCTATTTTCAAGGCCCTATACATATTGTAACTAAAACTGAGACTGTGTATGATCATTTTTAAGGAAACATGGAAAGACATATACAAATACATAACTGCTTTATATCAGTCAACACTACTGATGTTTCCAATCCTTCTAGTCACATTCAGTCAGAGTTCCCATTCATTCACTTGGGACTTTTTGCCTTTGCATGTAATTTGAAGTTAAACTCTTCAGTGAAAGATTGATTTTTTTTCATAGTTGCTTTAGTGATGCAATCAACTTCGAAGTGGCCTACAGTTATATTAAATCTCAAGCAAACAGAAATGTTTGTATGGGTTTTTTTTAAAAAAAAAGTCTTTGTGAATACAATTCTCTTTAAATAAATGAGAATTCCAGTGTTTGGAACCCAACCTTTACAGACATAATAACTGGGGGATTAAAATTATTCATTGATTCATTATACAAATTGAGAGAAATGCAAAAAAACCCCCCAAAGAATGAAAGGTGACTTAGAAACTGGATTTTATATTAATTTGCTGATACAAAATTAATTGAAGAACAATACATTTAGTGCCTCACCATCTGTTGACTTCAAATGTCCCTTTATTAGCCCCTCCAAACATTGCTTATAACATCCTAAAAAAATTGGTTTGTTTATATTAGATAACTTTAAGGGGGGAATATTCTTCTTAAAATATAGGCATACCTCATTTTATTGCGCTTCGCAGATATTGCGTTTTTTACAAATTGAAGGTTTGTGGCAACCCTGCGTCGAGCAAGTCTATCGGCACCATTTTTCCATCGGTTAGCATTTTTTAGCAATAAAGTATTTTTTAATTAAGGTCTGTACATTGTTTTTTTTAGACATAATGCTATTGCACACTTAATAGACTACAGTATAGTGTAAACATAACTTTTATATGCATTGGGAAACCAAAAAATTCGTGTGAGTCGCTTTATTGCGATATTCGCTTTATTGTGGTGGTCTGGAACAGAACCCACAATGTCTCCCAGGTATGCCTGTACTGTATCTAGCCAGGAGCCATCACATTAAAAAACAAACAAAAAAAATCAGTTCAATTGTGTGTCCTTGGAAGAAAAAAAAATGATTTACAATAGCTTTCATACATAAGTCTGTTTGCTGAGAATTATTCTATAAACTGTATGCTGGGATGACAATAAATTCACAATCTCTGCTAGTTGCTAAACTAGCCACTGCTCTCTCTGAGTCTCTAAATTTAGTACACTGTAAGTGGTGATAGGAATTCAGTGATAAATATTGTTGAAGAAGGTTAAAATGAGTTAGAAACAGTTGGAAAGATTTTCCAAGTGTGGTAACTACAGCTGAGCATTTGGCTCTGCATTACCAGAATATGCTTTCCTATTTTAAGCCACTTTCCGCAGATCCCCTGTTCAAGGCAAGCTGAGCCAGTGGCAATTAATTCTAGACAACCCCTTGTATCATTCGATAGACTTGTTCTCATCAAAGCCTGGTTTAAGGAGAAGCCTCCTTTGATTCTGATCATTTAATTAAGTGGAGAATTGTTTCATAAATCCAACACAATGCCTTTTAAATCTATTATCTTTGCATTATTAATAACCTGCAGCTCTGGATTCAGTCTGATCCATATATTTTTTAAAACATATACTGTCAATTCCATTGGTATGAACAGCATGTAGAAAACCTTGCCTTTCCCTGTTCATCTAACCCTGATGGCAATTCCCCACCAAAGCTCCAGATTTAAGCATGCTCAGAGTGGAGGATTATTTTAAAAGACTGGGACAGACTGATCCCTGGAGTAAGCATCAGCAAAATTACCTGAGGGCTGACACCAACTCCCTCTGGTTTCTTCCAAGGATCATCTCTTCCTGTAGCAGCCAACCTTATTTGGCAGACGTGCCACAAATTAAGCTCTAAGCCCTCTAAGTGCTACTTTGAGCCCCTTCCCCTGCCTGATGCACTGCTCTGCTTCCTGCTCCCTCTCTGACGTGCTGTTCAGGCTGCTTGTGGCACAGGTTGGCCAGCCCTGATTTAGTCTCCCCAAAACTAGTTAGTCTCTCTTGTCCTCCTCAAGAGAAAATCCCCAGCAAAAAGATGTATTAATTCTGAGGAAGGGGTTGGAGGGGATTTTTCAGGGGAAAATGAGTTGCGCAGATGCACAGAGACATTTTAGCTCTAACACTCTTTTTAGGGGTTTCCTCCCGACACATGCCCCTGGATGCCAACGCGCTCAGTGCACCAGCCACCTCAGGGCTTGGCACGCACCCATCTCCTTCACAGCAATGACTCTCCGCCAGGGCGCTGCAGCAGCATGAGGTGCCTTCATGTCCTTTCAAGGGTGCCAGGCAAGGCCAACACTGCCAGGGACCCACAGGTTTCAGACAGGGCGTCAGAAACACCCTGCCCTACTGCAGGGCGGGACCCACGGGCAACTGGTGCCTCCCGAGTCTGGGGGGCACCAGTGGGGCACGACTGGAGGGGGGTCCCCCCCAACAGCCAGCTGGTGACGGGGGGCAGGGTCCCCTGCGGCCGGTTGCCAAGCGTGCCGGTGGCACGGCACTGGCGGCCACTGGCGCCCCTGGGCGAACTTTTAGGATCGGGCCACCCTCACCAGGGATAATGCTAATAATCACCATCGTCACGTCCCCATGCCCGGGCCCCCTTTCCGTCCGCCCACGCCTGTGTGCTGCGGGCCCAGGCCAGGCTGGCTCAGGCGCCGCGCCCGTGAGGGGCCAGGGGCCAGCCCGGGGGCTCCGAGGCCGCCCCGCAGGTGAGGGGAGGCGCCCACCCCGCGCCGCTCCAGCTGCGGCGGCCCAGCCCAGATGTGCAGCGCCCCCGCCGGCGGGCGGAGCGGGAGGAGGAGGAGCAGCGGCTGCTGCACATGATCCCGCTCCTCCCCCGAGCCCGCGCCTCTCGCCGGCTGTCGGAGCGTGGCCGGCGCGGCGGGATCCAGCCCGACGCGGGGCGGGAGAGGGGATAAAAGCCGCGGCTCCGCAGCTGCAGCTGCAGCGAGCGTCTCCCCCGCAGCTGCAGCCGGGAGCGCCCCTAGCGGCTCCCTCCCGCCGCCTGGGAAGTTCTCGCGGGCCGGGAGCATGCGGGGCTGGAGCCTGCCCCTGCCATGGGCGAGCGGTCGCGGCTCCCCCGCCGGCGGGCGCCCGCACGGCCAGGTAATGCTGCCGGGGGGGCGCGGGGACACGCGGGGGTGGCGGCTCCCCCGGAGGGAAGCCTCCCGCAGCGCCCGGCCCCCGGGCTGGGGATTGGGCTAGAACTTCGCCTCTTCCCGGGCCCGTCGCGTCGCTGCGCGGGCCGGTTCCGGCGGGGTCAGCCCCGGTCGCTCGCCCAGGTGCCAGGAGACGTGGGTAGCGCCCGGGAGCCTGAAGGCAGGGCCGAGCCGAGCCGCCCCTTTAGCTGTCGGGAAGCTTATTTCGGTGGTCTGTAGAGCCGGCACGTAAGCTGTGAAGCCAGGTTCGCTTGTACAAATGCAGCCAGGCAAGGAGAGGCGATGTTAGGGCTAGAGGATCTTGGCCCTGGCAGCGCCTCTTCTTGCCCCCTCCAGGCACTTGGCATGGCAAAGGCCACTTGCAGGAATTGCTCCCGCTCTCCCTCTGCATCCATTCAGTCACGTTGAACGGGTCCACGGAGCTTGTGAAAGGCAAGGAGAAGCCCTACCCTGGCTCCTAAACTTTCCTCTGCAGCTGCCAAGGGACTACTGTAGTGCTGCTGAGTTTCAGCTTAGTGCAGACCATTTTTCCCCAGTCCCTTGCAGGTGCTGTGATAGGTGTAGGAGCTATATTATGAGCAAATTTTTAGTACAATAGGATGACTGAAGTAAGATGCCCAGCACTCTTCTTCCTTTACACCATGCCAGCCAGAGGAGCTAAGACAACCAACTGTGTGCAGTTGTCATTGCCAACATTTTGAACCTTGTCTATTGCCCCATTGATTCATTTGGTTTGCAGACTACTGTACCCCTTAGGGCTGTTGTGCAGCACTGCAATCTAGGCAGATGTTTCTTGCATTCTGTTTGTGTATTTGATCATTCTTTGCCTGTGTGAACTATTTAGCAAGTGTTGTTGCAGAGTTTCAGCCCACTTTTTCTAAATTGCCAGTGTTTTTCTGAATCTTGGTCCTGTCTTCTGAAGTGTCAGCTACTCCCTTCCCCCTCCCAGCAAAGTAGTATCCATAGATAAACACTATTCTCTCCCCCCAGATCAGTAAAACTAAGAGAATGAACAGCAGGAAGCTCACTGATAGGGAGAACTAAAATCCCACTTTATACAGCATCCTAGTCCGGCACTGAAGGATTTGAATTCATTAAGCACAATTATCAAGTCAGTTGTGCACCCACCCTGTAATAATTTCATATCAACTCTGCTTAAATGTTGTAAAAGTAATATACCTAGGCTTTAAGGCATTTGATATCTTCCCCAGTCCTTGACATCTTGTCATAGAAAGAAATCAGGTTGGTTAGTCAATGACTTGCAGTAAATCCATGCTGGTGGTTACCTATTTTGTCAGCCAGATTACTATGGACTGTTCAACTGAACAGCAAGGGAGAAGCATCCAAGCTATTTGTTGTAGCTTGTGGACTGGCAGTAGTCTTCAGACCAGCTTGGAACCACTTTACATATAATGTTCTTCCAGGTAACACCACCTCTCAAGCTATTAGATCTTGTAGATTAAGTGAGTCATCTGGTCAACAAAAACAACCAGAACAAAACACAACCATGCATCAAGCTTTCATAAAAAGGAAATGAGAGAAGACTTTTGTTTATGGTCCCCTGGTGGCTTGTTGCTGCCTGTGAATCATCTTCCTCCTAATTAGGAATCCCTTGGATTAAGACTAGTGGGTCAAATTCATTCCTAGTCATTCCACTGAGGTCAGATTCTCTTCCACATTAGCAGGAACTGATTAATGGAGGCTGTAACAGGGTGGGTTTCCCCCACCTTGGGGAAGATTAGCATGCTATAAAAGAAAACACAGGGGAGGCAAGGCACTTCACTCCACAGTAAGACAAGATGAGTAAAAGGTAAATGCCTAAAATGCTTTAGGTCACACTACTGTAAAAAACAAAAGAAAAACCAAGTGAATACAATGGGGACAAGTGTAGGCTAGTTACCTCATGGTAAGAAGTGTGTCTTTTCTTAAAACTTCTTTTCATTGCTAAGTGGGCTTTGTAACAACTCACTTGCCATCTACTACTAGATCTTACCACTAGGTATTGAGTTGAACTGGTTACCAAAACAGACTTCAAGATTTTTGCTGTGAAGGCATACTCTTATCACTTCTGTCCGGGGAAGGGCACAAAAGGAAAAGGTAGCTCTGCCTGAAGTCACAGATGGTGTCAAATATATGAATGCACCAGCCAGCTGTAGTTCAGTAGTATTTCTCTTCCATCATGTTACTTGCTTACAGAGATTAAGGACACTTGATTCCCAGATAATCCAGCTCCAGTCTGCCAGGAATACAAATGTCCATGGAAGAGTAGATTCAGAGAGTGCCTTTGGCCACCCTAAAACAAACACTTAAATGAAACATTTTGGTTTTTGGTTTAAGTGAAATAAAAGTCTTAGTGTGGGGCAAGGAATCTTCAAAGTCTCTTTAACTGCTCACCAAATACCATGCTAGTACAAACTGGAGGCATCTCCGTAACCAATACCCCTTCTTTTTATCCAAGTATATTTAGTATTTACAGGTGGCTAGAACTCCTTATAAGAAAAGAGCAATTGGCCATGATTAACCAAAGTGTTTGGGGATATTCTTCAAGCAGATGTATGGATTGTTGAGAATATTTTTCTAGCTGATGGGGAAATCCTATACGTCTACCTGACTTTTCCCAAGTCAGAATTTATTTGAAAGATATTTGTACTCTCAAAAAAATACTTAGTTCATTTTGCTTATGATGAAAGAGTTCAAATAATGTCCAAAAAGTAATTTAAAGATGTTAAGCACTTCCAGTTTTCCATTAACATTAGGAATTCATTTAATTGAAGTTCTCTCGAGACTCTGGGATGACTGAACCTAGTTTGGGGGCTGTGCCCCCAATGACCAGTGCCCCCCTACTATTAGGCTCCCTGAAACTCTGTTAGTAGAGTTGCCCCTATTCTGTTAGGCTCAGTACTGAACTTTTGCCTGGGGTACCAAAAAAAGGTAAACTGTGCCCTGATCCTACTGTATCTGCGAAGAAGCCACATTACAATGCCCCTTGGCACTGCAGAAACTTCAAGTTAGATGGTTTCAACTGCTTTTCAATAGAAGGTACCTCCTGAACTGCATTATGCTCATACAGCATAGCACCCAGGCTAACTCTCTCTGCCTCTTAGCAGTGAATGAACATGGCATACCAAAGTGGCTTTGCTGAGCTGCAGAGTTAACTAGCTGGGGTGCTGAGCTGTATGAACACAACATTATCCATGCCACATTACACCCAAATGGCAGAATTAATTTGTTTTTAGCAGAGTTCATTAGCTTCTTTATACCACTGTGCTATGGTAGTCATAATAAAATCAGAACCAGAAGCAAGACTAAAAGTAGTTTTTAATAACACATCTGTGGAACTACCAGGACAATGTTGCAAGTTGTCCTTTGAAAATTAATTGGTCACTTTAATATAATAAAAATAACATAACATCTAAATACAGGTGGCATTATAGCCCAGCTTGGATGAGAAGTCAGGGGAAGGAAGCTGGGGATCAAAACCAGTTGGGTATGTGGGATAGTCTCAGCTTTCTCACCTGCCCCCATCTCCTTGCCTACCCAGGAAACAAGGTGGGACTCTAGAAGTAGCAGGAAGCAAGAGGTAGAGAGACTGGGAGTAGCACAGGCAAGCTTGATTCTAGCATTTTCTGCCTTTCAAGGATTAGGTTTTTTAACCTGGTTACTGGTTTTCTAGTCTGGACTATGTGGGACAATTACTGAAATCATGATGAAAGGTTCAAATCAGGATTTTAAAGTTCCATTTTTCCAAGTGTTGTGCAAACACACAGGGATATGAAGCAGTTACCCTCAAGGAGCTCCTGATCAAATTTAGTTTAATGTTTAGAAGTCTAGTACACTATGAAAGATCCCAAAGTACCCATGCAATTTAAGTTCCTACAGCCAACTCATTTTACAAGTCAGTAGGACTGAATTATGAAGTCTTACTGCTCAGGTGGGCAGCAGGGTGGCAAGGGGGAGCTGGGAGTCAGGTCAGGGAGACTCTTGGAGCCCCACCCCTAGCTTCCAGGGTTTAAAAAAAGAGTTGCCACCATACTGCCCAACTGGACAGTAAGAGAAAGCCAGCAAGAGGCAGTGAAGCCCCCTGCTTCTTAAAAGTCAGGAACTGTCAGTGCTTTCCAGGGGGAGGGAAAGCCCACCCACCCAGACTATCCCTTATTTTCATGTACTTACATCAGTAAAATGATGAGGAAAAAGTAAAGCTCATAGTCATTATAAAGTTCTCCAAGCAGGAAAGGTGGTTACAAACCATCTTAAGTTGGAAGAGTTAATAGCATGTTTATTTGTGGTGGTCATTGACAAAACACAATAAGGAAGGGAAGGAGTATGGTCACTGCTCATACTTTGACCAAATATTTGGTTGGCTCTTCATGGAGGGGTTAGATATATAGTGCATGCCTATATCTGACGATACACGTTTTATTATTTATGCTGGGATTATCAGTGGGGGACCCAGTCCTAGATAAAATTCCATTGTACAAATGCTTAGTAAAATAATAGTGCCAACCCTAAAAAGACTTTATGGTTTAAAACGAGAGAGAGACAACAAGCGTCTGTAAGAGGTTTTGCTTCCAGGGGCAGCTGCTGCACCTCTTAGGGGCCATATTATGCTAGTTCTCATGCCCTGGCTTTCCTAATCTAGCCTTCAGATACAGCTACCCCTTGATTTAACATTGTGCTTACATTGTTCTTGAAATAAGCAACTTTAAGCAAAACAATGTTAAACGAATCAAAATTTCCCCATAAGAATTAATGTAAAATACGTAGGGTTAGGTTCCAGGGAGACCTTTTTTGCTGGACACAAGATATTATCTACTTATACAGTATAAACTTGAAATAATTTTAAACGAACAATTTAATACAGGTATAAGTTTTAAGTTACTTATACAGTCATGACGAGTTAGAAACATTCAGGGAAGCCTTACACTGACACACGGTAAACAACAGTGGCTGCCACACTGAAGCAGGAGCATTGCTTGGCTTACATCACAAAGCAGTTACCTACTAGCAGGCAGCGGGCAAACAGTGTTATAACCGAACACTGTGCAACTTTAAACAAGTATGTTCTCCGATAGATCAGTGACATAATAATGAAACAGTGTTAACCAGACAACATTAAGTAAGGAGCTGCTGTACCTGGATTTCAGCTTTTGGTACCTTGCTGAAGTTCTCATTGTTAGGCTGCCAGTCAGCCCATCCTCACACTTTAGCTTGAGCAGGTCTTTTACCAATCCCAGTCAGGCTGCCTTTCAGGGTACCCTACCCCTCCTGGCACTTGTTTAGGTACTAATCCCTGCCACAGGGCTCCGGGCTCTTGGAGTACAGTACCCAAACTGCAGGGTGCTTTACTGGCATCCTCTGTAACAGTATTGTTTCTCATGCATCCTTCATGGCCTCCTCCCCTCCTTTTCACCACCCCAAACTTCACAGTTTTAACAGAAACAAAATGAATAACTTATCTTCCTGTACACTACTCCTGAAGAGACTCCTTTGGTTGTGAGGATCTGAGCCAAACTAAAGCTTGGACCCCAGGCTCAGACTTATGTGGCCCTTCCATTCACCTGATGTGGCTTGCTGTTCCTAAGGCCCGGGTGCCGCTTATTCAACAACCCACTGTTGTACTGCCTGCAATTTGTAGACTGGATCCTACAGCCCATTTACCTGTGCTACTTGCACCTGCAGCTAGTCTCCTTGCAAGCTGCACTTGCTCTGTCAACATAGCAGGGGTTCTTTAGCCCTTTGCTACCCTGCTCTTACTTCCCTGCTACCCTATTCTTACTTCCTCTAAGTAATAGGGGGCCCCTGTTGCAGTGGCTATAACAGTGCAGAAAATGAGGCCCTGTTTTGACTGCTTCCCCACCAAGCCCACAAATAATACAGAGAAACAAGCACCACTTACTCACTTCTGCTCCACCTGTGCCAAAACTCAGCAGTTAAGGAGCATAAAAATGCTGGGAGGGGATCTTGAACACACCTTTTTAAGCTGTCTACACTGCTGAGAGGGGGAGCAAGTGATAGGGTTTGGTTCTCTGAATCCATGGCTTAGTTGGGAAGTGGTTATGATACAGCCTTTGACAATTACAGCCAATATTTAGAGCAGTAGTCACAGGAGGCTAGGTGCCTACTTCCTTTTCTAACCAATCTCCTGTGGGGGAAAAAACCAAACAAACCCAAAACAAAAAACAGGAGAGTATGGATGAGAAGAGAAAGTTACAGTTAAAGGAGGTCACATCACACTCAGTTTGTGCATACTTCTTTACTAAACAGACACTTACATTTTACCTAATTCACTCTTGCGGCAAAAGTGAAAGGGCTTTTTTCTGTTTTGTTTTTAAGGAAGGACTTGAATAAATCCAGAGAGCTGGCTTGGTATATGAGTTTTTAAAGAGCTTTCCAGGCAAGGAAGGATGCATAAAGAAATCTATGAGAAGATAAAGTGGGACCAAGGTTCCTGCCATCCATGACTTATTTGAGGTGTCTAAAATGCAGAAAGCTAGTTAAGGACATCTTAAACCTTACAGTGATCACATGTGGCTTGATCTTTGGGAGGTTAAAACAGGTGTTGGTGGACATTTTTTACTGCTGAAAAAGATCAAGACTGAGCCAAGTTCTCTTCTGTACGTAGGTCTGGCTCCAGTGAAATCAATGGGACTATTCACTGAATAAATGCCCCATAATTCCTATCAGGCTTCATCACAAAAACATCGCAATATAGCTACATGCTCTCTAAAAATACTAGCTCAAAACATCAGTAAATACAATACACTTTAAACCCATATATTAATAATCTTCAAATGTATGTCCATACTTCATTTTACCATCAATCAAGGATATTAAATGTTTCTTATTAAAATATACATACAACATTATTGTAGAACAGTAATTAGTATATTAGTCAATGACATCCATGATAGAAACATATCTTAGTTCTGAAGTCAGGATTGCAAAAGTCAATCAATGAATGAGTGTGAGTTGAGGTTACTGTTCTGTGATTACTCTACTTTGGATTTGAGAACAATAGTAGGCTTTGTTCTTTGTTGTCCCATGAAGTCACTTGCACTTGTATGAGGTGGTGAATGCATTTCCAAAACAGTGGTACCTCTTTCTCTCTCTGAACATGTTTGATTGAATGCAGAAAGTATGAAACAATGAGGAATTGCATCCAGTCTTCTTGTATATCATAGACTGGAGAGTGGAATTTATACCACAGTCCTGTGTAAGTATCGATGTAGAACCACACTAGTACCAAAATACCAGTGAGACTGTGCTTCTAAAAGGATGAGGCACACTGCTCTCCAAATATCTTCTCCACACCCTGTTTCTGATTTCAAAGTGGGAATGGGGCAAGTAGTCCCTACCCATTCTGGAAAGCAAAGACTAGTAATGTGAACAGCCTCTACTCATCTGTGCAAGGTCAAGAAGCCTTTTCTTTGTTAGGTAAAGTTATATTCCAATCTGATATGGACAATAAGAAGTAATTTACTTGCTACTTGATGCTTAGATTGTGTAAATGATATAGCTGTTCTCATTTAGCAACTCTAGCAGGCTTTAGAAACCATAAGAGTCGTATCCTCTGAGAATCTGTCTTTGTATCTGTTGTTATAGTAGGCCCTTGTGAGACGTAGTGGAAAGGGACAGAAACTGCCCCACTAAATTTCAAGCATCTTCTTCAAAGTGTGGAGGCCCTAGAACATATCAGTTAAAAATAAGGTTGGGTTTAATGGGAGTGTGGAGGGGGGTTGTTGCTATTCATTGTTGTTTTGTTTTTAAAACGGGCAAAACATTGTATTTTTCCCCTAATCAAGTCCTGGGAAAAAACTGTATAAACTAAAACTTTAAAAAAAAAATATCCAGAGCCAGATGCCTGACTGGAAAATTTCACCCTGAGCTGTTTGTTTAGCAGAGAGATAAGAATCCAAAGCAATTTTGCAGTGCAGTACCATAATCTCTTCAATAATAAACATTTTTAAAACCAAATATTAATTCTAAAATGGCCTGCATCTTTCATTTGATGTTTTTTAAAAGAGCTGTTATACACCATAGAGATTACGTCCTTTTAAATGTCTTTATTTGATCTCTTTTTTTTCCCTCAAGTTGAGGAATAGAACATTTGGGTGCTATTCAACTTCAAGAATATCATGTAGTCAAAGAAATACAGTACAGGTTTCACTTTAGCTTATAAAAAGTAACAAATAGCATCCCTCTGACATTTAAACCTACATAGTCAGTTAGAAATTTCTCCGTTTGGAACTATGTGGCATTTTCTGATTAGGAACAAATAAATCTAAAATTGTTCCCCAGAAGACAATGAACACATCCATGTCAAGTGAGCAACTTCTCTTCGCCATATCAGAAGTTGCACCTTTGGCCATGGCTGGGAATAGTGCAGTAACTAATGGATAAGAGAACATGGTTTCATAGTTTGTAGGGTCAGAAGGGACCTGAACAGATCATCAAGTCTGACCCCCCTGCCATGGCAGGAAAGAGTACTGGGGTCAGATGACTCCAGCAAGGTGTACATCAAGCCTCCTCTTAAAGACCCCCAGGGTAGGAGCCGGCACCACTTCTCTTGGAAGCTGGTTCCAGATCCTAGCCACCCTGACCGTAAAGTAGCGCCTCCTGATATCTAGCGTAAATCTACCCTCTGCCAGCTTCTGACCGTTATTTCTAGTCACTCCTGGTAGTGCTCGGGGGAACAGGAACTCCCCCAATGCCTGCCAGTCCCCTCTGACTAGTTTGTAACAGGCCACTAGATCCCCCCTCAGCCTTCTCTTTTGGAGGCTGAACAGGTTCGGGTCCTGTAGCCTCTCCTCGTAGGGCCTACCCTGCTGCCCCCTATCAGTGCTTCAGAAGTTTCATACTTGCCTTAATTTCAGTCCTGCTCTATAGAAAGCCATTTCTGACTCTGTTCTTGGCTGTAATAAATTTGAGTTCTTTTATCCAGTTGGTAGGGTTTTTTGTTGCCGGGTTTTTGGGGGGGTTTTTTGGGTTTTTTTTGGAAGGGAGAGCAAAATATAGTGTCAGTAATGTTAAGTTTTGCACTCATCTGCAAATTTTCACAAGGATGCAAAACAGTTGAAAAATCATGTCCTAAAAATAATTAGATTTAAAAACTAACCATGTGAAATGGAAAGGATTAATTCATTAAACAATGGCTGTATTTATTCAAAGCATTTGCATAAGAAACCACCCAGGTACAAATCTTAAATATTAATATTCTGTACTTCTGTATTCCTCTTTTCAACAGTGATTAATGAAAGGGAAATCACATGTATAATCTGTGGCAAGGAGAACTGGGAGACCCCTAAGACAGAGCCATAATGTCTTTAACCTGCCAGACAATATCTACTTGGCTTGGATTTCTTAAACTGAACTGCAAAGGACTGGCATGCCTCTTGGTTTTTACAGTAAGCGTATGTGGCAGTGCCTCTGGGATGTGTCCTACAGCCTGTATCTGTGCTAGTGACATTGTAAGCTGCACCAATAAGAACCTCTCTAAGGTGCCAGGAACTCTCTACAAATGCATAAAAAGACTGGATCTGAGTTACAACAGAATTGGATTCTTGGAACCTGAATGGGTCCCAATGCTATTTGACAAACTGAACTTTTTAATAATTAATCATAATAGTATTAGCAGTATTGTCACTGGAAGTTTTTCAACAACTCCAAATTTAAAGTACTTAGACTTATCATCCAACAACTTGAAGACACTGAACAGCCCTGTATTTCAAGAGCTGAGAGTACTGGAAGTCCTTTTGCTTTACAACAATCAGATAACACAGATTGATTCTTCAGCCTTTGGAGGATTGTACAAATTGCAGAAACTGTACTTGAGTTATAACTTGCTCTCACACTTCCCTTTGGACTTGTATCTTGGAAAACACAAACTTTCAGAACTTGTGTTACTAGACACTTCCTATAATCGCATCCAGTCAATACCCATTCAACGTTTAAGTTTAGTGCTGGCCAAACAACTTAGTGGCATCTATCTTCATGGCAACCCATTCTACTGTGATTGCACACTATACTCCATGCTAATATTTTGGTATCATAGACGCTTCAACTCTGTGATGGATTTCAAAAATGAATATGCCTGCATGTTACGTTCTGACCTAAAAGGTTCCAATAAACTGCCTTTATTGCACGATAACTTTTTGAATTGCTCCGAAAGCACCATCAATGGCTCTTTCCATGCCTTTGGCTTTATTCATGATGCGCAAGTTGGTGACAGGTTAATTGTACACTGTGACAGCAGAATTAGTGAGGCAGGCACACATTTCGTCTGGGTTAGGCCAGACAATAGACTCCTGGAGCCAGATAGAGAGATTGAAAATTTTAAGGTGTTTCATAATGGGAGTCTGGAGATAGCGAACGCTCAGTTGGAAGACTCTGGGTTGTATTCATGCATTGCAATAAATAAGCGAAGACTGTTAAATGAAACCATAGAGGTCAGAATAAATGTAAGCAATTTCACACTAAACCGATCCCATACTCATGAAGCATTTAATACTGCTTTCACCACCCTTGCTGCCTGTGTCGCCAGTATTATTTTAGTGTTACTTTATCTGTATCTGACCCCTTGCCCTTGTCGGTGTAAGGCAAAAAGGAGAAAAAGGAAACTGAACCAAAGCAGTGCCCATTCATCCATACTAAACTCTACCCCATCTCAGGATTTCCCAGCTGATGAGAAGAAGTCCAGCAGTGGTAAAAGAGTGGTGTTCCTTGAGCCTGTGAATGAGCCAAAACAGGGACAGAATGGGAAAGTAAGGCTGTTTCCCAATGAGAATATCATTGCAGAGAGCATCTTGAAAACTACCCGATCAAAATCCGATTCAGATTCTGTCAATTCTGTGTTCTCGGATACACCTTTCATGCCGTCGACTTAGTTTTCTGCCTGTATTTGTATTGTGCAGTTACATTTCTTAATACTTCGTCTGCTTGTAGCAACCTTCAGGAAAAAAAAAACAAATAAAATGAGGAAAAAATGTTTTAGAAAAACCTCCAGTGTCAGTCATTGAGAACAGCTTAACAGCTTCCTTTCCACAAATACACAGTAACAACATCTTACTTCAGGAAAGCAAACTGGGTACCATCAAAGATTTTATCTATACTACAGAGTTAACAGAGTCTTCTACCCCAACTGCGCACACAGTCCTGTCACCCATGGTTAGAGTTGCTTTCATCCCAAACTGGCCAACTCACCTGCTTTTATTCAGGCAGTCTCCATCCCTCCACAGCAGAAAGGACATAAGCTAATGCACTTGGTTGCTGATAGTCCTTTTGGGGATGTGTGGGGAACAATAGGAAAGCAATGGACGTCTGGCAAGTTCTCTGTGATTCTTTCCTCGTGAATTCTAAATGTAGCTCAGGTTGATGCAGAACACAAGAAACGTGGGACACATCTCAAAAGTCCTAAACGAGCACAGCTTCAGTGAGAATACCACAGCTCAAAATGACATTGTGCAGTGTGTCTGCTTAGTCAGACTAAGGTACCTTGGGTGTTCAGACCTGGGTACCAACCATTCAAGTTCACTACAGTTAGAATATACCCAAACTTGGGATAGGGAATACTTTGCTATATGACTTCTAGTTGACAACTACGAAGCAAATGGGTTTGTTGTAGTGTGTGTGTGTGTGTGTGTGTGTGTGTGTGTGTGTGTATTTTTTAAACTAAACATAAGAAACGGCTTCTTACGTGTATAAAGCTAAATGTCACTTCAGTATCACAGCAGCACCAGTTAACAGGCCTCCAAATATGAAAAGAAATACCTTCCAACTTGTTCCCTACTCCAATGGAAAAGAATCAAATGAAATTATAAAATCTGAGTATTACAAAATGCTCCTGTTATACTGTAAACATTTCCTGTAATTCATTTTTATGACTATGGACTGAAAATCTGTTGACTTGGAACTATGGGAAATTTAAAAATGGGGAAAATCCTGGTTACTTTTCCCACAAATGGTGAGATTGCTCATGAAAGATGAACAAATCAGTTTAATTATTTGGATCCCTGTGCTCTTTATTCAACTTCCTTAGGTGAAAGTTTTGTTGTTGACTTACTAACATAAACACCAAGTCTGGACCCCATTCTTCTGTGGTGGTTTGTTTCTCCAAATCCAATTTTGGATTGCTTTTTGATGTATTCTTTATTTTGCAAAACATGCAAGATTTTCATGCAATTTCATTTTAAAGATTTGCATTAAGGAAGATATAACATTTGAGTCAAATCCTGTAAGGTGAAGAATACCCCCAATTTATTTAGCTAAGCTTGCTTAGCCTCTCATTTTGAACATCTAACACTGTCAAAAAAGTCACATCCCCAGATAACTCACTAAATTAATGATTGGATAGTATTCTGTATTGCAGGAATTTATTTAAGAAAGAAATCTTTTAAAAATATTTTAATTCTTTCAAGTATATGTATATCTTTATTAGGCTGGACTTTGCCACTCGTGCTTACTGTAGGTTGAGTAGTATCTTCACAGAAATCAATAGGTCTCTAAAGAGAAAGGAACTTTATAAATTATTAAATTGAGTAGACCCTGCCTCTTGTCTCTTCAAATAATATACTAATAATAAATGACCTACCAAAATCAGAGTCAAGGAGCTATATAGTATAAGAAGAAGCAGTGTATCTAGCTAAGTGTTATTTCAATAGTCACTTAACATTTGAATGTTTTCACTAGAGCTGCACTTCCTGACTTTTAGCTCAGGTTAGCCAAAAACAGCCAACCAAATGAAAAAAAAAAAAAGGGCCAGGATGTTGCTAGTTAGTTTTTTCAAACAATTTTTTAGAAAACAAATTAAACCGTGAAAAATTGTTCCCAGGATATGTGCAAGTTAGGAGACAAAGAGAAGAATTAAAAAGCTGTAAGATTTTTATTCAGACATGTAAGGAAACAAATGTTTTTTTTATTTCACTTAATTTTTGGGTTGGAAAGATTTTTCAGTTTATATTAAATAAAATTTAAGGAACTCCTGCTTGGAAAATGAGGCTTTGTACATCCTTCTCTCACAAATCCCTCTTCTGCAAACCTTAATTGGAACACAGTCAGTAGTTCTGCATATACGATCTGGTGGTAGACAGTTCTAGGATCAGTGTTGAAATCAGTGGTAGTTTTACTGTTGACATTAAGGAGGAAGAACTTTTGAGAAATTTTCCTGCTTGCAGATTATTAGACTTGAAAAATTAAACAAGCTGCGCGACTGGGATGCACCCTTCATAAATGGTACATCATGGTCCTATTCCTAGGAGAGCCTGTACGTGTTGGATATGGTGCTGAGCAAATATTAACTCAGTACCTAGCTTTATCTTGCATAGGTTACTGGTATGGAGATGCATTTACATTTTTATAAAAGATGCTAATCCAGTCGCACATACTATGTATTACATAAAGAAAATATATTGTGACAGTTGGCCACAGGTATGATTGAAAAACTGGAGTTAGAGTATCTGATTTCCTTCCACTTGTCCTACTTATGATTAACTGGGTATTCCTAAGAAAGCCTGTACTTCCAAGATATGGTGCTAAGCAAACATTAACTCAGTACCTAGGTTTAGTTTGCATAGGTTATTGTCATGGAGATGATTAACTTGTATAAAAATGTAAATACAAGTCATAGCCAATTAGATGGCAAGGAAATCAGTTTCTGCCATTGGCCAGAGAGCTGACTGTCTAAATTTATCCTTATCCAAATGCACACCTGTTCTTTGTTCTAAGCCAACACTTGCAGTTACACCATTAATTCAGCACAGTGTATGCAATTTAAAACTAGTTTTTAGATATAGGGAAAAGCAAATGGATTCTGAACCCTTACACCTATGGGATTTACAGCCCATTGGAGCGCATAAGGATCTGTTGGGTCAGTCCCAAGCTGTCAACCTGTTAAAAGAAAAACTAAATGTAGACTAAGCAGCCACTATTTACTGCAGATGTTAATTACTTATATTTTAGTCAGTGCTTAAAATATTTAGCTGTGTGATTATACATCTAAGATGAGGCTAAGAACATTTCTTAACAGTGTAGCAGTATTGGTATTTCTGATTTGTTTTATCACAAAGTTAAATGGTTTGCCGTTTCAACTGAAAGAAAGTGTTTAAGTAGTTCTGTAACGTCAATCTTTCTAATATTTACAATACAACAATAGCACACCTGTGATCCCAGGCTGCTATGCAGAAGGCCATGAACTGTCAACAGTGTTTCATTGCTCACTCAACAAACATGCCACCCTGAATTTGACCCAAGTTTATCCTCTTGTGTACAGAATAGGAGTCAATAAAATCATCAGAGACAGCAAAATGCCAAGACTGAAAAACTGGGTACTCTAGTAATCCCAAGTGATCAGCAGAGAAGCCCTACTATATTAAGGATTGATTTTTTTTTTTCCCCCCCTATAAGCTGTAGCATCGCTTTTCTAATTTTATATATCTCCAACAAGAGTTAAATTATGCCATTAATGCACAATCAGCTCAAGTCTGCAGGGGGCTGAGCACTCTGGCCTTGATCCAGGAAAGCTCTTAAACCCAAGATATAATACAGAAAAGGCACCGCCCCTCTGGTGCACAGTCTCTGTGTCACCTTTGGAACAAGACCAGCATGAGCCATTCTCCATCAGGGTCATATGACTACAGATGAGTCTAGCATTGCTGGTGAGGAGAAGCAACAGGAACAACTGGGTAGGAGAGTAAAAACAATTGTCCCCCTTCCTTAACAATCATTTATGTTTGAATTTGTGGATAGTCAGCTGGGGAAGCAGTTCTGTGATACCTGTTTGACAACTGCCACCTTACTATTCTGGTTCTTAAATTTCAGATTTAAATGATAACATGAAACCAGTGACACAGCTAAGTGACTGGAAATTTGGTCTGGCAAGTCAGCAAGTCATTTATATTGCAAAAGATTTAAAACAAACTCCCAATTATATTAGAGGTCTCCTTGGTATACCCCACCGTCAGGGTTTGTAGTTTTTTTGTTTGTTTGTTTTTTGTTTTTTTTTAAAAAGACCATGCTTATATATTTAAACTTGTGGGCCCAGATTTGAGTGGGCTGTGTGGTCCATTTCTGTTTATGCTCATGTATAAGTTCTGTCATTTGCAAAGGCTTTGTATACACTTGCTCCCAGAAGCAGGCTCCTACTGCTCAGCCACGATCGACCTTCGTATTCCTTTCCACACGAGCAGAACCCAGGCAGGAGACAACAGTGAAACCATCTTGTTGGTATCCTCTGCCCCTTCTTTCAAGCACAGTTGAAACTAAGATCCCTTTCTCCTGTCTCTTCTACAGTTACTCTTAGTATCTTAGAGTCATAGTTGACTGCAAAATGAACATGAGTTGTCAATGTGATGAAGTGATAAGTAAAGCCAACCGTACCCTTTCATGCATTAGCAGGTATATCATGAGCAGTTCTAAGGAGGTGATACTTCCCCTCTGTCCAGCATTGGTGAGACCGCAGCTGGAGTACTATGTCCAGTTCTAGGCACCGCACTTCAAGAGGGATGTGGATAGCCTTGAGAGAGTCCAGAGGAAGGCCACTCATATAGTTAGGGGCCTGCAAGTAAGACCCTATGAGGAGAGACTGAGGGACCTGGTCTCTTCAGCCTCCACAAGAGAAGGCTGAGAGGGGATGTTGTAGCCATCTACAAATTCATTGGGTGGGGAGGGGAGAAGTGGGCAGCAAGAAATAGGGGATACCCTATTTACCAGGGTGCCCCTTGGGGTTACTAGGAACAATGACCATAAACTGAGAGAGAGCAGATTTAGATTAGACATTAGGAAAAATTTCTTTATGGTGAGGGTTGCCAAAATCTGGCATAGGCTTCCAAGGCAATGTCTTTAAGAGGAAACTAAACAATCAGTTAGCTGCAGTCATCTGAACCCAGCACTCTTTCCTGCCCAGGGGAGGGGGTCAGACTCAATCTACTGAGGTCCCTTCCAACCCTAAAAATCTATGAAAACCCACAGGATGGATTCCCTGCTTCTTTTTTTTGGATTTAATGCATGTGGAACATTAACAAATAGGTAGGATATGTTTCTTAGCAGCAGTTTTGAGAGCTCTGTGGAAGTGATATAGACATACTGTAAACCTCTTGTCCTTATTAGGCAAAAGAGAGTTAAGGGTTAAGCTGTGACATAGCTGGACAGTGCAGACAATGTCCACACCAGAGTTCTCTACAGGCTTTGGAGAGAAAGCATGCCTGAAGTCCTGTCCACCAGGAGATCCAGGATTTTCTAAAGGGGGTGCAACAGAAGCAGCCTGCACTGCAAGAATGGCTACACCCCTGCTCCCACCCCCTCACACCACAAGAGGCAAACTGTGCCCCAGAAGCACAAGCAGAGACCTATGGGTTTTTTTCCAAGTCCCTGACGCAGGTAAAAATGTTCCCTCCCTTCCCCCACACCTCCCCTCCCTGCCAGCCCACCCCTGCTGCTGAACCCAACTGCCCTGGGGGCAAGGGGAAGGGGAAGGCTCCAGAGCTGCTCCTGCCCTGCTCCAGCCAGGCTGTTTGTGGAGACAGGCTCACCTAGGGACAGCCCCAACAGTATGTCGGTTCCCTTCCCCTATGACTGCTCTTGGACTGATGTGGAGCAGTCCCGGGCCAAGCCTGGCTCCACATGGAGCCCAGCTGGAGCAGGCAGAAGTAGCTCTGGAGCTCTCCCCAGCTCCTGCCCCCAACCCCAGGGCAAGTGGAGACAGTGGTGGCAAGGGTTGGTAGAGAGGAAGGGAGGGGATATGCCTCTGAGCGTGCAGGGGTAGAGAGGGAGAGATTCTTACTTGCTTTGGGGTCCTAAAAGAAAAGTCCCCAACTGCTGCTCTCAGGGTGGTGGACAGAAAGGCAGGTGAGTTTGTGCCATTGCATCTCCCCACAGTCTGCCTCTGCTGCTGTCCATAAGATATCACTCCCCTTTATGGATAGCATAAACCACTGAGTACCCTCATCTTCTCTGTGCTCTCCAGTAGGGAGTAAAGATGGCAGCTGTGATTGATTCATTACCACTTGAGCTGGGAGAGATTCTATGACTGTCTTAATCTAGGCCTACATGGTGAATATAAAAAGCAGCTCATTGGCCTTACCAGTGGTAAGTGTCATATCATTGCTAGATGTAATTACTATATAAAAAACAGCTGATATTTTCAAATAGGTTGTAAGCAGGATGGGCTTGAGGAAACGTCAGTTTTAGTCAGAACATTCACTTCAGTTAGACATATCTGATTCTTCTGAATTTCTTTTTAATGTTGCTGGTGAAAAAAAGTGACTGGGTCCTTTTAGAATATATAGCTAAAGAATGCCTTCTGCTTCTTTTATGTTCATTAATTCATTTGTAAGATTTGGTTGATCAAGGACATAGATGGGAATAGAAATTTGGCTAAGCACTAATTTTTGGTGGATAGGCAATAACTTTGCCTTTGCTTGGCTGTGTATTTCAAATACATCCTTTATGTCCAGTGTCTTAGCTCCAATCTTCAGAGTTCAGTTCAAGAAAAACAATTAATACATTTACTAAAATTTAGGATTCACACAGACTTAGATTTGGGTGGGCATGGATGTTAACTCAGTGGCCTTGGCCCACTCATAGCTGCACCCATGGTGATTTTTTTCCTTCCATTTCCTTAACATGCATCACTCTGGGAGGTGGGTACAAGTGAAAGGGTTTGTTACTACCGCCAAGGAATAAAAGAGAGCAGTACAAAAAAAAATTATCAAAACTTCAAAGATTTTATTTCTTAAAAGTAAAATGGGGTAATATCCTGAAGTTACTGGAGACATCAAATGTAGGTAACAGGATTTGCTATATGGGTCTCATTTTTAATATTTAACAGTTCTACAGAAAAAAAATGGACAGATTATTGCCCTTATAAATTGCTCTTATATTTTTTGTTGGTGCAATATACTTTTTTTTCTGTACAAGCTTCCCTTTTTTGTGTTTCTATGTAGAATAACTTTAATTGAGTAAAGTCTTAGATTCTTAATTGTTATATAGCTATAAATATATTTTTATTGTTTACAGCTAGGGTCTTTATCTGATCTCTTTTCAGCACCACAAAAGTTGAATTTGGATTTAGGTCTTGGCACACAAAACTGCTTAATCGCACGGGTGCAAACCCACAGTAGCAACACATTTCAATTTAACTTAAACATCTTGCCAAAGTAAAATAAACCTTTTTAAAACTGAAGTGAGACTGTGCACATGACTCTGTCAGCTTAACTGAATAGATTTAAAAAACAGAACTTAATTAAAAAGTGCTTCTCATGCCTTGATATCTAGCCTTCTTCAGCAGACAATCCAATAAGTGTCATATTATTCCACTGGACAGCTAAACCTTGCCTATATGATAAAATCTACATAATAACAATCAAGTTTGTCCAATCAAGTTAGTGTAACTCAGTTGAAAACTCCACTTAGCACCCATGTAAACATTCACCAAATTCAATGTACTTACTCCAGCTTGGATCTAGCATAACAATTACTTGTGAACTAATGTCCAACTTGGGGCAGGGGTGTGCACGTGCACATATGCAATGACTAGCTTACATAAGAGCTCGTTCATATATCACATCTACAGTTTTCTCTTTAAGAATTAATTACCACCATGCTGAAAAACTGTCTGGAAGATGAACAGTGCATCCTCAACAAAAATAAACTAACCTCACAAATCTTATTCAAAATTATGAATAACACTTACCAAGTTCAGGATGTATTTAGCTAAGGCTGGATCTGGACCCTACAATTGTAAACCTTGTGGCCCACACGAAACAAATCAGAAGCTAAGATGTTTCTAGCAATCCTCTAAAGACTGAGGTGCTGTAGGTAGTAATATACCACAAAGTAAAATAACTCTGATAGAGTCTTCTTTTGCCTGGAGTGGCTCAATTAGCCTTTTGCACATTTGGCCTTTTGTAGCTGAAGAGTTTGTAGTGCTAGATGTATTCTTGGGTTTGATTGTGTCAGACTTCGTGCTTTTTCTTCTACAGAAATGAGACAAGAATCTCTCAAACCCAGCTTCCCACTTCTTTAACTGTCATTGGAGAGCAAATCTCTCAGCCTACTACTGCTTACCGAGTAATTGCCTAAAACCTGGCAAAAGAAAAACACACTGCAAGATTCTCCTTAGTTTTTAGTGCCAGACCTAAGGTTTTTAATAGGTTAGCCAACAGGGGTTCTTCTCATGCAGGGACATGCGGGGAGGAGAAGGAGGAATTCAGTTCAAATGCCTCAAGTTAAAATAAAATCCGTTTTTTTTTTATAGCAGGTGTTCAATGCTGGCATAGAAAACCTCAATCCTTAATGTAAATTTGATGTCTCTAAAACTAGTCTTATAGCATAAGCACTTATACACAGATTCAAGTACACATACAAATAGTGGGCAGACTTTCATCCATACTGACTGGGAAGCCATTGTAAGTTTTCCTCATTTTAAAGCGCTACAGGCAAGATGAGTCAACTCATTAGCTAAGCTGTTATCAGTGAAGCTCTGCCAGAACACCCAAGCTGTGGTGTGGCCCCGAAGCAGCCAGCAGAATCTTTCAAAATGGTAAAATGACCATCACAGGAGTGCTGTGATAGCCACCCATTCCTGTGAAAAATAACCCTGCTTCTCTATTTCTTAATGAATAACAGCATGTTATCTCCCAAAGTCTTTTCAACCTGCACATTTCTTAAACTGAGATTTTTGGAAGTGCAAGGACAATAATTACAATGCAAATATTTATTTTGCATAGTAGTGTTTGATAAGAGAAGTTTCCATTAATTTTAGTCTCCCTACTCATCACGTAGATGGGCTCTGGAGTAGGGAGATATTTGATCTAACTAGCATTTTCAATGCACATACTTTTTATTTCCCCCTCTGTTTATTCTGGAAACAGAGATAAATGACTGTACTGTTTAAGTGAAATGTTCACATTTCAGCAAATCCTATCCACAATCCATATGTTCTACAAAGATAAGCTGGCTTGCTTATCAGTCTGTGGTGCATGCTGCTACACACACACACTCCAAATAGTTTCCTTCCTACAAGACAAAAAAACCCCAAGGAGCTATTATCTATGGTATCTACAGATAGCCAGGAATCTCAACAATCACTGGATGATGCTGGTACCTTTATTTTTCTTTTCTTTCTTTTTTTTTCCTTTTTTTTTTTTTTAATTACTTATTATGTTTCAATATTTACCAGATTTACTCAAATAGAAGATGACCCTGATTATAAGACAATCTCCCAATAATTAGATTCTATATAGGGAAAATATACACTTTGTTATACTTTTCCAGTTATAGAATCTAATATAACTTCCCAGTGCTAAAGCAGGGAAAATAAGTCTGTGGAATCAGGTAGCCCTTTGTTCTCTGCTTTCCCCCAGCATTTTTCCCTGGCAACCCCTTGCCCCTCTCCTTACTATCAGACCCTGCTCTTCCACAGCACATGGAAGTGAGGAGTAAATTTGAAAATAATAAGCTTGAAATTAAACATGGCTATAGCAATTTGCACATCATATGCATGCATTTAGTTCAGGGATTTCAGGGGGGGTACTTGGGAAAGCCCTAGGCGGTATGTGTAGGCAGGCAGGGATGGAGCACCACCACCCCAGCACCTCATGCCACCACCTCCCAGGAGCAGGGCCAGGTGGGGCCAGAACAGCGGTGCCCTTCTGCAGGCCCCACAGGCACTGCCTGGCCAGCCGGATACGGGGGGAGGCAGGGAAAGCTTGCAGACGGTGGCTGCTGCCACCACCAACCTGTGCTGCCACTGCTCCGCATCCAGCCACACACCACTTATTAAAAAAAGCTGAAACCCCTGATTTAGTTTATCCAGAATTGATGCATGTTACCTTTTTCTGAAACTGCTACAAGTTTTAGCGCAGATGCTCATAATTTTGAGTAGCACTTTGGCACCTACTTGTAAGGAATTTTTTTTTGGGCAACCCCCACCCCCACAAACCCATGCATATATATGTGTGTGTGTGTGTGTGTATACATAATATGTATACATACATGCACACACACAGTTGTAAAGTATAAGGTGTCTTGTGACTGATCCAGTTCACTAAACAATCCATAAAATGCATATACAGTCAACCATCATTATCCCCATTACATTTTGAAGTGCAGGGACACTGACAAATGAGACACTCCAGGTGTTTTAATTAGAGCTGCTCTTGGAGCCACTCTAATTAAAGATCTCCCCGCTCCCCCTGGCTCCTGAAGCAAGTGTATAAATGCTCATATTGACTATATGACTTACATCTACTATATGGAAGTTAATGAGATCTCTTCCTTGTATGTATGTCCTGTAGGGCTGTGTGAAGCTTCAGTAGCAGATTTGATTTGGAGGAGATTTGAACCCTATTCGGGGACCAAAACTTCAAATCCGAACTGAATCGAAAGACCAAGTAAAAGTTTCAGATTGATCTGAAGCATCCGAATCCTTTTGGAAAAACTTTGGGAAAAGATTTGGCTGATTCAGAGATTTGGCCATAGACTAAACAGGAAGCTGACAGTTGCCTCCAGCTGGTATGTCTGGGGTTGGGGGAGGGTGGTGGGGATTGGGGCAGAGCTGGGGCTGGGACAAGCTGCCCAGCTGGGGTGGAGGGGCACATTACTTGGGGAGGGGGACCTGGGATGTGGGTGTGGCAACGCTGAGAGTGGGGGCTCTGCCCTGCTGCCGCTTGCCCAGCTGGGGCAGGGATGACATGGCTCACCCCAGTTGGAAGGGGGCAAGTGGCAGCAAGGCATAGCCCCACTTCCAGTGCTGCTGCACCCACATCCCATGCCTCCTGCAGCGGCTGGCAATCAGCAGCAAGGCAGAGGCCCTGCTCCCAGTGCTGATGCAGCGCTGGGAGTGGGGGCTATGCCCTGCTGCCGCCCAGAGCGAGCCATGTCTGCTTTGCATCCCTGCACCAGCTGGGCAAGCCGCAGTAGGGCAGAGCCCCCACTGAGGCAGTGGCAGGCAAAGCTGGAGGAGCTGCACGAGAAGCCCCCATGTCTGTCCTGCCCATCCCTATCCTCCACCTATCCGCAGCCTCCTGGCACTTTATATTAAAAAAAAATAAAAAAATAAAAAAGCCCCGCAATTCACCAACTACAGCAGCAGTGACTGGGGCCTCTGGGACCTGGTGGCAGAGCCCCCACCATGCAGCATGGGGCAGTGGGGGGCACCAGGGATTGTCCCCCCCTGCCTGGCACCTGCACAGCAGCTGCCCCATGGTGCGGGTGCAGCATGGCTCCGCAGGGTGCCGCACGCTGCCAGGGAGCTCGGGTCGCTGGGCCTGAGTGGTGCCGGGCTACGGTTGACAGGCGAATTGAACCAGGAGCTGGGGAATCAAACCAATTCAATTCCACAGCTCCCAGCTTAATTCCCCAGCACCCACCTGGGAGCTGGGGCATCTCCACCTGTCAGCTGGAGCCCAGCACCACTCAGCCCCAGGGACCCGAGTTCCCAGACAGAACACAAAGCCCTGCCGAACCGCATTGCACCCATGCCATGGGGCAGCTACCATGTAGGTGCCAGGCATGGGAGACGATCCCTGCTGCCCCCCACTGCCCCGCAGAGTGGGGGGCTCTGCCACTGGCGCCCAGAGGCCCTGATCACTGCTCCTGCACCCGGTGAGTGCGGGGCTTTATATTAAAACAAACAAATGCCGGGAGGCTGGGGCCAGTCGGGGAATGGGGCCAAGCAGAGTAGCCATAGGGGCTTCTCCCATGGCTCTCCCCAACCAATCTGAATCAGTGCTAAATCTTCCAAAGCTGATTTGGCCGAATCGATTCAGACTACAGTGACCTGAACTCCGAATTGAATCACTGTCCTCCAAATCAGTCGAATTTAAATCACATACTTTCCTATTCACACAGGCCTAATGTCCTGTGCTTTGATAACTGTATGCAAATTACACTACAGTTAGTAAAACCTATGGAATTGTTGGCCATTCTCAGTCTTCAGACAGCCATAGCTCTTACAGAAATTGGCATTAGGCTATTACAGGAGAATCATAGCCTAGGTAAGCACTAGCTGTTAGTACAGACACTGTGTATTGCATTAGTGTGCTGGATATATTTCATTATGCTGAACTTTCTCCTTTTTATAGCAAAATAACCTAGGAGATCAAGTACAAAAGGAAATACAAAAGTTGAGGCTAGTAGGCCTTTTTCATCTTCTACGCAGAAATGAAGATTTTAATCTGCAAAAGAAGGCTAACTTATTATGAAGGCAAACACATTTTACCTAACAGAATCTCATAAATGTAGCAGCTCCTTCTAGCCAGAGGGAAGGCATTACCCATGAGCTAAGGGTGAGAAAAGTATAGTACAGTATAGGAGTCAGATGATAAAGAATAGCAAAAGCAGCATATGGACCCTGGCAGAAACATAGGTTTCTGAAATATATCCAGTCTTAATATGGATTTCATGTTTCCCGCCTCTGGAGAAAATGAAAAAAATATTTACTGTCTTGATAATGTTTGCAAAGATGACTTACCGTAACAAATAAGGAAACCATTTATCTTTGGCAGAAAGAAGAACTCTGTATTCATGGCATTTAATTCACATTGTGCAGTGCAGCAAGGCAGCTTTACTCACAGTAGGGAAATCATGTTAATATTATTCCATGGTCTCACTAGTAAGAGTCAGAAGATCAATTGGAATGAAATGTAAGCTCAAGTGGTTCTGTGACAGTCCAACCTCTTCCTTCCAGAAAATAAATAACTTTTAGGACAGTCAGGCCAAAATCTCATTATTGCATTAGGAGAGTTTGGGATTTTCTTCTTTTTATGAAAGCTCAAGTATATAATTACATTCAGCCTTAAAAAATATTGTGATATTTTCCTTCTGAAAACCTATTCCCTATTGAAGGGAATTATGAATCTAATAAAAAGGGCAGAGACAGTCCTCCAAGGTCCAAATATCCTTAGTCTGATTTTTACCAAAATCATAAGAGAAAGTGAGTTTGAGCATCAAACTCATATGAGCGAATAGTCACTAGAAGGTAGAGATCAGACTTAAGCAACATTTATTAAATAACACTTGAGTATCTTGATACCCTAATGTATGGCAAAGCAAGCCATAACCATACACTTGCAGTCTTAAAAGCATTCAGCCTTCCTCTAGCCTGGCAGATGCATTTCACTATGTTTATGTAAGCCTTATAATAGCAGCTATACTGCTACAAACATGAAAGTGGAAGTCACTATTTTGAACACTAGACCTGCTTTTATTGTAAATGTACTAAGCAGCGACTAGATTAACCAACTGTAAATAGTGTTCTGAAGCTTAAATCAACCAACCTTTACAAAGAGTTTCAACTTTGATAATAGAAATGTAAAGTACTATTTTAGGAGCATTATAGATAACACTGATAATACATTTATAGCACATAAACGTAAAGCCGAGCATTCTGCTATAAAGACTTTGTTCAATAAATTGTTTTTCCAAGAAAGAAGCTATAAAAAATGACATCACCTTCAAACCTCTATATAAAGTCCCTTTTTAGCAACCTGAAAGTAATGACATAAGAAATTCACGTCAGTTTATTGCACATATAATACTGTTACCACAGTTAACATTTACCTTTTATTTTTGACGTACTCCAAATGCATTTAACACACATCTTAGAATCACCTTATTTTAAAACGCATGCTGAATGGCTCTCAAAACCCAGCTATACAAAGGTAATTCATAGGGCACGTCCCCATGAGTGGGAACATTCATTCCCTTGGGACAAAGAGCAGCAGCACAAATATGTTTCCAGGGAATGCCCCTGCATGTGTGCTCTATCGTGTGGCAAGTTACCAGGGGTGGGATAGGGGAGGCTGGGGCCTGTAACTGGGCTGGGGGCCTCCTGGGAGAGGCTGGGGTCTCCAACCTACTGTCCTGGGGGCCTCCTGGGGCTCCAGCACGGCTCTGGTTGACCAGGCTCCACTTTTGCGTGGCGTGTGCACTACCCTGCTTTTTCCTGGTGCAGGCTTTTTTGACACAAGGATCTTCCAGTGTCAAGCTCCCTGCCACCCCACCAAAAAAAAAACCCCACTGTACTGCAAATTAGCAGTGTGGCAAACACCTGCATGTGTGGCATGTATAGTTCATGGCACCACAGATGTGTCTGCAGCAGCACAAAACACACATGTGCACTCATGGGGTCTAATTCAGAGGTTTTTGAACTTGTTAAACTCAAAGTGTGCCAACTCATAGTTTTTTTACTCTTTTTTTACTACAGAAAAATAATAGAGCAATTTCTTCTGTTGCAAGGAACTCAGAAAAGCCACACAAGGGTAGAATAGTTTTAACACTATTTGAAATCTCTAGGTTCATCTTACATGTGCCACAGTACACTGACTGAGAATCACTGATCTAGTTCAATGCCACAGCAGCTCTGAAAGAGTCATACCTCACTGGTTAGACATCAGAACCAGCTCACTTATCTGGGCTGCCATAGACTACACTGATTTTTCAACATCATTTCAAGCCTCTCATTCTTGGGAAAGCATTGTCACTGCTAACCAGCCCATGGAAAAAAAACACAAGTGTGTTATTAACCTACTGAAGAAATAACTGCTAAGGCATTGCTTTCTGCATTGTTAAGAAAACAACTTGGAAGAATCCCCAGGTGTCTTGTGGCAGATGCTGTTTATTTCAAGCCTGCATAAAAATATAGACAATCCAATTCAGTTCTCCAACTCAAGACACCTTTTTTCTCATTTCCTTATTTCTATGCATACTGGGCATCTATTATGGGTAGGCTAGGCCTCAGACATGTTGACCTAAAGATGACTTGTAACACTGTATTGTGATGTAGCCTGGGTATACCTGAACTCCCTCTGAAACCAGAAGAAGTCTAACCATAGCAGCACATAGCTCAGTGTAGGCTAATGTACTGTGCTTCCTCTTTAAGCACATTCTGGTATGCTGCACCACAGTGTGAAAAGCATATCCTTGGAGCCACTTTTTCCACATCTTACTCCCAGAGGAAGAAATAATCTCTTGTCCTTCATGAAATATATACCTGTCGGTATAGCTGTATTCAGAGGTGTGCTGGGGAGATGTGGATGACCACACTGGGCTCCTGCTCTTATTTTCCTAGGCCAAACCAAGCCAAGGGTAGACTACACCAGGCGTAGAACTGGAGTTTGGGTGTGTTAATGTGGTCTTAAATGTATTTTATGTTCCAACATCCTGGCAGCAAAACCACAATTATCTTATTCAATAAAGCAGATGAATAAGAATAACTGTATTCTATTAAAGACAGAAAGAAGTGTTGAGACACTAACATTCTATGTTAGTGAATGTTAGTGTCTCAACACTTCTTTCTTTCTTTAACATAAGAAAATGTTATTCCTTAAGTTTCTTTATATGCTACTATTAGTATACATGGTCTAGTAATACACAGCAAAAACTATGAAAATGTAATCAGGAAGGCTATCCAGTCCAGACAATGAGGACACATACAGCAATTTTCCTCCCAGCTTGCATGGCCCCACTACAGGCCAGCCACATATTCACTCCGAGAGAGATTACAGAGGGCCAGAGTAAGAAACAGGTCTGTGCCATGGCTAGTAGCTTAATTAAGGGGAGTTCCTAGGGCTGATGCTCTAGTTGCTCCACTTGGAAGGAGGGTGGGAGACAAAAACAGAAGCCACTGCAATTGCTGACCAAAGGTCGCCACCACTGGCAGCCTGGCAGTCACCACTGCCACTGTCCAGGGCACAGAGCTGTCCTGTTATGCTCTGGTCCTAGCCTCACCTTCTACTGGGCTGTGGACACTAAATTAGTGTAGCCTGCTCAGAGCCTTTGTTTCAGACCAGTGGGTGGGCAGGCCTTTTGGATATAGACATTTTCTCCCAAAAAAAAGATTTTATAGATTTTGATTTCTTGAATGTTTTCAGACCCCCTGTGAGATGTAAATAATATCACATACTGGCCATGTAGACATACTGTATCTGTACATAGTCTTGGAACCTTACTTTATTCATAATTTGAACGGATTGGACTGATTTTTGACAATGAAAATAAGATGACTACAGTTTTCTATATTTTCTTTAGTATTTAACATGTTAAAAATAGATGTGGGATAGTGAAAGAATATAAATGAAATGTTTGCATGCTGTCAGTCACAAGCAAACAAAGTCACATAAACATTCCATCACTGCATTAAACTTATGGTAAAAACAAAGACAAACCTGGAAACATATTCTACCTTTTCAACATCATGGGAAGATTGCTGAGGCTTATCCTCCCCAACCTGGGCATCCACATGGGGATTAAAGATGCATCATCCAGTCTGATCCTGAGTAGATCTGAAGTGTTCCAAATCTTCAGGAGCAAAGGTGAAAGAGACTTAAGGGCAACTTTGGTATTCTCATCAATCTTCCCATTTAAGGATTTAAGCTGCATCGTGCAAAGATAAATACTTGAGGTTGATCTGGGTTATGGCTGAACAGTTGATGACAACAGGGCTGCAGCTTCCTCAACATCTGAATGGTATCCCATGAAGGAGGAAGGGTAGGAATAGATGGTATCATTGTAAAAACAAGAAAGAGCATCCAAAGACAAAGCTGTCTTAATACTGTGTGGAGGGCTTTGATTTAGATTTGAAGGAGGCCAGCAACCAACATCCTATGAATTAATTTAAAAAGTGTTCTAATGATGTTGCTGGAATTCAAGGAGATAGGGAAATGGGAGTTGTTAAAGAGATAAGTAGAAACAATGGAACAACCTGTTGAATTGTGTCTATATACAAACACTGGAAGTAGGAAGAAAAAACAAGGGCCGCATCTACGCATTTATTAATGTGTCTTTGCTACTGCACATTAAGTTAATACCTTTAACATGAGGTACTAGATAAAGGTACAGTAGTTGTGCTAATGCACAGTAGCAAAAGAGAACTTTTTTGATGCTTAATGTGCAGTAAACTAATTCTACTGTGCATTGGTGAATTAGCATGGTTTTTGCCATAACGTGCTAATGTGCAGTAGAAGAGCCCACTGTGCATTAAGGCATCTTGTGTAGATGAGCCCAGGAAGGACTACAAATTAAGGCTTAATTGGCACCACAAAGTTTTGGTAGAACAAGTAACAAAACTTGAATATTGGTCTAGAAGAATATAGCTTCTTCAGAGAAGACAGGCAGGGGGAAAATGAAGGGGTATAGCTCTATAAAAGCAAGACTATATGTCTATCTTCATTCAAGTACATGTGAAAGATAGATCTATTGAATGTCTTTAGATAAAGATAAAGGGGGAAAATAATGGTAACAATATCACGATAGGCTTCTATTAAAAAGGGGAATTAATGAAGCTTTCTTTGAGCAATAGTGGGATTCAAACAATCTCTCCAAAGGACCACTTCTCCTTACCCTGGTATCTCTTAGAAAAGCAATGTGGAAGGACACAGTCTGTCAAGTTCTTGCAATGTGTTGGAGACAACTTTTTGTTTGAAAAGAAGAAAAGGAGAGGCTAGCTGAAATTTGGTTCAGAGGATAAAGGAGAAACTGGGTGAGAATATAAATGTGGAATGTAATTTGGGTGAAAGCAATCATGAAATGAAGAGTTCCAAGGAACAGGAATGTGTGAGAGCAGTTGAATAAGGATAACATTTTGTTTTTAAAGAGAGAGAGAGAACTTCAACAAACCCAGAGAACTAACAGGTAAGGTCTCTTGGGTAAACAATCTAAGGGATAAGGAAGTACAGGAAAGCTAGCAGTTCCTGAAAGGGAATATATTTAATGTGAACTATCTGATATGAAGAAAAGATGGAAAGAAAAAAAAAGATACCCCTATCTTTTCTCCATCAAGAGCTCCTTGAAATCAAAAGGGAATCTTAGAAACAATAAAAATATTACCTGACTAAGGATGGATCTGGAAGGAATAACACAAACCCATATGTATAGAAATCTGAAGAGATTATACCTACATTAGGAGTAGAAGACAAAGGAAAGTATAGGTCCATTACTTAACGGGGAATAAAAGATGATACCAAGAAAGCAGAAGTATTCAATGTTGTCTTTGTTTCAGTCTTCATAAACAAAGTTAATTAAGATCAGCTACATAACTAAATTAAATTTAACAAGGAGATAGCACAGCCATAATAGAAAGAGAACAAGTTAAAGGATAATAGAGAAGATGATGCATTCAAATTGGCAGAGCTTGATGAATTTAATTTTTGCACTGCTAAGAAACCCTTGAAGACTCTCAATATTACCAGCTGTTTGTGAGAAATCATGGGGATGAGGGGTGATCCCAGAGGACTGAAGAAATGCAAATAAACATAGCACCCATCTTTTAAAAAATAGGGGAAAAGGAGAACCCAGGAAATGATAGAGCAAGTAATCTAACTGTGATACCCTGGAAAGCTGCTGGAACAAATTAAAATTAGCCATGTATAACTACCTAAAGAATAAGGAAGTGATTAGACAGTCAGTACAGATTAGACAAGTACACATTATTTTAAACCAATCAAATTTCCTTTCTGAGAGGATAACTGGTCTGTGGACATTCTTCTTGCATTCAAAACTTGTCTAAATCTATTCCAACTATACTGTTGGTCCAATAAAAAATACTACCCTAAGAAATCCTTGCTTCTTGCATAATTTCTGGATCACCATGACTACTTCATTCTTACACTATGATCTAGATAAAATCATCATAAAGTTTGGGGGGAAAAACCACTGTCAAAGAATAGTTCAAAGTCAAACTTCGATCTTTCTTGAGTTTACTTCTATTCAGTAGTTTCATTATTGACTTTTCATTTAAAGTCAGCTGGCTTGGGACACCAAGCTGGGAGGTGACAGGATCCACTTTGGAGGACAGGATCAAAATTACCTTGAAAAACTGGAGAGGTGTGATGCTCTTTCAAAAAATGTAATCTTATTCTCTGATTTATTAGCAGGACTGTTGCATGTAAGACATGCAAGCTAATTATTCCTGCAAATATTTATGAGGCTGCAACTGGAGTATTTTGTTCAATTTTGGCCACTGCCTTGAGATCTGAATGAACCAGATCTCATCTGATCATAAAAGCTAATAAGTTTTAGACCTGCTAGTACTTGACTGGGGGACCACCTTGCATTTTCAGTCATAAAATACACGCAAGATAAAGAACCATGGTCAAACACTTGGGTAGTACTAACCACAGAAACTGTACTTGGCCTCAACATCACTCAGCTGAGGGACCATAATAAAAAGGCAGGCAAGAAGATATACAAATTGGAGAGAGTCTAGGGATGACCAATACAGTGATAGGAAAAAATAAAGCCCATGAAGAAAGTTTGAAGGTACTGCTTTGTTTTGTTTCAAATCTAAAAAAAAGAAGCTTGAAGAAAGACATTGAAATAGTTCTTGTCACAAAATACTGTAACAGAGAAGACTATGATAAATTATTTTCTGTGTTCAGAGGGAAGGGCAAAAAGAAATAGGTTTAATTTGCAGCAGAGACAAATTTCAATAAGCTATTAAGAAAATAACTCTAAATACAAGGGTCCTTTGGGCAAAATTATTAACACAGTACTTCCGCTGATGAACACAAGAATCCCTACTGTTTTCAATGTACAGTGTTTTGAGAAAGTACTTTCTGAAACTGGGGCCCTTTACAAGGTATCTCAAGAGACAAAGTCACTAGTCACTTCGTAGAATCTGGCTCACGTTGTTATTTGTGATGCAACTCAGCAGTCACTTTTCAAGCATTTCCAAATCAGTGGACCAGAATATTGCCTTCATAGTAGCTATAGATGTTGATCATTCAGCATGGGCCTAATTCCATTTGATAATTTCCATGGACACAGGCTGTTTTAATCTAGGTCCTATGGCCAAGTATTGAAACTTTTGAAGGGATTTTTATGTTTCTGCAAAATAAAATTTGTCTAATAGAGATAAAAACCTATTATAAAAGCTGTTAAGAACTCATCAGCAGAACTTATATAAAAGTGTTACTCAGCATGAGTAATCAGTTTTAAATGATTTTAACAAGGAAAAAGAAGTAACCATCAATTATTCTGAAGATGCATCTGGCTCTCTCGTTGGCTGTTCAAGAATGGAACAGACCGTCCTTTACATTCCCCCACACCACCAACATACACAGGCACACCCAAACCAGAGAAGTCAGGCAGGTCCCCAGAATACATTAGCATGTTGTTTTTTCATATGCTTCTCATGTAGCAATATACAGTAAAAGCTCTGTTATCCAGCATCTCCCAGGAATGGGGGATGCCAAATAACATCTGCCAAATAAAATATGCCAGTTAATTGAGCGGCCTGCGCCACTGCTTCTTCCACCACTTCTTGGGTGTCCCACCGCCCCTCCTGCAGCATCGCCAACCCTCCTGCGTGCCCTGTACAGCCTATTATGCCCCCAGGCCTTGGGGGCTCAGCAGTGCAGGCTGCTTTGCCTCAGTCTGTGGGGGCTCAGAGAAACCCGAAGTGACACGGTGGGCACTTCTGGTTTCACTTTATCTTAAAAGCCAGCATGCTGGTTAACAGAGCATGCCAGCTTGTAAGATGCTGGTTAACAGAACTTTTACTGTAATTTGTATTTCTAATGAACACTCTTCATACATTTCAATTCTTTTGCCAACAAAGCTTTTGTTAAAAGAACAACTTAAGGCTCTCACAAACCCGCTGCACAACTTTGAATAAGTATTTTACCTCAATGTCTCACTTCTACTGAGAAGCTTACCACCAAAACAAAGCAGGACAAGGACTCACCATGCAGCACACAATACCTAATCCAGTGAGGGTCACATCTGAGAGCAGGCCTTTTACCAGTATAACAATATTAATAATACTAGCCAACTGCCCTTTAAGAATGATGTGGGGGGTGGGGAGAGGGCAGGGACAGAGCCCTGGGCCCCCCACCCCTCATCCGGGCCTGCTCCCCCTTCCCTTCTGCTGCTTGGGATCTGGGCCCGCTCTCCCTTCCCCGCCACAGTGACGAGGGGAAGGGAGGACCAGGCCCGGGCCTGATGCAAGGGAAGACCGGGCCTGAGGGTGGGGAGAAGCTGGGCCGCTGCAGTGGGGGAGTGGCAGGGGTGCAGCAGGCCTGGCAGCAGCAGGGGGATGGGAGAAGTGGGCTCGGGGCCGATGCAGTGGAGAAAGAATGGGGGAGGAGTAGGCCCGAGCCTGACGGCAGGGGGCTCACTCTGTCCTTACCCCTGCAGTTACCATGTTGGGCTGGGCTAGGCTAGGTCTGCTTCCCACCCCCCACTGCTGCAGTAGGCCGGCTTTTACCCCAGCTTGGGCTCTCCCCCCCACCCCCCATGTCAAGCCTGGGCCTACTCCTCCCCTGGCCCCACCATCACTGCCAACACCATGGCACACCTGCTCTTCCCCCCTGCATTGGGCCCGCTTGGGCACAGGAGGAGCGGGCTAGGGGCCAACGCGGGGGAGGAGGGGAGGAGGGTGGGGGGAGGAATGGGCCTGCTGCTGCTGTTCCCCACCCTGCCATGGTAGGTCGGCTTTTCCCCTGCTTGGGCCCACTCTTCCCCCCCACGTTGGGTATGGGCCTGCTCCACTCCCCCCCCCACGTTAGGCTGGGCCTGCTCCCCTCCCTCCCGTGTTACCTGCAGGGAGCAGGGCAGTTGGTCCGTTCTGCTGCCACCACCTCCAGGGAGCAGGGGGGAGAGGGGGCAAGGCTAGCTATGCCCACCATTATGGCAGTGGGCTGCCTTCTGTCAGAATGCTTCTTCACACTCTGATTGACTGTTTGTCAGCCAATCATAGCATAAATAAAGCATTACAGACAGACAGACTTGGCTTTTGTAATATTAGATTCCAAATTGCTCTCTTCCAGATCTATAATAAATAGTTGCTGTATGAAGAATTAATGCGAATAACAGAATTGGAGGCCACACAGTAACAATATTTCTAAACATGTTTGTAGCAGAAGACACATTCAAAAGTTCAGTATCTGTGATTTATAATTATTTTCCCATAACATAATTAGACCATGTTTTAGCCAATTACCACATTTCACTTAAAAACTGGATTCTAACAAGCTATACAAGTACAAGATATCATATTATACTAGCGGTATTTAGGGACTCATTTTTCCCTCAAGCAGCATAAGTCAGAAATAACTGTTAAAGCCACAAGAGTAACACAACCATGAGCTAGGGTAAGAGCAACATTAGGCCACTGGGAGGCAGTCTTCAGGGTCCTCACATGGGCAACATTGTTGTGGAACTTGGTTTACTACACTGATTTTGTTATCAAACAAACCTTTGGTTTTGAAAATGTGTGCACAGTTATAAATGCAGCTGAAAGAAAAATGGGATCTTTTTAGCCTGCTACCTTATTTATATTTCCAGACTAAAGTCAATGTCATGTTTACTCACTGGAAGCTGAAGGCACTTAATAAGGGCTCAGTCTCAAAACTTTTTATTTTTGTACTTTCTGCAACAAGAAGAGAAAGGTGCATGACTGTAACAGGTTGCCATCCCCACCGGCATTCTAGCTGCCTGTGAGGAGCACCCTTGAATGCTTTAAGACTTCACTTCTGTATTTTGTCCTGTAGCCCACCTTTACTCGCCTGCCATGTCTTGATGTAAATAGTGTTTAGTTGTTCTTACAAGCAGGAGATTGCCTACTGTATGCCCTTATGATGAGGGCTGTTCTTGAACTTCTAGGTCTGGGGTGCATCAGTTGGTAGCCTCCACTATGCAACAGAACAGGACATTTGTGCACCATGCAAACACACAAGAAATACCTTGGAAAATATCCTTATTCTTTTTCTTAATATTTCTCTTCCTGCATGGCATAAAAGTCTGCTACAGTTCTACCAAAAGGGCAGCAATATTCAGTAATGTAAACTTTGGGGCAGTTTCTGCCATTGGTTGTACCAGTAAGCACAACTGATAATGTTCCAAATACTGCATCAGAGAGAGAAATTCAGCTCTTCATAAGTAATTCAAATTACTATTGCTGCAAATAACTTACATTTATAGACTGTAGCATCCTTCATCCAGAAAAGCTATTGTTCAAGAGGTTTCTCACTTCATTGAGCAGCATTTTACAAAATGTTATGATTGCCTGATATTTTGTAGATGTCATTTCTATCTGTTATGTTTTCTGCTACAAACTATTCCAGAAGATTTATATAAGGACAAGAATATCATCAATATCCACTGCAGATGAAAAGCTACATTCATGACGGCTACATTCATTGATTAAGTCCCCAGTCCACAAACCATACCATCTCCCAGAATGCTAGGTTTCAAATTTGTATCTCTAATTTAGCAGGGAGATGTGTAAAAATTAATGTAAGATGACAACTTATTAGCTACACATCTAAACAGTCTCAAGTGGCTAAATTATTCCTTCCAAAGTCAATTGCAACTTGTGCTTCCTAATTGGCTTAGAGCTGCCTATTTCAGATAGCAGCATATGAATAACCATAAGCCGCTGGCAACCAGTGCTAGGGCTTTTAAAACACCCAAACCAATTTGAATTAAAGCTACCTGTTACCTTCACTTTCTCTGGGCCAGATCCTTGTACAAGAAGAAAATGTGGCATAGTGCCACAAACCTTCTCTTGTAGGCTGCTTGCCCTGAACATGGGATACAAGTTGGCAGCTAGCAGCACAGCCTCCTTTAACTGCCTAGTTCAGGTGCATTCAATCAGTTTGAACGTGTTGGCTCTTCAGCAGACAGAAGACAATGCTCTCACTTCCTTTGCTACAACTGCTTAACTAGGAAGGTAAGCTAATTATCAGGATGCATTCCTAAAAACAGAAGAGAAGGAAGTGAAAATGAGGGAATGCTAGGGAGGAAAATACAGATGTCGGGTGGGAAGAGTTGAGAAGGACAGCAAACAAAGAGGGAACAGAAAAAGAAATTCAGAGAAGGAAAAGTGGGGGGAGGGGGGTGGGCGGAGGGCAGTGGGGAGGAGAAGCTAAATTATGCAAGTGTTACTGGGTGCATCTACATGTTCATTAATGTGCTGTAGTTACAGCGCATTAAGTTTAGTACTTGCATAATCAAGTACTAAGTCAATATGCAGTAACTGATTCCACTGCACAGCAGTGCCAGTGTACAGCTTTTTACCAATGCTAACTGCACAGTAGCCTAATACTACTGCACAGTAGCATATTAGCACAGGTTTTGCCCAGCACACTACTGTGCCATGTTATTAGGCTAGTGCACAGTTAGCATCTCATGTAGTAATAATACCCAATGTATATTAAGTACTGAGAATGTATTCAGACAACATTCAAAATCATACAACACGAGTGGACTCTCTTTCCACCCTCTACAATCCTTTAAGGATATAGGGTGAAGCAGAAGTTTTACAACGTTTTCTCTCACCAATTTCTCTCTGGCCCTCCTGCCTACCCCAGTATTTTCAGTGTGGGGCTGCATTTGGTTTTCCCTCAAGGGAATTGCTACATTTCATTTAAAAGCTGGATTTTAACAAGCTATACAATTACAAGATATCAGGGACTCATTTTATTTCTCATAGAAGCATGCATCAGAAATAATAGTTAAGGCCAAAGGAGCAACACCACCATAAGCTAGGGTGAGAATTAGGCCCCCAGAGTTCAGTTTTGAGCCTAATCCCCCAAGTTTATCATTGTAAAATATATTGTATGTCTAGGCCTTTAGGGGCGGTGATGTTGTTACATGAGTTAGCAGCATTATGAGAACACTCAAAACAGTTTTCCCTTCCTTGCCCCTAGGAGAAATTTGAATAAAAGAGAGAGAGGCATAGCTGCTAGCAGTAACTATGAAAAATAGAAAAGGAAGAACCAGCCAATAATAATTTTGAGAAACAACCCCTGAAGCTTCATTAGCTAGTTTTTGTTTCTCCTTTCAAAGATTTTGTGATAAAGACAAAAAAGCCTACAATGGACATGCAAAATGAGGAGGCAGTAACATCATCAGTATCTCTAGTCAGACAAGAAATTGGGAAATAAAAAAATGTTTTGGGCAGATCTCCATCTGTCACAATATTATCTGTAGCAGCACTAAATCAAATTATTAAAATCAACACCCATGTAATGGAGATTAGACTCTGTAGTACTAATTTACCCAGATTTATGGAGGTAGCTATTACTGTTGTGTCCAGATGCACTTCACTTGGCTTAAATTGGGTCATTAACATTTCCAAATAAGAGAAGAGCAACTGCTTCCCTGCAATTACAGTGAGTTAATGTAAACCAAATTTGCTAAGGGGAATGTGAAAGGTATTTATGTATTCATAAAGGAAGAAAAGAATATTATTGTGGGGTGGGGTTGTAATTAATTATTCCAAAATCAGGAAGCTGGAATGCTTTGAATATAAATATCACTTCCAAAGTGTTTCCTGATAAAAAATTGTAGAGCAGTCTCACAAAGGATACAAAACTAGAGTTGGTCAGAAAAAAGGATTTTCTCTTCAATGGTCAATTTTGACATTAAAAAAAAATGTTTCCATTCCAAAGATGGGTGGGGGGTGAGAGAGAGTAGGAACCCACACACCACAGTCAAAATATCAAATTTTATTAAAAAACAGAAATTCCAAATTATGTGAATTTGGAAATGTTAAGCATTTTGGTCTGGAAATGCTGAATTATTTCATTTTAATAATATTAAAATATTAACCATATCAAAATATTACATTTCATTATAATGATCATTTAAATGAATTAAAGCAAGGCCAAAATGAAACACTTTTTTGTTAAGAAACAAGAACATGACAATATTTTCAAGCTATTCTAATTTATCCCCATCAATAACATTGCAAAATCATATTTTCAGACAGAAAATTGTTCCAACAAACAGATCTTGATCTGTTCTATTTATAGACCTCTCTAATTACAGTTAAAACCAGACTACTTACAGTATATAGGAAATATTGTCCAGGGAATAAGACTGAAGATGTAAAGAAGTGGATTTGAAACTCAAAGTTTTCTAACCCAATTGCTATGAGTCTATAATAAGAAAATAGAAAATAAAAAGTTGCATAAGGAAGAGTAGAACAGGAAAATAATGTAAGGTAAGCTAAATATAGCAATTCAGTTGTTTTGTTGAAAGTATTATTTCAAAATGTCACACTGTATGGATTAAAAAATCGTCATGCAGAAGACTTAAGAAATGTGACAGTGTAAAAAAGAAGGTGCTTCAGAACCATAAGTATGGAAGGGAGATAGAAGAAATGCCCAGAGCTCTGATATCCATGCCCAGGGGAGAAAAAAACCTGTAGATTATATCCTAATGTTGGCTTTTATGGCTAGGTACATACATTCAAAAAGCCTGAGGTGGAATTGATCAAACCTTCACTGGTTTCTCTAAGTTGCACAGGTTGGACCAGGAGTCAACAGAATACACATTCACCTGGCGGGGGGAGGGGAGGGGAAGAAAAGCAGATACCTGCACTGGCCAAGGCCAGAAGATGGTGGGGGCAGGGCACTCCTGCATGTTCGCCTTGGTGCTTATGGGGGGGAAGTGACAAAGGTGCCTGGAATACCAGGGGAGAACAATCTAACATGACTCAATAAGGGATCTGGTACAGAAATTCAAAAGACCGGTTTAACTTAAACTGATTAAGCCTGATACCTCATTGTTCCAGGTCTATCTTAGACTGGAATCCACCATTTTTAAATCAGTCTGTGTGTGCCAAACTTCTGTTCTGTTACAGGTGTAGACATATTTTTGGTCACTTATACCAGTTTATGTGTAATGTCGGTGTAATGACCCTTGTATATTTCATACCAGTTTGTGTACACAGTTTGTGTTCTTCTGCATTTGTCCACTGTTGAAATTATCTGCAAGTGCATTGCCACTTATGTTTTATGATCATTGTTAACCAGTGATTAGGAAGGTTAGGATCATTCCTAAACACAAATCCAGAGAAATATTTAATTAATTTAGGTCCTTCAATGGGACTAAACTCATAAATGGGACAGGCTGTTTCTGGCCCCAACTCCTTGTTTTGGATATATGTTGAAGCCTTCTAAATTTTTGGTGATTTCTACCAGCTATTTCAAAACTTCTGTCCTTCCCATTTTGTTTTCCTTCCTCTTCCCTGCAGTTCCAGCAAAAAAGAAAAAAGAAAAACAAAACTTCAGTGATTATATAAATTTTCTGCTAAGGTTACATCCTGATCTCTTTTACTTGTGTCACCTCCACCGACATCTGTGCCAGTTATTCTAGATGTATGCCTATCAATCTTTATATCCTTTCAAAGGCCTACAACTGCAACTGAGGAGAATACATGAATCTGACATTAATTTTGGAATAATGAGAAATCCTGTCAGGCATTCAAACTGTTAAATTACAACCACTTTCTAAAAATCAAACTGTGGTTCAAAGGACAGAATCTGAACCAAGTACTTGGAAATAGTCAAAGAACAACTCAGGTCAGATTTTACAGCTGGAATGCTACCCCTCTGACCTCCTGTGGGCCCACCACCTAACCTCTTCAGATTGAGAATTTTGATAAAAACTTGCTTTCTTAAAAAATGTACCTGTACAAAGAATGCGGGTCACAAATACAGAGTGGCATATATTATATTGGAAAGCCATGACACTGAAAGGGACCTGTGCTTTAAAAAAGGATAATCAGCTAAATGTGAGCTTCCAATACAGTCTTTGACATGGAGGGCTAATGTGATCTCAGAAGTTTAAACAAGGGAATATCTTAAGTAGGTGTGTGGACTTTATGGGCACCTATACACAAGCAGGGAGGCTGCTCTGACGTGCTGTAATTCCAACATGCCAGAGAAGACTCACGTACATCGAGTCTGCTGGACTGTGGCAATAACTGCGCTCCAGCATCCTCCCACATCTTGTGAATCAGCATCCCTGTTTCAAAATGGCAGTGGGTGCACTTTATCTAAAGATTGTTCAATGGAATTTAGATAAAGCACCCCGCCACCATTTTGAAGCCTGCGGAGGTTGATACATGAGATGCTCTGGGCACTTTAATTAGAGCAGCTCTCAGAGCCACCCTAATTAAAGGTGCCCCCCAACTGGATCTGGGCACCACTGGAATTATACGGGCAGCTCTGATATCCACATTTCAATAAAAATGTTGATATATTGGAGAGCATTCAGAAAAGAGCCACAAAAATTATTACAGGGCTAGAAATCATGATTTACAGAGAGAAAATTAAGGAGCTCAGTCCATCTAATTCAGCCTTGTCCAACATATGGCCTGCAGGGTGCCATGCAGTCTGCCAAGCCGTTTTCTGAGGTCCAAGGTGCTGCAACAGGAAATGAAAGTAAACACTGTACTTTAGTTTCGGGGGGGGTGATGTGATACCGTTTCCTGTGAGGTCTTTGAATATGGCTTGCTGGCCCACTGGGTGATAAAAAGTTCATAATCCGGCCCAAATTCAAAAAGGTTGAACACCCCTGTTCTAATTCATCAAAGTGAGGTCTAAAGGATAAAACTGTTGCAGTCTTTAAGTATCTACATGGGGATCAACATTTTGATAGTGGGCTCTTCAAACTGGTAGAAAATGGAGAAATAAGATCCAATGGTGGAAATGTCAAGCTTTGATATATTCAAACATAAGGTGGCTCTTTAAACAAAAAAAAAGTGAGGTTAATTAACCACTGGACTAATTTATTGATTCTCCATCCTTAGCAATTTTAAAATCAAGACCACCATGTGATACAGGAGGTCAGACTATCTCAGGGCTCCCTTCTGACCAGTAGCATAACATGGAGAGGGGCACATGCCCCAGGCCCTGCACCCCAGGGCTGTGTCCTGCCTCATTCTGCCTTCACTTTTTGGCTACAGGGAAGAGCTGGCACAGGCAGTGTGTTCAATGAGGTGAAAAGTCTTATGGGAATCATAGTTTTGTAAAGCAGCAATACAGTTCACTGCTCCTGGTGGGAGGGTTTTTGTTTTGTTTCGTTTTGGGGGGGGGGGGTTGGGAGGAGAGGGGAGGGGAGGGTTCTGCCAAAATCAGCATTTTGTTGTTCCCTGGACATGGGCTTTGGCCTCAAAAAATGAGGTGAAAGTTTCTCCCTGTCAACAACAAGTTCCACTGCCACTCTAGAAAACTATGATTCCCAGAGTACCTTGCACGGGCCTCTGCTTGCTGCTCTTCCTGTGCCTGCAAGCTAGAAGATAGGGGAAAGGGAAGGGTGAGAGAGGACTTCCTGGGGTACATTTTTTCCATGCTACACTTCTGCTTCTGGCTTTTAAGGCTCAACTACACCACAGGGGCATTAGTATTAGCAAGGATGGGGCAAAACATGTCCACCCACTCTAGAACCTAGATGTACGCCCTGAATCTCTAAACATGAGGCTACTCTGAGTTCTCCGCTTCCCTGTTCTTGAGCTCTTGATTTCCAGCATAGTCAGAAGCAGCTGCTGTTGACAAGCCTGAAGTGTCCTAATGGATGAACTTCAGGTTTGAGATGCAAGTGTGTGGGACATGGTGAGACCCTAGGGCTAGTGACAGACATTACACATAAACTGGTTGAAGTGATCAGAAACTGATTGAAACCTGTAACAGAACATAAATTCAATGCACATAAATTCAAAATGACTGAAACTGATTTAAGATTAAACCTGGTTGAATGCAGTATCAGACTTAACAGATTTGGATCAAATCAATTTATGCAATGTCTGTCCCCAGACCCCATCCTCTTTCAAGTTAAATCAGAATCCACCCTCATCCCAGCACGCTTTGCAGCCCTGGGCTGGGCTCTGCTCCAGAGGGCAGGGCTGGCCCCGCCCCTCTCCTCCAAAGCTGCAAGGAATTGGAAAACTGCAGGCACAGCAGCAGCTACCTGGCTTCCCCCTGCCCCCTCCCCCACTACTCACTGCTCCAACAGGGATCCCCTGCTTCTTCCCTCCCACAGCACAGACCCCAGCAACACGGAACCTAGCCAGCATGGCTAGGGACAGACATTCAAAAAGCCTGAGCCTGAATTGATTCAATCTTTGCAGGTTAGTTTAACCTGGCTAGGCTAAATCAGTTTTGTAACCAGACAGACATCCCAGAAATGTCAGTACCTGCCTGCAGTGGCTCAGGCTAGAAGCTGGGGGGTGCTAAAGCATTCCCCCACCGCTTTGCTTCCACAGGGTTGAGCTGAGGGGGGCCTGGCCAGGCCCTGGCAGGACGCTCTGATTATTCCCCATCTCTAAGCTGCCCAGCAGGGAATGTTTATCGCCCCTACCTCAGTGTTTATCAACCCATTAAGAAAACAAAGCCTCTCTCCATTAACTAATGGAGCTCTCCTTAAACAGCTCTTCCAAGGAAGAACATTAAGCTACCTATTGCTTTGCTCCAAAAAGCCGGTCTGCCTCTTGTCTCCCACACCACTGGCTGGAGCCAGCATGTGGTCTACTACCTAATGCTGACGTATCTGCACAAGGCAGAGGAGAGGGGGAAATAATCCCTGCTTAGCAGAGAGAAGCCAAATAGATGCTCTGTGCCTGCAAGCCTCTGCTGAGCTCCAGCCAGGGAGCAGAGGGGAGGGGCCAGCCCTGTTGTGGCTGAGAGCCCCACACACCCCAGAGAGCATACTAGGAAGCTGGGGGAGTCTGGTTTATCTTAAACCAGCAAGGGGTCTGGGACAGACATTGCATAAACTGGCTTGAGCCAAATCAGTTAAGTCTGATACTACATTCAACCAGGTTTATCTCAAACTGGTTTCAGGCATTTGCAAGCTGGTTTATGTGCACTGAACATCTGTTCTATTACAGGTTTAAACCAGTTTCTGATCACTTAAACTGGTTTATGTGTAACGTATGTCCCTAGCCCAAATATCACAATGATAAATTTGATTGTGAAGTAGAGCAATGCTATCTGTGCTACAGGCCTGCTTCTCCACAGCATTACCTCTGGGGTAGGTATTTTTACTACCGGTGCACTGGGCTTCTAAAATCCTGGAGTTCCATTTGGTTTAATTTCCACTTTTACTCATTTAGCAAAAACCTGTTTCTTTCCTTCCCCCCCTTTTTAAACACAATTCACATATGCATTCAGCAGAGGCATGTAGCTAGATCTAAATACCAACGTACTTGAAAGGGGCATTGAGAGCAGATGTTGCTTTTACCCCCAGACCATAATACATCTCTACCTCTGAGGCTCCCAAATGCAAGGATGGCACATCTGCTCGAGATTCTTTTTATTTCCTTCAAAAAGGCAGTTGGCAAAATATGTCATCTAATGTATCACAACAAAGCCTGCAGCCTGCAAATGACTGCGAAAGTCTCCAAAAGCCCTCACTCTTCAGTTGCTATCATGTAGAGAGGTCCTGCAGAGTTCACTTCTACAGACAGGAAAAGTACACCCAATGCAGGAGGAGCCCCTGCCAAGGGGCTTTATGCATCCATGGAGGTGGAACAGGATATGCCTCTAAATTACATTGTTTTGGGGGGGTTTCCCCAAAAAGGAAAATTACTGCCTTCCAGCCTGGAAATGGAACATGCTCCAACAGATCTGGCAATGAAGGAGATCAGATCCATCCATTTCTATTTGACTTATAGAAAAACCTGAAAAAAAACAACTACTAAGCAAGACCCTGTACATTCATGACAAATTATAGCATGCAGACACCACTGGGTAAGAAACCATCAATATGAGCAGAATTGTGTAAGAGCAGCTTTATTTTGATCCCTGTCAGAGTGTTACTGACACATCTATTTATAGGAAAGCTCTCATTTCAGGCACTTAGCTAAATGTACCCTGCTGTCGGCAGTTCGGAGAAACTAGTCTGAATGCAAGCTGATAAATACACAAATCTCAGGCATGGGCTCTTTAGGACTACAATGCCATTCTGCCCTGTAGGAGAACAAAGAAAAGAGACCATGGAGAATGACACTATAGCTGGCTGTTCTCCAGAAGGAAGAGTTAAAAAGAATCTCTGGTCCAGAGAGAGTGAGCATGCTAGGAACACAAGATATCAGGCGTGGGGGTCACATGACCATCATTTCTGCTCTTTATCCACAGCAGTGCAGGTATCAAAATCCTCCTTGCAGATTAAGAGTATTCACTCCTGACCAGGATTTGGACCTGAACATTTATACTAGAAATAAATTTATAACTAAAGTAGAACTGATACGGCATTTTCCCAACAATACAGAATTTCAGGGGAAAAGACAACATACTTGAAACAAGCTTGATATATTTTGTAAAAAAGACCAGATTATCTGGAATTCTGAAAGCCTTGAGCCACTGAGTCCATGGTCCTTCTGCATGATGGGGCTGCATTGGAGCTGCAGAGTCTGAAGAAGACACAGCAGCTACTGAGGCTCCTGGAAGATGTTCAGTTAAAGCAGGGATGGGCAAAATACAACCTGGGGGGTTAGATCTGGCCCACCAAGGGATTGAATCCAGCCCACTGTGCCTTGTCCATGCCTAGCACAGGTGCAGGGGGCAGCCCAGGCCATGGTGTGTGCAGATGGTCCTGCTGCCCTCATAGGTACATAGTGGGATGAGAGTGGTACAGCAGCTGGACTCTGCTTCCTGGCAGGCCCCCCAGCAGCAGCTCCTTCCAGCTGTCACCACTAGTGTCTCTATCACTGCCAGCCCCAGCCCCGCTGCTCAGGCACCCCAGCCTGTCCCCCCTGCACCCATTGCCAGGGGCTCTAGATGGAGTGGGCAGGCAGGCAGGGTCCCCATGGAGACCAGACCAGGGCCCCCCGGGCGGGACACACTCAGCTAGGTGGATGGGATACAGCTATGGGTAGGTGGGGAATGGTATCCAGGAATGGGATGGGCAGGGCCAGGGCTAGGGCCAGGGCCCAGATCACAGGGTGATGACACTGTAAGGCTAGGGCCCAGGGCAGAGCCATGGTCCACTGCCCACATGCCTCTGCCCACAAAACCAGCATTTATTACAGGGACATGTGGGGAGCAGAACACAGCTGTACCCTAGGCCCAACCCCACGCTGTCATCATCCCACAAGCCCAGCCCCACCAGCCCATCTGGCTCTCAGATGATGCTCCACACCCACTTACCCACCCTTGGCTCCATTCCATCTACCTAGCTGAGCATGGGCTGCCTGCGGGGTTATCAGCCTGTCTTCATGGAGACCCTACCCACCCACTCTGCATTGCCTCAGAGACTGGGAGCCTCAATCAGCTGGTGCCCGGCCACACCTGCAATTGAAGGCATGACATAAACGAGCCACAAAGTTACCATATATATTTTGTGTAATGTCTTTGTGCTTTATGCCTTGTTTTATCACAGCATTAATTGCATTAATGTTGGCTAGGTTACTACTTAAGAAATAATTACATCACATTAAGAGCAATTAAAACTTGAATGATCACATCTCAAGGCTCATTAATTAGTGCTAAGTGCCCTTTAGGCATTTTAAAGTTATGCCACTTTGGGCTGTGCTACTGTGATAGAGTTAACTTCACCTGAAATAAAATCACCAATTTGTAGTCCTCCAGTATCCCAAGAGGCACTGCTCTCAGGCCAGACAGCTGGGAACATCCGGATAACACATAGGTGGGGACAGGATGAGTAGGGAGAAAGGCAGTAGTGGAGCCAAGGGGACAGGGATATAGGGAAGGGGTGAGGGGAGAACAGGATTGGAGAGGGAAAGAGAGAGGGCATAGGGGAAAGGGGGGAGGGGAGCAGTTGGGCTGCTTCACCCTCTGCCCCCCAATTGCCCCCACCCCCAAATCGCCCCCTGTACTTCTAGATCACTCCCCTGCCACCCCAGTTGCCCCATCTGTTTCCCATCAGCCCTTCCACCCCCAGATCACTACCCTGCTGCCCCAATTAGCCTGAGAGTGACAGATGTGCTAGGGGGAGGGGGTTTCCCCTCCCTGCCTGCTTCTGGGGTCCCTGAAGACCATGCCACCCCAGTATACCCAAAAGCAGCAGCAACCAAGCCCTGCAACTGCAGGGGAGGTGAAGGGAGGAGGCAGGGGCTGGGGCAGGGCGGGGCAGGAGCTGCCATGGAACTACAAGGCCCAGTTGGGACTGGATCCATGTGTGCAGGTGGCACAGGCTGCAGGGAACCTGAGAGCAGGTAGGAAGGGCAATGAACCCTCATCCCTGCTGCTATTGTTCTTGGGCTGATTGAAGTGGCAGAGCATGTGTGTGGGGGGCGGAGAGGATCCAGAGTCCAACAGGGGGCAGTGGGGACAATCCAAATAGCACAGGGGGGCTTCTCCCTCTCCCTGGCTTATACTGTGGCTAGAGAGCCAGCAAGCAGGGCAGGCCTGAAGCAGACTTGCTGCCCCTATCCATGACCCTGCTTACCAACCATCTAGTGGCAGGTCTGAGCAGTGCATATTAGAAGTTACTAACCCCAAAGGTGTGACTAATCACTAGCAGTAGTTAACCTTAACAGAGACTAACATTCTTTAAAATCAGCACCTTATATCTCTAACATTCAATCTCACCCTAACTGGAACATCTACCAGAGACCTAATTGAAATTAACATCTTCCCTCCTCCCACCACCCTCATTTGCTAGACACAGTGAAACGGACAAGAATATCCATTTCTGTCAACAGCTGCTAAGTCCTGGGATGCTTATATTTCTCTTTTTTTACAAGTTTATTTTTTGTTCATTTGTTTTATTGGGGGGGGGTGTTATTATTTTAATTCCCAAATAGAATCAAACCCAAATTTTGAAATATCAAGATTTCCCATGAACCAGAAATCAAATTCTGGGCAAAAAAACAGATGTGAAGCAGATCTAAAGCACAACACTACAAACCAGCAATAAAGACTTAATGCCTTAGAGACTTAGAGAAGAGACTCATAATCAGCTCATAAAGAATCACTATGGATTTTGCAGTAATAAACTTGTCTTTTTGTCAATGAAGCAGACAATCATATAAATTATTTCTTGGGTTACCAATAAAATGCATTTTAAGAGGGTTCTCCTCAACTTAGTTGTGGTTTTCTTAGAATCTTCATGTTTTTAATTCTTTATTGTAACTAAAATAAAGTCAAGCTTTTAAGAAGCGCTATCTTTGCATTATAAAAAAGCAGTGCCCAATTCTTCAATGTATGCTACTTGTTCTTAACTTCATTAGCATGACACCAGGTTGAATCTAGCTTTAAAGAACCTTTGTACAAAATTTCAGACTTTCAATCCATGCCAACTACTACCACTTCCTCTTACCTGCAGTCTTCTACACAGCTCATCAGTCTGAAATTAATTGCTAATAAATAGCAACTCTGTTGAACATGAATAAATTTAACATTATTCTAGAAACTGCTATTAGTGATTTCAGATTTTTTCATTATGCAAAATCTTCATTTAGAAATATTTTGAGATGATACAATGCTCCTTAACAAAAAGTGTGACACACTATGCGTAATGTCAGTAGATGCTTGCACAGATGGAGAGTTACCAGTGTCATACAATATGCATACTGCTTGCTGTTGAAGTGAAGGCTTTAGTATAAAAACAACATGACTGACGTATAAGTAGCAACGAGAGACAACACAAAAACATGTTAACTAAATGCAGAGGCACATACTGCCATTTGAACCAGGCCAAAAGTTATCCTGTAGTGCTAAAGCAGAGTAGCTTTTGTCCTGGTTCAAATTCATAACTATGAAATGCACAGCTAGTTAACACTGGGTGCATCTACATGTTCATTAATGTGCCATAGTTACTGCACATTAAGTTTAGTACTTGCATAACCAAATACTAAATCAATGTGACGTAACTGGAGCTACTGTGCAGTAGTGCCAGGCATGTGGGTTTTCACAGACACTAACTGGGCAGTACCTAATACTCCTGCATATTAGCATGGATTTTGCCCGGCACACTACTGCACAGTGTTATTAGGCTACTGTGCAGTTAGTGTCTTGTGTAGATGTACCCACTGAATGGGCAAAATAGAAACTGAATTTAATTCATAATACCATACAGGTTTCCTTTAAGCTCCTTCAAACTAAGGAAGAGTCCCTAAATGATGCATTTAATACTCTCGATAAATTTGTCATAATAAATCAGCTTTTACATAGCTTTCTCAATTTTTCATAGCAATCATGCTCAGTTTCTCCCTACTATAACCTCAAGTTTTAACAGGAGATGTTTTAGAAGACCCCTTCTCCCATAGTTTAAAGCCACTTTCCTATTATACAGTCATAAAGAAAGTAAAGAAGGATATTACTGTCTTCACAATTCCCATTACTTAAAGCAGAAGGATCTAGCAGTAAAAGGATAATCACCACAATCCTTTTCCTACTGACATATATACGAAGGTCATATTGCTATTTTATGCTATTAAAAACATTATTTCCTAGAAAGTGAACATCCCCATATTCTTTCACTGAAAAATGTTTACATATATAAATAGCTCTGAAACTCATATTACCACAGTGTTCTGTCACTGAGGCCATTAGAGTATTTTTATCTACAGTGTATTGGATTTTATATTAATAGAAAGATTTCAGACAATAATTCTTATTTTTGTTTTAATGCAGGAACTTATAATACTCCCTGAATATTCCAACATGTATATAACATGTTAAAATTTGTAATACAGCTAAAAAAAGCCATTTGAGAGTCACTCCATGTCTGTATCAGGCCTCCCCTCCACCCCAATAATTTCCATTAGTTGCTGATGGAATGATGTCTTTGGGGGAAAAAATGTGTTTTTAATAGATCTCAAAATATCTTTGCACCAGCAATTAAGCAAGAGTTTCAGGATCTTTAATAGCAGTAAATAAATATCCATTTAAATTAAAATTGCATAAATGCCATAATTCCCTGGAAGCCAATCTGGTCTCTGTAGTATGCAGTTAGATTTCCCATTAAAAAAAAAAAAAGATGCATTCAGGCAATGCAGGATTAAAGCAGAGGCATTATAGGCATTATAGGCCCCTGGCAGACACGTAAGTAAAGGTGCCATGGGGCATGATCCCCACAATCATGCTTCCTGCCATGCCACAGGGGATCAAGCATCAGATCCCATCATGCCTTATTGCCAGTGCAGGGGGAAGGAGCCTGGGATCACAGTGCTGGCCTCCCCCTGCACCGGCAAGTAGCAAGCTTGCACACCTGGGAGCATGAACAACTGGTGCCTCCTCAGACTGGGGGGGGGGTAACATGGTGGCGAACGGGGACCACCCTCAGACTCCAGCGTGCTCTCGGTGGTGGTGAGCAGCCAGCAGGCATCACCTGGTGTTGGCAGCAGCAAGTGGGGACCACCCACAGATGCTAGTGGTGGTGTCAGCAGTGGTGGGGGGAATGGTGAGCAGGGACCATCCACAGACACTGGTGGCAGCAGTGGCGGGGGGATGTGGCAAGCGGCAACTGCCCACAGAGGCTGGCAGTGGCCAATCTCGGGGGCACATGCTCCCCCATGCCCCACCTCCCACATGTTGCCTATGCCTGGGAGGCCTCTTAGCCAACAGGACCCCCGCACACACACACCTGCACAGCTGGGGCCATCAGCTCATGGGTCTTTCAACCACAGAGCACATCATACACCTCCACAGCTGACAGCCCAAACCAGCAGCCCCAGCCACAACACTGCATGGTATAGCCTTGCTGCTGGGAGCCAGGATCAGGTGACAGCTCCCAGCCTTAAGGGTGCATGGTATGCCTCCATGGCTGGGAGCCCCAGCCTGGCCATACATTCAGTTAATGGTGTGACAGGAACCAGCCACAAAGTTACAACACAATTTTAATGTAATGACTTTGCAGCTTATTCCTTGCAGTATCATGCTATTAATTGCTTTAACCTGTGATCAGGTAACAACTTAAGACATGTTAACTGGTTAATCATGACCAGGAGTCATTACATCAGGGCAGTGTAGGAGCATGAGACAAAAATGATAGAACCTAAGGTCATGGTGGGCTTCAGGCCCTGGGTTGTTTTAATCTGATCCCATAACCATAGTGTCCATAAGGAGTAAGTTTATTTTTTTTTAGCCTGAAAAAAATCTCACTGCTGTCACCCTTTTCATTCTTTACCTCATCGACCTTCACTGTTAGTTACCCTCACTTAGTAGGGCATGCCTAAAATTAGGCTCTGATTCTGGAAAAACTTACACTCAAGTCCTCTACCACCTGAGTCTTCACAGGATCAGGGTTAGAACCTGTAAATTGATTGTCCCTACTGATCTCTATGCATTTGTTTTGTAAAATGCCCACTATAGTTCTCAGCAATGTATAAATAATAAATGCTAACAAGGACAATTATTTTTGCTTATTATTTCATGATCTAATTTAAACTTGTGAATTCTAGGAAACTTGGAGTTAAGGGTCTTCAAGTTGTCACCGCTCTGCCTTTTTTAAATCTGATTATTATTTTAGCAAACAGTACTTCAGGGATTGAGGCTTAGTCTGAATGCTGAATTTTCTAGTTTTAATGTCAGTAGAAGTCAGACTCTTAATGTTATTTAAGCAAAGAACCTCTATTTAATTATAAATCATGCATGATCCATCAAGCCAAACAGGTTTTCCTTTAGTATTCATGGTAAGTGACTATTGAAACAGCAGTTTAGCCTAGATATCTTAAATGTTCAGATTAGTCAAGGCATAATAAGCCATTTGATGCAGGCAGGCAGGAAGGGCTGGAAAACACCTTTAAGCTTCTCCTGTCCTGGGATTGCTGGGTGTGTCTACATGTGCATTTGATGTGGGATCAGTTTATTCATGATTAAACTACTCACAAGTAAACACTCCCAGGCAGGTATTTACATATTCAGAGAAGCAGGAGCAGATTTGCTGCTAATGGCAGCAAACTTCTCCTACTTCCTGGGGCAGCCCTACCACCACAAAGGGGAGCTCTGTGTTCCCCCTGGGTGTTAGCCCAGGGGCTGACAGAGTGCTGGGCCAGGAGACTGTTGTCTCTTGGCTGGGGTTGGGACATTGCAGCCTGCCCCCAGGAGCTGCCTGCTATTGGGCCAGGGACAATTTCCCCCTACCCCAGCAACAAATTGCTCCTCGCCCTGACCCCTCAATCAGGAGCTGTCCTGATCTGCAGGTGGATCGGGACAGGGGGCTTGGATCTTCCCCTCCCCTGAAGTTCTTTCCAAGCCCTGTGCCTCAATCACTTGATCAGGGCATGGGACTGGGACCTGCCCCTAACCAGGACAGTTCCCAGCCCCTTTTGCATAATTGCAGGGTGGGGGCTAGGGAGCCTGTTCCTCACTCAGCTCCACAACCATAGGGCTGAGCAGAGAACAGGCTCCCCAGCCTGTTCCCCACCCAACTCCATGATCATGGAGCTGGGCAGGGAACGGGCTCCCAGCCCCCACCGGTAGGGACCTGCCAGAACCAGCTCCACAACAATGGGGCCAGTGTTGAGAGAGCCGTTTCTCCCAACCCAAGCCCCACGATGGTGAAGCAGGGGCTGGGAGATAAGGATAAGGATGTCCCAGCACCCACTCCCCAATGGTAATCTCAGAGCAATCTCCCTTCCCTAGGTGGCCAGCTGACCAGAAGCAGATTTGCTCCCAGTTGGGCGTTTACATTAGTGCTACTGTGCAGTTAGTAATTGCAAGTAAATTTGCTACTTGCATTTGCACGCAGCAAATTTACAATTAGCAAGGTTTACTGTACAGTAAGCACGTGCATGTGTAGATGCACACGTTTACCACATAGTAAACCACCCTACCACACAGTAAAGCATCTCGTGTAGATACACCCACTGTGAACCAGATCCTAGAAGTCTGAGGATAAACCAAAGATACACCAAAGTGCAAAGTCAGGCAGTTGGGGCTGCTGAAGTATCTTCTCTGCCAGATCCTCTTTCCTCTCACCCCCTGGTAACACAGAGCAGCCACATAGAAGAACTACCTGTGACCAGAGCATTTGGAAATAGAAATCAAACAGCAGTTTAGCCTAGATATCTTAAATGTTCAGATTAGTCAGGCATAATAAGCCATTTGATGCAGGCAGGCAGGAAGGGCTGGAAAACACCTTTAAGCTTCTCCTGTCCTGGGATTGCTGGGTGTGTCTACATGTACATTTGTTTTCTAAAAGATGAAAGTAAGGCTATAAACCAACCTAAGACCTGACACTGACAACAAACAAGATATTGCCAAGATTTGGATGCTACAGCGCAAGTTCTGTAGTCTAGGATACTTGACATATTATAGACCAGAAAGCAGGCATCACTCCATATACCTCCTTTGCAAACATCAAACCCTAGAGAGCATTTGTCTCAGAAATGACAACTTCATTCATAATTCATTAATCTAACAATGAAAACCAGAGCCAACCCTACACAGATTCTGTGCTCATCTAAAGGCTACTGCAGACTAAATGATTCGTAAAAGCAGCTCACTGACAAATTTAAGTCAATGATGTTGAAATATCCCAGACTCTTCATCTGTAGACTCTCCCTCTCTCTTGCACATACACACAGAAAAAAAAATAGAAACCGTCATCTCCTTTGCCTCTTTAGGACTTTCTCAGATCATCTCTTGTCCAACTCATTCATTCATAACCTGGAACTGATCTTCAGCTTAGATGTCCAGAGTGGGGATAACACAACCCAGCCACCACCCTACACAAACTGTCACCTCCTAAAGGGAGTCATCAGAGATATTTTAGTGCCCATAAAACAGGACAACAAGATTCCAACAATTTCCAAAGCCCACTAAAAAAAATAAGCACTACTCACTAAAGCTGCAAAAATCCAGTCCCAAAGCACAATCCAGAATAATACATCAAAATAGTGCACTTGATCTGAACCAAGGAGTCAAAATGCAATCAGTAGCAAACCCAGGAATGGGGTAAGGCAGTATACCCCACCCCAGTTTGTCTGTGGAGCATGCACAGTAAGCTCTGAGCTCACTCCCCCATCAGCAAGCACTCCCTCTAGAGGTCTGAGCTTGCCAGCTGACTGGAGCAAGGCCTGGCCAGAGCCCATGCTTTCCTGAGGCTGCAGAGCCAGAGGGTTGAACACGGCTGCTTTTGGCTCTTTCCCTTCTTCTCCTTCCTTGCTGAATTCAGCAGTAGGAGAGATGAGTGGCAGGGGAAGCACTCTCTCTGGGCTCTGGAGCCATGCAAAAGCAAAGGCTGTGGCCAGACCCACAATGAGAAATCACTTACAAAACAGTAAAGGGGAGTGTGAGTGCACTGTGGCATTCCATCTGAACCTGCCTCTGTACTACAATAATTTTGAGGGCTTACAACTTGTATCAGAACTGAGCATCAACCAATGCCAAGACCTTTTTTCCTGAAAAGAGCATGCACATTCAGAAAGCCTTCTCAAACAGCATCATGTCACTCATCCCAACCAATTAACAGTCTGCCTACATTCCCAGAATTCAGTAATCTGATTGGAAAAATTCCAGCAGAACTTTTTTTCTCACTTGGATTTGCCAGTGCATAGATTCTGAAACATTTTTCAGAGATGTGTTGGTCTTAACAAAGTGGGTTTTGTAACCGGTCTGATTTCCAGTCAGTTTGCCTACCCAGTCTTCAACAGCCTGCATGAGGACCTCAACGGCTTCCACAATGCATGGCTCTAGGTATGCCCACCAGGCAGCCTGCCTCAGTGCTGGGTATTCATCCCCTTTCACAAAGAATTTGGAATATTTTATTTTTTATTCTCAATAGGAATGAAAGCAAATTTTATACTGAGAATATAGCAGAAGAACATAAAAAATGTCAGAATGAGTCTGACCACAAGGTGATCTAGCCCAGTATTCTGCATCTTACAGTGCTAGAGAATGAATATTATGAAATGCCCCACAAAATAGAAAACGCTTCTCAATCTAGATTTATTCAGCATATTTATTCATTTAAAAAATTAAAAAGTATTGGACCAAAACATATGATTCCAATTCATGCCCTTCTGGTATTCTGAGAGGGTAATGAACCCCTAGTGCCATTCTTGACTGAGATGGTCAGCTCAGCGAAGAAATCTTTCTTTCCTTCTTCAGACATACAACAGTATGACTAAGCATGAATAAATCAAACCTGGATACATCCATTTTAGATGCTAACACCCAGTGGCAAACCTCCCATTCCTGAACAAGCTCACAGAAAAAGTCATTCAAACAGATGCTTTGCCCACACCAATAGATACCTGCCCTCTCTCCATTGTCATCTGGCTGAAAGGTTCACATCAGGTCAATACTACTGACCACAAAATACTGCTATTTCAGCTAGAGAAGCTGCAGAATTCAGGGTAACACATTTAAATTGCTTAAGTCCTTCCTGGAGGGGCATACCCAATAACTAGCAATAGTAATATACACTTCCCCCATCATAGGCAACGCGTGGGGGGAGCACAGGGGGTATATGCCCTCACAGATTTCTGTGCCAACAGCAAGGCACAGAGCTGCAGCCTGGATGGAGTCAGTGCCCAGCAGCAGCAGCAGGGCAGCTATGGCACAGAGTTGTGCCCCTTACCCCACCACTGCCAACACTTATGCATCATCTATGTCCCTGCAACAAGTGGGCATCCTGGAGCCTGTCCATTCATTGGCCCACCCACTTGTCTCCGGGCAAATTGCCCACCTACCTCACCAGCTACACCTTGCTGATAATGATTAAAAGACATCAATAAGGAGAGAGGCTGCCCATTTACTTGCTCTGATGTCAAGGGTCTCAGCTCCAACCTCCCTTTTACTGTGTCCCATGCCTCGCAGATGGCATCCATGTTCCTCCAGTGCCTCACACTGGGACCCGAGCTCCAGAGTCTCACATGGGAGTCACTTCCCACTGGAGCTCACAGTCCCCATGCCTTCACACTGGGCTCTCCTTCTGTACATCACTAAGGGCTCCAAGCCCCATTCCCACTCTGGGCTCTGAGCCCCATCCCTTTCCCTACAGTGGGCCTTACCACCTGGCTTAGACTGGGCTACAGTCCCCTCATCTCCTCACCCCAGGAGCTTTGCACATAGTTCCTCATAGTAGGGCCCCACCACCCTGGAGCCTCACTCTTGCCTTTCTTAGTGCAGCCTCAGAACTTGCCGTGATCCTGGGTGCTGTCTGTTGCCCCTTTCCCTGGCCAGGACCCCACCTCAGAGATCACAGTGAGCCTGGGCCCCTTGCTTTGTTTTTCAGAGTGTGCTCCCCTAGACTTTCCCCTCCACAGGGTCATCCACAAAGCAGTGGGAGCTGAGACTTTCTGGCACCCCATACTCACCCTTCACTGGGGAGGCCCCAGATGTGGCATTTCCTGGAGACTACCCCACCACTCTCAGTCCCACCTAACCATCGAGGTGGTGTAATTTTAGGTCATGCCCCAGGACCCAGAACCTCCAGCCATCCCCATAGCTCCTGCCCTTACCTCCAGTATGTCATAAGCAGCAGCTCCAGCCAGGCGGTATTCTCCCAGAGTTATCAGCAGACTGCTGGCTTTACTACTCAGGGCCCTGCTCTTATAGTGAAGAGCTGGGCCCTGTTCCCAATCAGATAATTAGTAGGGCTGTACAAAGCTTTGGTCCCTGACCCACGTTGGTGGAGATTTGGCTTGATTCAGTGGCCAAATCTCTGAATATGAATTGAATCAGAGGACCTTTTAATCTCTCCAAATCGAATCGGAACCCTCCGAATCAATGCAGAGAGATTTGGTAATTTGGACATAGACACAGCTTTAAATGTTTTTTCTAAATACCATTAGGTATCAGGCGGCTCATGAATGCTGCGATGCTGGGGCTCATGGAGTGTCCCACAGAAGCATGGGTGGCTCCCTAACACACTTGGCAGCATACCTGAAAGTGGACCAGAAGTGCTTCTGGTCCACTACCAGGTTCACCGGGGAGTGCACTGGGGGCCAATCACCAAGCCAGAGGGGTACGGGGGGTGGGGGCTGTGCACTCCCTGGCAGACCTAGAAGTGGACCGAAAGTACTTCCAGTCCACTTCTGGGCTCACCATCGAGCACATAAGCCTCCCCCCTGCCTCCATACTCCTGTGGGCCATTACATCTGCCCCAGCATCGCAGCATTCATGAGCCACGCTGGTACCTCAAGGTATGTAGAAAAAACATTTAAAGCTGTGTCTATGGCCAAACTGCTGATTCTCTGAAACAGCATGAAATCTTCAAATTCAGATTCGGCTGAATCAAAACAGGGACAGTGATCCAAATCAATTAATTGAATCACTGTCCCCGATGCGGGCCAAATTCGAATCTGAATTAAATACGGCCCACTTCTCACACCCCTAGTAATTACATCTGATTGGAGAAACCACCAGCATCAGGCTGCTCTGCTGCTGCCCACACCCCTGGGAGTCACAGAGCACACCCTGTGCTCTATTACAGTCCCCCGTTAAACTTCTTATATGTGGAGCCTCAAAAGATTCAATTCTCCTTCTATATAACCATTAGGCAGAATCAGAAATATGCAAATGACACAGAGGTCCCTTACCACATACAAGCCAGATACAGCTATAAACTGAACTAAGTGATTGGAAATTGATCCAAACCCATAACCATACAGAAATTTGGTGCTCATATACTGCTCTAAAAATGGTGTAACCTGGTCTAAGAAAGATGTTTGATGTGCAATCAAATCTAAGATAGATCTGTTTGATGTGCTCTCAAATCTAATCAATTTAGGTTAGACCAAACTTCTGTACCAGATCCCTTACCAATTCAAGTTAGATCACTGTTTTCCGGTATCCCAGGTTCTTTTGTGGCCCCCACAACCCTCCCTCCTCACAGGAAGGCATGCTAGCACTCAGCTGCAGCAATTGCTCAGTCAAGCTCTAGTGAAGTACCCAGCAGCCCTACCCCCAAGCTCTCCCAGAGCCAAGCAGGCACAGACTCTCTCCCTAAGCCCCCCTCCCTGCCATCTGGCAGCTACAGGCAGGTAGCAGGAGGGAGAGGGGAAAGGGCATACTATGAATACTAGGGTGGAGAGGGCGTGTGCAGGGGCAATGGCTTGGGGGCATGCTCAGCCATGCCCAGTAGCCAATCAGGGATGGCCAATGCACTCCGCAGTCTCTGGCAGCCTGGGGACTCCAGAGGGCACTCCCACAGGAGTGCCCCCAACCTGTTGGCCTCAGTCCAGGAAGCATGTTTGCCCACCCCTGAAGGATAACATGTTCTGTTATCTAGCCTAGGCTGCTTACAGAAATCTGCAGAGATTATATATGTTCCTCCTCAGGCTTTTTGAAAGTTTGTGCCTAGCCACCATCTCAATACTATCACTAAATTTGCTCAGTGAAGCTCAACCCAAACTAGAAGGGTGATCCTTTGAGCATGGTAGGGGAACTGGCCTGGTAATCCCTAGGCTGGTCGGGGGGAGGAAAGGTCCATCCTGTCTACCACCTTCGTCAAGTGTCTAAGCACTTTTCAAGTACAGCTGTGAATGCGGCTCATTATGGCATGAACAATATGAACATTTAAGATATCTAGGCTAAACCTGTTTCAGTAGTTGTTTATAATAAGGAAATGAGCATTGAAATAAGAACCTGTTTGGCTTGATGGATCGTACATAATTTATCATTAAATACAGGTACTTAAGCATAAATAATGTTAAGGGTTTGACTTCAGCTGACATGCATATTAAAACAAAAATACCCTGACAAAATAAGATACTGTGCTGCCCACTCTTCTCCCTCTAGGGAGAGGATGACAAAACATACGTGTAACAGATGTTACTCACATCAGTTAATGAACTATTGGAAGGTGCTCAGTTAATACACAGTGATTATCATGGCACAAGAACCTCCACAAAATAAGTAAGAATTCTCCTGATCATACTACCTTATACATTGGCCACAAAAGTGTGCAATAGTTTTAGAGGCCACCATGGTAAACTTTCATTAGCAAAGATTCCCCCAGAGACCAAGTGAGCAAACTTCAGAGAGGACAATCACCAGCAGAAGAATGCAACTGCTCTATCCAACTATAGAGCATGCCCACAGTATTCTTTGCATTATAAACAGTATAGGTCTATGATATTCATATAAATAGGATCCTCTGAAAATGAATCTCTCCAACCTTTATGCCAGTAGTGCTCAATTGTTTGGTCCTATGGGCTAGAGGAGTGGCACGGAGCCCATCTGTGGGCCAGATCAGGCCATCTGCAGGACAGATTGGGCTTTGGGGCCTGGATCCACCTCCTTCTAGCCTCCCCACATCGAGATCAGGCCCTGGGACCTAGTGCTACCCCAACCCAGCCCTGCATGCTGGGATCAGACACCAGATCCAGCACACAAGGCCCAGGGTCTCCATGGGTCTGGAGATTTGGCAGCAGGAAAGCAGTGCCACCGCACTTCTGCTACTGAGTTTCTGGACTCATGAGGAGCCCCACAGGCCGAATGACACAGCACCACAGGCTGGATTTGTGCTGCAGCTGGGAGGTTGGGCACCCTGTCGTATGCAATGACAGAGTTCAACCACCAACCCATGGCAGCATTCCCTGTCCTTCTGTTATGCCGTGCTGGGGGCTTTCTGCTGCCTCTAGGGTATACGCCTGGGGTATCGGCCAATTCACTTGTGAAGGACTGAAGGAATTTGACTGACTGCCTCTGTACAGAGGAAGGTGAGAAATGGAGCAGTTTCCTCTGGCTTGTCATACTAATATACAGGGCCATCCAAAATTTCATCTCAAAGATTAATCTTCCTAAAAGGAATAACTCTACTGAACTTGGAGGATTGTTAAAGTTGATTGTAACAAGGGTAAATGCTGGATCACTGCACATTTTGGCTAAAACAATATGCAAAGTCAAACTGGAGCAGTAATTTAGGTGGAAAAAATAACCGTATTTCTTCCTAATGGTAAGAAAGGCAGTGTTTACACTGGATATATTTTTAGCATGTCTGAGGAAGATTTTTAACAGCTTAGTCTGGGAATACTTCACTTGGAAATGCCCCTGGAAGCATCCAATGCTTTTCCACTTATTTAATCCTGTGTAATGAACCTCTAGTAAGTTTTAAATTGGTTCCATGTTTTATCCCCTCACCTGGTAGAAAAGTCCTAAATTAATATTAATCTATTCTATCTAGGCATACGGACTTAGATATCCAAAATAACATCATTTAATAAATTGTTAAATCTCATACAAATCAGAAACCAAAGGCACAAAAACCTTTCTGAATTAATCAGAATCTGTTCCTTATAGGCAAGGAAATAAAAAAGAATTTAGTATTGTTCTAGTGTTAATTCCTTAGGAGCAACTCAAATGAGAGATCAGACAATTATAGAATAGACAAAGATACATTTGTGTGGAAAGTTACTGTCGCAGAAAGATGAGCTGAAGGTGGCCCTTTTTACTAGCAACCAAACAACATGCAAACACATCATTTCTGCCCAAGGTGTTGTAAATAACTGTATGCACACGTACAGTCATAAGTATGGAAGAACATTAATATTCTGAAAAGTAGTATCTAAAGATACTCAAGGGCAAGGCACAATGGGCACTGCCTGCCTCTTATTTCATTCCACTACACATCACTGGCAAAGAGGCCATTTATCTTTATGTTCCAAATTCAACAAAAAACTATGCAGCTCTACACATGCCTGGGGAAGACTCACAAGTCAGTTGGAAACTGATTTTAATTTCATTGCATTGGATGGAGAGCCAAGTTATCTATAAAGGCTGATTTCAATAAAAGAGACATCTATGTTGCACACCATGAAAGATGGATTTTTTTTTATTGAATAAGACCCTTAAAGATAAATGACTCTGCTATCAGTGCAGTGCAATGAAAATAATACTGGAGGCAGAGAGTCTCCAATATGTCTTGTGCAGAATAAACAGAGTGAGTGGCAGTGTGACATAATACATTAAAAAAAGAAGAAAATCAGTGGCAACAGACAGTGTTCTGTGTTTGTATCTCTGTTTCAAGGGCTTCTTTAATCTTGTAAAAGATTTTATAGCTTAAGACAATCCTGTCCTACCACAACCTAAATGCTTCATTCGTGCAAGCAAAAATTTAAAAGCAGAAATATAATATAATAATGCCTCCAACACAAAAAAATAATGATAGAGATTACACCTAAATATTATGAGAGTATTATTTTATCTTTTACATTTACTGATATGTTTTTGACTCATCTGTTGTTTAGACAGATTTTGAGTATCAGGCCTAAAGCTATGGGAGAATGAAAACTATTTTTATTGGAGCTTCACAGTAGAAAGAGCTAGCTAGGTCTTGTTGAACAGCTTCCTTCACTGATTAATGCTATGTTTTACTGAAAGCAAAAGTCAACTGCCCTTTCAAAATACATCGTAAGAGACAAATATATTTTAATTTGTTGTGGTGTCCATACATAGTGGAGGATTGATTCTATTTCATTCTTTAACCCTGAGTTCTTTCAACACTCAAGTTACCCAACATGAAAGGTATAAGTGGTACTTAACAAAGATGGATTCCACACTAATTATGCCCTGTGAAACAAAGCATTTCCCTTTAGCAATTTCAAATTGGTTTCCTTTCTATTGTTTCTTTTTTTATGAGAAGTATTAAATAGGAGTACTGTACTCTATATGATTCATTATTTTGTATAATTCTGTCATGTCTCCTCTCACTAAACAGGTTCCAGTCTTTGCAGAATATTCTAGTACCTTCAACTTTAATCTTGTCTACTGAACAAATCTCTGGTTATGGGCCAGCAATCTTGGACCAGCTTTCTGACTGCCACTATGGCCCTAAGAAAGGAAGAATGTATTTGAGGGTCTATATCCGCTTTATTTTTCCTTCCCTCTCCACTACTAATAAAGAAATATCAACAACATTTCATGACTCCTCCATATTTACAAAAGAAAGGAATGCTAGAGTACCAACTCAGCAATTTGTGTCAGAGGAAAAGGAGGCCCTCCCATCAATACAGTGTTATCTTTGTAAAAGCTGCCTTGCTGACCCATTACATTTCTGATTTCCCTTGACTTCCCCAAATGAACAATACCAAAAGATAAGCTAGTATATTAAATTAATGGAGAGTCCATAGTTAACAGTAGCTGCAGCTATGTCATACTGCCATAAAAACAAATACGCAGTAAGGGTTCAGGCGGCTCAGGTCCATCAGATAGCACTAAATACCTCAAGGGGTACATTGTGCCTTGTAGGATCAGACCATGAAGGGACATCCATTACCCCCCTTGTATTGCTACTGATGTCATTTCAGGGTGATCTATATGGATGCAGTCCATATAGCTTCCATCCTGTCTGCCCATCCAGGGACACAATTCATTATAAACGCAGAAATGCAATTCCAATAAGCAGTTGTGTTTGAGTGATAATTCTAATGGCTGCCTATATTATCTATACATAATAAAATGCCAATGTGTGGTCCATACACAGAGCAATGAAAATGTCAAAGCTTTTTAAAAGTATGTGACATATGGGAATCCTAAAAGTATAGATGATTCATGAATACAGGGCCCATGAATACAGGGCCTTTATGTACTGACACAGGGATGTTGGTAGCTAGTAGCCTGTGCAGGGAGGTCTATCAGATGCACACTCCCCATTTCACCAAGAGACCTTAGACTTGCTCTTACAGTCTCCAAATACTGGCTCCTACTTCAGCTGGTTGAAAATTTTTGAAATTCAAATGTTAGCACACACATTTTCCAATAAATGTTTCATGAACATATTCTCTTACTTCCCTATCCACTGCAGCTAGAATTGTACAGAGGCTGAAGATGAAGAGTTCTGTTACCTAAATAGAATTTCAGAACATTGTGTGGGTATCCTTTACTCAAATATTTCCTTTGAAGTCCAGGCTTCACATAAAAGCTGCTTTCCCTGGTGTAGAACTTCAGGGAAAGCAAAGACTGACTCACCTCCATTGGGAATAAAGATGCAGCTTCACCTGCTGACACACAGCAGTGCTGTTTGCATACCTTCCAAAATGAGAGTAAATCAAACCCAATACAGAAATAAGTGGTTTTCCATGCTTTCCCTATGAAACTCGCTACTGATTGTAAATATATACTTTTTGTGTTCCTGAAAAGACAAAAAAGATGTTTATCAAGTTCAACAGCTGAATCAACTAACATCTGGCTGCATGGTGCCCACCCTTTGTGTTACACAATAGTCAAAGTCAATGGAAAGCTAAGACAATCATCTGAGTGTTTCTCCTCCTATGAGTCTGCATGTGGCCAAGTATTGGACATATGCAAAGTCCTGTGCTTGGGATGGACTGATAGCATGCACAAATACAGACTGGGGAATGACTCATGGGTGACTGGTGCCTCTTGAGTCTGGGGGGGCATGTGCCCCCCCAACACCAGTCAGCGACTGGGGTGGGGGTCCCCCAACAGCAATCCCATTGACCAGGGGGTGGAGGTCCCCTGGTGGCTGATCCCACTGACCGGGCCAATCCCAATGTCAGGGGTGGGTCCCCCAGTGGCCAATCATGCTGACTGGGGGGGGTCTCCTGCAGCCAATCTCACTCGCCAAAAAGCAGCTCACTCACTTCTGGAAGCGGCACAGCCACTTTTGCTAGAAGTCCCGCTCCCCGGACACTGTTTGCGGAGGGGGCACTGATGCTCCCACTTGACCCCCTGCCTGCCAACTAAACAGGGAGCATGACCTAACAGGGGGTGCACCAGTGCTCTCAGGGGGTGCATGTACACCTCCCTGAACTACCTACATGTCTCCATTGGAATGACTGGCTAGGTTACAGTACTACAGCAAAGGAACTAGGGGTTACAGTGAATCATAGCCTGAATATGAGCTAACAGTGTGCTCTTGTTGCAAAAAAATTTTTTTTAAGCTAACAGCATCCTGGGTTATATTAACAAGAGTGTCACTTGCAAATCAAGAGAAGTATTTATTTCACTCTATTCAGCACCTGGGGTACTGTATCCAGTTTTGGGCCCCACACTTCAAGAAACATGTGGACAATTTAGAAAGAGTCTAATGTAGGGCAACAGAAATGATCAGGAGCCTAAGAGTCAAGACTCATAAGGAAAAGTAGCAAGAGCCAGGGCTATTTAGCTTGGAGAAGAGAAGACTAAGAGGGGATTTGATAACAGTCTTCAAATACCTGATGGGTGATTAATACGGAGGATGGAGATGGGTTTTTCTCTGTGGTTGTAGGGGACAGGATTAGGAACAACAGCCTCAAGCTACAGCAGGGGAATTGAAGCTGGAAAATAGGAGGAATTTTTTGACTGTGAGACTCCTCAGGTGTTGGAACAAGCTCCCTAGAGAAGTTATGGAATCTCCATTTTTGGAAACTTGCAAGAGCAAATTGAACAGACGCTTGGCTGGGATAGTTTAGTCGGGGGATTATCTTGCCTTGAGTGGGGGAGGGGGGGATTTGATGACTTTATGAGGTTCCTTCCAGCCGTATTTTCCTATGATCCTATGATTGCATAGACTTGTCTGTCTGTATCTCTCCATACCCTGTTGGTTGAGACTGAATGCCTTTTCTCCTCTCCATTATGTACTATACTGCCCCCCAACAAGAAGAGTTGGGAAATAATAGATTTATTTGGTTTGTTAGCAACTTACAAGGACTAAAACAAAGTTTCAGGTCAGACAAAAAACAGTATTTTTAAGCAAAAATGGTGGAGAGTCACAAGTCAAATTACTTCCAACTGAAAAAAAATGTTAGACTTACAAGCATTTTGAATGGTTTTTAGTGATATTAAGGGAAATGTTAAGATGAAATCATTTCAACCTCCCCCCAACAAAATGTTGTTTTAACATGTTGAAATTAGCTTATTAGTTTACTCTAAGTTATCTTTAGGCGGGCAATTCCATGAAATAGAAGCAAACTAGGTGTCTTAGAGCTAAGCTCATGCTAGAACTGTTCAAATTTCAGACTTACTGCTTTTGTATTACTGTCTCTACCATTATTCTGTCTTCCTCCTCTCTTAACTAACCTTTTACTGAGCTGTTCTAGGAAAGCAGACTGTGGGTTTGGATACCTAATTAACTAGAACAAAACCAAACCCCCTCAACCATCTCCTCAGCAAAATCAATTGAAAACTGCATCCAGCCTTCACCCAGGGCAAATTTTCTGAAACACTGTGATAAAACAAAATCAAAGCAGCTGATATTAATTCAAACTACAGTTTTTGACCGCCAGATTGGAGGGGGGGGGTCCTCCCCGTGGGTAGTCGCCCATGGAAGAAGAACCATCGCTGGTGCTACTGGTTGGGAGTAGGTGTTATGATGTCCATTCCCTGCCCTAGATGTCGCCCGGCACAACTTGTTGTTTATGTTCAGTTAGGGCAGTTCCCGGTCACTCTGTAGCCCGGGTTCCTCTCGGCGGTCACATTGCGGGGTTCCGCCACCCCTTGCACCCCGGCCTTACGCCTCCTCTGATGCTCCCTCCTAGTGTGCGACCCGGCTTCCTACGGACAGGCCGATCGCCTCACCGGTCTGACCGACCCTAATCCAAGAGTTCCTTGTACCCTGGGTGACCCAGGGCTGGGTCACGGTCAAGGCGGGGGTTTCACTGAGGGGTCCTTAGCCTGAGCTCCCCAGCTATACCCCTCAGCTGGGGTATCCCTTTTAACAGGAAAACAAACCTGAAAAACTGAAACTAGGCCCTCACAGCCCTACTGGCTGGACCTCTAACCTGGACCTTCCCGGGCCCCTTTTGAGCAACCCCTATCCTAGTCTGTGGTCGGAGCCAGTTGGCATCACCCTCCGCCCGACAGCGCCTCCTTAGCGCTCTTCCGTGTCCTGGCCCTGCCTGGCGATGTCGCGTTCCTGCACCGGCACCCCAACCCAGGACCTGCAAGTCCTGCTTGTCTCAGGTTCGCAGTCCCAAAATTCCCTGCTGCTTGATTCCTCGTCCTCGACGCTTGTCGGCCGCTCCTTGCTCGTCATCCTGTGGCTGGCCATGGCTGGTATCCTCCCCTCTGCCTGGGTATGCTGCGGCTCCCTGGTCTTTCCCTCTGGGGACCTTGCTGGAGTCCTCGGCTCCTCGAACGGAGCGGTTGGCAGCTCGTCCTGCCCGGGAGCTTCCTATCCCCCCTACTGGGGGTCCATGGCCCGTTCCCTTCTAGGGTCTTCTGCCTCGGCTGATGCGAGGCTCCTGGCTCGTTCTTCCCCCCGCACCGGCGCCGACTTCCAGTCGCGTTGGCGTAAACAAGCGGCGGATGTCCCGCTCAGGCTCTGCCACCGCTGTGTGTAAGTCCCGTCCTGGTTCCCCGGGACACAGTTTATTCTGAATCACTGATAAAATAAAAGGAACATACTCCAAGCCTGTGATCCGTGACAACAGTTTAGTTTCACTTATGTTCGAGGAAGGAAAATATATCTTCCAAGGACTCATTCTTCATTGATTTGTGCTGTGAATCTAACTACTGAAAAATTCCATTGTGTTTTCTGCTTTTCTCCCCTCCCCACCTCCCATTTTACATGTATGAATAAGGGACATTTATGGGAGGAAACATGTTCAAGGCCAGATACCCAAAATGCCATGTCCCTCCCTCACTTAATTTGACGTGTTGTAATTACCAGATCTTTTCAGTTGGTCTAAATGGTTATTCTATTTTAAATTTTTTTCAGGCTGACAGCCCACTTTAAAACATCCATGTTTAACAATAGATTATTTGGGGCCCATTTCCACTCCCATTGAAATTAATGTTTAAATTCCCACTAACTTCAAAGAGGTGCAGGACTGAACTCCTTGTCAGACTTAGCAATTGCTGAAATATTCAGAAGAATCTTCATATACATGTGTGTTTCCCAAATTATTTTCCACAATTCCAATTACAGAAAACTTTTATGTTTCATTACTTAGCAAAGAAGTCTCCTCTCATCTCAAGTTGCCTTTTCTAGATGCTAGAAATCAATCAGCTGCCTTTTCTAGATGCTAGAAAGCAATCAACTGAAGCATCACATTATCTAGAGCAATAGATAGATTTGGTGCTTGACTTTTATTCAAGAGACGGAAAAAATATTATAGGCAAGCTTCAGTAAAGCAGTTTCTTATAGCACTTTGAAAGACATCAGGTAGATCTTGAGCATGATCTGGCAACTTTATTGCCAGAACCTAATCACTATATCTCTCTTGAGTGCAAATGGCCAGCAAAGAATTTATTGTATGGGAGGAAAGGGAAAAGAGAACATTTCCTTAACATAAACCTAGAAAAGCTAATTTCTACCTGACCTGAAAAATGAGCAGTTCAAAAGAGGGTGACTTTGGGACAGGACAGGAGCATGAATGCCAGCAAGCCTAGCTAATATTACACTCAACCAGGGGTGACCATATCCATTCCTATACTTCTGTGCCATGGCTTAGTGCCCTCCACCACCCCAACCCCTACCCCCCCACGTCACCAGCCCATGAGGGAAAAAATGCCCCGTCCGAAGCATTGCCAAGTCAGGGGCCTATCTCAAGGGGGGCACATGCCCCCATATCCCCCCTATCAGTCACCTGTGCACCCACCTGCACATAGTAATAGAGTTATTATTTAGAAATGCTCCCTAACTAAAGAGGCTGAGGAAGCTGGTAACTGGGGGACAGTCCCTCAGTTAAGTAGTTAGAAAGAGGCTTTTTTACTGCTCTGCAATAAAGCTTGTTGTTTGGTTCTTCCCATTTATGCTCGCCCATCATCATTGAACTGGGTGATCACTAAACTACAGACCTGTTAACTTAATGCCAATCCTTAGTTAAAAAATGGGACGGTTAATTCAGGACTCTACAGACAAAGAGTTTGGAAGCTACCACTGATAGCCTGCCAGGAGCAAAGACAATTAAATTACCAGGGAAGAAGTGGATTTACCATCTCTTGGAATATTTTACAAAAAAGATCTAACCCTGCCTTAATAATAAGCCACCTTTCTGGGCATATTCTTCAGCCTCTATTTGGGGCAGGGGCTGGAAGTAAAAGGAGAAACCTGAGTCCCACTTCTACTTCCCTGAGAAAGAAAAGGGTTGCCTGGAATTGCTCTTAGTATGCTCATTATTTAAAGTTCTGTGTTAAGGCAAAGTTTAAAATAAAATTTCATGCTTCAGGGCTTTAACCAATTGCCTGTAGGATTCTGGAAGGATTTTTAAAATTTTAATGTATAATGCATATTTTCCTTGTTTTCCTTTCCCTGCCTTCTTTTGAAACAGAAACTGTCTGCAGTTGGAGTCAGGATTCAGGGTGGGTGGGCCATTGCTCTGAGGCAATGAAGAGAAATCTCTTGAGAGCCTGGCTCATGGATCTTGCTTACATGCTCAGTCATCCTGATCACCAGGGAGGGGTTGGAGCTGCAAAGCAATTTTCTCCCAGTCACATTGGCAATCATGGGCAACTGGTGTCACCTGAGTCACATGCCCCCCAGCGACCAGTCAGCGATTGGGGAGGGGGAGGGCCCCCGCAGCCAATTGTGCTGATCCGAGGTGCTCCCAGAAATGCTAGTGGCGCAATACTTGGAGCCCCCACTCCCCAGCCAGAGCTTCCAGGGTGAGCACCAGTGCTCCTGCCTGCTGCCCCTGCCCATCACCGAAGCAGGGAGCACAGCCTGTCAGGGGGTGCACCAGTGTTCTCAGGGCAGGTATGTGCACCCCCATGGCCCCCTTAAGTGTTGTCACTGTTGGCAATGACATAAAGTTTTTTCCACTTTTGTCTGTGTCATGGTTTGCCTGCTGTACATCTCTGGGCATCTCTTCATTAACTTACTACCAATAGAGGGACATCATTCATTGACTCTGCTTTGATCTTCCTTGTTCTTTATTGGGGGCAGTTTAGTCTGGGCTTTACATAATGCATGTGGATAGAATTTTATGCAGGATATACAGGATTTCAGACTGGATAAGCTGTCATTTTTTTTAACATTTTACCCTTTTATCTTCATTTCTGTTAAGCTATCGTTGCAAGGAACTCTGTCTCGCTGGTTTTCAAAGTGATTGCTTTCAGGACTGATGTCACTGATGTAAGGCAGAGCAAACTTAAGGCTGCTCTCCCAGTGCAAGATGAAAGAATCTCAACTGCCCTTTTTCATTTTCCCTTCACCCCTGAACACAGCACAGCTTCGAAACTGTGGAGAATTAACTCAACAGTATCAACAAAACTAGCAGTGCCCAAACCATTGAAAACTAAAAAAAATGAAAGAAAATATAAAGTAAAATAATGTAAATCATATCAGTGTGTGTGAAATGAAAGTACAGATTAATTTGTGTAAGGCTTCTCTGGGTGTCCTGCCTGGTGCATATCAGCCACTATTATTTAGTTATGATGATGTACTGCTTCTAACTATTCCTTTTATCAGCTGACTATGTTGTTAGTGGATAGCCTGCAGGAAAGTGGACCTAAACTCCAGTGCAAGATGAAAAATAGCAAAACAAAACACAGTATCTTTTTCTACAATTCATGTACCGTATGTTCTTATTAACCCTCTTTATTACATTTCTAAGTCTCGCTACAGCTTTATTATCTATATCTCAAGACAATATACAGCCATTATATAAGGAAATCACTACTTCCCATACAAGACTGTAAGGATAAGATGAGGCCCATTACAACCATTTAGTAAAAATAAAATTTATCCAAAGAAACATTATCATGTACTCAATATGCTTTTGAAAGAGCAATAACCTGTTTCCATCCCATTTGCATCCAAAATGTCAAAGAAGATGCATGAAGGATTTGTAGGTCACCTACAAACTGAAATTTTAAAGTCCATAAACTAACTGCTAGCTGCAAAATAATTTCAGTGGAGATTACATAAGAATTGGATCAGGACAAAATATACTGGTAGTCTCAATCAATACTTTGAAACAATGCCATTAGACCCAAATATTTCAGTTTCCCTCAAGCACAAAGCATTTTTCATGCTATCAGCTCAACATATGAGCCATAAAAATACTAGATATTCTGTCATTCAGCCTGGCTTGTTCCCAGAAGGCAAGTATGCTGGGAAGAGGCCTGCTTGGCAATCAGCCACATTTAGTATGAACTTCCCTCCAGAAACAAGAATATGCCTGTTGAAAAGAAAGCCAGGGGGAATGTTAAAAATAATGAAAAACTTGATTATTCCACTTAAAACCTTCTTAAAAAGCCAAGCTGTATTCTGAATTAGTACACACTTAAAACCGCTCCATAATGGAAGAACTGCCCTATGCTAAGAAGAGATCATTCACCAGGACACAGAAAAACAGAACTAATAAAGAAAGCAAATGGGATTATAGTGCTTACATGGAAATTAGGCCACTACCTTACAGGGGAAATCCTAACTTATTTCCCAAATTCTTCCTTCTCCTTAATCTTTCTTGTGGCCTCTCCCCTCTCTCCTCACACACATTTATATAACACATTGGAAATTGCACAGCAATGGGCCATGCCAATATGCCTGCTCTCCACCCCCAGAATTTTTTCCTGAGAGGCTGGTAGGATACAAAATACCCACCATCCTGCAGGAGTCACTGGCTAAAACCATGTACTACAGTAAAGAGATAGTCTTACCTGAATGGGTAAATGTCCTCTTCCCAGAGGTGAATTATAAGAGCCTGCAACTCCCTAAACTGACGTTCAGGAGGTGGAAATGCCTTGCCTGTTCATTTAGACATGCTTCTTCCACCCGCAGTTTAACAGTGAAGCAACTCCAACAACACTGTGACACTAGTGATTGCCTCATAGCCACAGTCCAGACTGTCAGATACACTTCCTTTAACTCTCCTGATTGCTACTCAGTGCCATAGCAAGTGGGGGTGGAGGGGAAGCAGGGCAAATGCCCTGGGTGCCAAAGCAAAAGAGCGCCAACTGGCACTGCCCAGCTGGGGCGGGTTAGGGATGGAGCCACAAGCAGATCGTTTGGGGGTCACAGGGACAGTGGAAGTGTGGCTCCCGCCACTGCGTGCACTCCTGGGCAAGCATGGGGGGGCATGTGACACCTGGATCTGTGTGTGGGGTTAGGGTGGGCTGCCACTACAGGCTTTGCCCCAGGCAGCAAATTTTGTTGCTATGGGACTGTTGCTACTGGTCCGTGTCTCATGTTTGCTCCTCTTTAGCTGCTCTCTGTTGCTTATTCCACTAGTTTGCCAACTTCTCCTCTGCTCTTCACTTGACCACACACTCTCTCCTACTACAAAGCCCGTATGAGTCACAAAAGGGTAACATGTTCCTGTGTATCTGAAGAGTTCTGTCGCTGAGGGAGGCATCTGCCCATGAAGCTACCCAAGTTCTGTCCAAATTCTGGTGGTGTTTAAGAGATACTCATGACAGTTGCCTTCTCTTCAAGTTTCCCAGTGCCCCTATTTACTTTGGCATACTTCTGCTTCTTATTTCATTCCTCTTTCAGGTCTGCCAACCACTCACAGACTGAGAACATACATAGTGACATAGAAAAAACAAACGTGCAAATTATATGACCACTAGGCCTGTGGGAAGTGGCAATATTCACTTTGGATTTGGATTCAGCTGATTTAGAGAGACAGTGATTTGATTCAATGATTCGAATCACTATCCCAATTCAATTTGGCTGAATCCAAAGATTCAGCACTGATTCAGAGATAGACTAAACAGGCAGCAGTCCTCACCACACTGGATATAGCTGCCTCCATCTGGTAAGTCTGTTGTGGTGGGCAAAGTGGGGAGGGCATGTGCCCCCAGGGCGGGCTGTGCTGGGCTGTGCTCTGGGAGGCTAGCCCTAGCCGCCTGCCACCAGGTTGTGCTCTGCAGGGTGGGCAGAGCCAGGGCTGTGCTCCAGGAGGCTAGCCCCAGCCCAGAGTGCAGCCCTGGCTCCACGAACCCCTCAGAGCTCAGGAGCAGGAGCTATTGGGGGAGCTGCAGCCACCCTAAAATTCCCCATAGTCTCTGCTGTCGGCCCTTCCCCAATCTGGGTGCATGCACCCGCCACCATGCCCTGCCACTGCTTGTCTGGTAGTTGCGGGGAAGCTGGGGGACTGGTGGGAGGGCATGGCCCCAACTCCCAATGCGTTCCGCCACCCATCCAGAGTGCATCCCGGCCCAGCCTGCCCCATGCAGATCCAGGGGCACACACCCACTCCCGTGCCCTCTCAGACCAGCAGCACACAGTGGCAGGAGCCCCCTCCTCAAGTCCTGTGCCCCACCACCCCAGCTGGGCAGCTTCTCCCATCCCCAGCCCCAATCTTTCCCTTGCTGTGGGGGCATTGATTTCCCCCCGCACACACTCCACCCCTCCACCCAACACAACAGACTTACCAGCTGGAGGCAGCTGTGTTCACTGTGATGAGGACTGCTGCCTGTTTAGTCTATGGCCAAATCTCTAAATTGGCACGGAATCTTTTTTTAAGTAATTCAGAGACTTCCGATTCAATTTGGACCTTTTAATTGGTCTCCTGATTTGATTCAGATTCAGAGATTCAGCCATTGAATCGAGCCAAATCTTCTTCAAATCGAATCGGCTACCAAAGCTTTGCACAGCCCTAATGACCACACAGCCATGGCCTCGATGGTAGTGAACAAACCTTTATATAGCTTGAACTATACTATACTATACTATAATCTGACTATATATATAATTTTTATGCGTATTGTTGATAATAAAAATGCTGAAAGCGTTAATAAATACAAAAGAGCAGTCCTAGGGGAACTTTAGCTAGCATACATTCAATATCATTATTAAAATAGCTTACAAAGTAATCATTCACCTATGCTCAACTTATTTCTTATTCTAATGTCTTATCCTAATTCGGAAACATCCAAATTCTCTCACAGTACAAAGTCTATGCACCTCTTACTCTAACTCCAGTCTTCAGAGTACAGGACTGGTGTAAACGTGTGCATCACATAATTCATACAGATTACAGCTATTTACTTAAAGGAGTAATGAAAGTTTCATTATTCCTGGGTGTCAAGGCTGCAAACCACATAGGTCATACCAAAAAGAACTAATAAAGCCTTCATACCATATCAGTGTGTATTCTTTATACATCACAGACAACCTATTTTGGAACATTTTAATGATTTTCAAATTCTATTATTGTAACTATTTTTTGCATCCACCCTCCTGTAAATCAGATGATCTAGCTCCTATCAGTCACTCTATATAACCTTCATGGAAAGCAACAAAACTATGTAAAAACTCCTTAAAACTGTCATAATTTCAATGTTGAATATTTCAGAAATTTCCAGGGTAAAAATGACTGCTCACTCCCACAACTGTCTCCCCTTTTTAATAGGAAACATAAAACTCACTCTCAGTCCTGAAAGGCCAAAGAGTTGGGACACTGAAATAAGAACACAATAAATTCTATTTACTGAATCAGACTATAGGTACTGGGATAAACAGAACTTTCTCATACAGTGGCAGGGAGTGGATGTCGAGCAAGAGAGTGCAAAGGGCACTTTCTTCTCTCCCGTTGCAGCCCCAAGTCTTTTCCATTGCAGCATTCAGCATTCAGACATTTAGGAAATTCTGATTCAGAGGTTGCACCCCTATCTACTATGCTCAATACCTACTAATGGACATTTCCACCAAGAATTGGTCCAATCCCAAACCTCAACAACATCACACAACATCAACCAACCTCATCAACATCTTGTGGCTATGATCTTCTGGCTATGACGTCTACAAGTTAATTACATGGTGTGAGAAAAGTAAGTTCTTTTTTTGTTAGTTTTAAACATATGACCTAACAGTCTCTTTTTATGTCCCCTAGTTTTGGTATTGAGACATAAATAATAAATCCCTATTTACATTCTGTGCACCATCTAATATTCTATAAACCTCCATCGTGTCTCTCCACCCCTCTCAAGCATCTCTTTTTTAACCTGAATAGTTCTGGCCTACTTAGATTTTCCCTGAAAAAAGCCCCACCCATGCCACTAATCATCCTTGCTGCCATTCTTTGTACCTTTTCTTGTTCTTCTTTACCCTTTTTGAGGTACAGAGGCCAAAGCTGTACACAGTACTCAAGGTGTGGACAGATTTATAAAGCAGGAGAATAATACTTTTCATTTTGTTTGCAAAACATGCATCTTAATAACTTCTAACATTTTATTTGCCTTTTTGACTGTTGCTGAACATTTATCTGTTGTTTTTAGCACACTGTCCACAGGTACTCAAAAATCTCTTTCTTGTGTGGCAACGTTGATATAGAGTCCATCATAGTATATGCATATTTGGAGGTATTTCTCCACCTATGTGTGTATCATTTTGCAACACTGAATTTCATCTGCTATTATGTTGCCTATTCACTCAATTTCCCCAGGTCCTTCTGAAGTTCTTCACAGCTGGGTCTTTACCGTTTTAAATAGATTTCATAGATTTCATAGACATCAGGGCTGGAAGGGACCTCGGGAGATCATTGAGTCCAGCCCCCTGCCCAAAGGGCAGGAAGTCAGCTGCGGTTATAGCATCCCAGCAAGATAAGCATCCAATTTACTCTTGAAGGTGTTCAGTGTAGGTGCTTGAACCACCTCCGATGGCAGACTGTTCCAGACCTTGGTGGCTCGGACAGTAAAGAAATTCTTCCTTATGTCCAGCCTGAAACGGTCTTGCAGGAGTTTGTGACCGTTCGACCTCATCATCCCTTGGGGCGCTCTGGTGAACAAAAGTTCCCCCAGATCCTGGTGGTCACCCCGATAAACTTATAGGTGGCCATCAGATCACCCCTGAGCCTATGCTTTTCCAGGCTAAAGAGTCCCATGGCTCTCAGCCTATCATCGTAAGATCTGTTTTCCTGACCTCTGATCATGCGCGTGGCTCTCCTCTGGACTCTCTCAAGCTTCTCCACATCCTTTTTGAATTGTGGAGCCCAAAACTGGACACAGTACTCCAGCTGCGGCCTCACCAAGGCCGAGTACAAGGGGAGAATGACGTCCCGGGATTTGCTCGAGAAGCATCTATGGATGCAAGCCAGCTTTTTGGTCGCTTTACTAGCCGCAGCATCGCATTGCAGGCTCATGTTCATCTTGTGGTCAATGATGACCCTGTGCGGGAGCCGGCGAGCCAGGGAGCCATGAGGTTGGCTGGGCGGCCCCCTTTCCAAGAGCTCCCCTGGCGCAGAGCCAAAAGTGGAAGCAATCACTTACCACCCACAGGTGCACGGCGGTGGCGCCTGGCTCAAAGGCCGCGCCGGAGCCGGAAGCAAAGGCGGAGGTGCCACGGCGGGCAGCGGAGGCCGGCGAGGACGCGGGGGGCGGATGCGCACCGCCCGAAGCAGGAAGCGCACGTTCTGGGGGCAGCGACAGAGAACCGCCGAGGGTTTCGTGATGGAGGCGGTGACCCAGAGAGGGGGCGGAGCGACCACGGCACGCGGGAGCGACAGACTCCGCGAAGAGTGCGGAAAGGCAAGCCCGGGCAGGTCACAAGGGGCGGTTGGGCAGCCAGCGAAGTCCCTGGGGCCAGGGCCACGGGGCACGCTCAGCAGGACTTGCTGAAGACATCCACAGAGCAAGGCTCCTGAGAAAAGAAACAGGGCCCTGCTCAAGGAGGGGTAGGACTCAAGCACGACCGCTTAAGGCGGCAGCATTTGTGCTGGTTCCCCTCCATTAAGCTTCGCGAGGTTCTTGGGGACCCATGCGAGAGGAGCGAGGCAGGGAAGGAAACCCTGCTGTGGAGGCTCGGGCGAGGGTGTAGGGGTGGAGAAGCCCTCACTAGATCACCGAGGGATATGTGGTCTCACTTCCGGACATGCACGCGCCAGACAGTCCATCTGAACCAGAGGAATATCATCAAAGTCGTGACAGGCAAGCTCGGGGCATGCAACGCGGAAAGTGGGAATTGGACATACCAGCGGAGACCCGGTGGGCAAGCAGGGACATGTTAGCATAGGCAGAGGGGTGCCTTTGCTACAGACCCCCAAGTCTCTTTCTTCTGTAGTGCTATCCAAAGTAGCATTGCTGAGCCTATAAGGATGCTGCAGGTTTTTCCTCCCAAGGTGGAGAACCTTGCATTTTTCGGTGTTAAACACCATCAGGTTCTCATCTGCCCATTTGCTGAGCTTGTCCAGGTCAGCCTAGATCACCCGCCTATCTTCTGGCATGGATGCTTTGCCCCAAAGCTTGGTGTCATCGGCGAACTTGGCCAGTCCACTCCTGACTCCAGTGTCCACATCATTAATGAAGATGTTGAACAGTATGGGTCCAAGGACAGAGTCTTGAGGGACCCCACTGGTCACAGGGCACCACGATGACTGACTGCCATCAATTACAACCCTCTGGGTCTGACCACGGAGCCAATTTCCCAGCCAGCAGATCATGGTGGAGCCAAGGCCACAACTGGGCAGTTTGGCCAAGAGGTGATCATGGGATACCAGATCAAAAGCTTTTTTGAAGTCAAGATATATGACATCAATCTCTTCTCCCTTGTCCAGGTGATAGGTCACCTGGTCATAGAAGGAAATGAGATTGGTTAAACAAGACCTACCCACAACAAACCCGTGCTGGCTATCCCTTAGGATGTTAGCCTGGGCCAGTCCATCAAGGATGGCCTCCTTAATAAACTTTTCTAAGATCTTCCCCAGGATAGAAGTCAGGCTAATGGGCCTGTAGTTAGCCGGATCCATTCTCCTCCCTTTCTTGAAGATCAGCACCACATTGGCCTTCTTCCAGTCTTTGGGCACTACACCAGAGCGCCAGGAGTTTTCAAAGACCCATGCCAGGGGCTGGACTATGACACTCGCCAGCTCCTTGAGTACCCTGGGGTGCAGATTGTCAGGGCCAGCTGACTTGAAGCTTTCCAGCTTCTCAAGGTGTTCCTTCACGAGGTCAGCATTTATGGAGGGTAGGGGATCCCCATCACCCGGACCTCCCTGTCCCATAGCAGGCATGGGCGTCCCATGGGACTGATGAAAGACTGACGCAAAGTACCTATTTAATAGGTTGGCTTTTTCCAACCTTAATTTAATGTTGTCTGCAAACTTGGCCACCTTACTAACATCTCCCCTTTCCACAACATCTATGAATATGTTAAACGGCACCAGTCCCAACATAGATCCCACTTCCCACTGTTTCCATCCTGTTCTGAAAACTCATGGCATTTTTACACATATACAACCTGTAACAGAAAACACACTTGATTATTTGGGAAAGCAGGTTTAGTATAATGGGTTGGCAAATGGAATATGGGGAGAAAACATTTCTCCAATAGGTTAAATCTATGTTTAAAATAACAGGCTTCTGAAACTGGCCAAGGGCATGGAGTACCAAATAGGTCCTGGGGAGATGCGGTGCTATTCAGAAATATGACCAGCAATGTGGTCAAAGATGCAGGATTATTTCCTCCCATTCCTGTGTAATTTATCACATCACCACCACCTCCACATATAAATATAGACATTATTCTCCAAGTCAAACTCTACAATCTACAATTTGAAGAAAAGAAACCAGGTCTGGTAAGTGGCTAGACTTTACAAAAAGAAAAATACGTTTTTAAAATGAGCCCTCTGATATTTATGAAAGCTTTAATCTTGCCCATTCATCACTCTGAGCAGCAGGGTGTTCAAAGCTATTTCACTCCTCTACACCTTAAATAAAAGGCTAAACAAGTGGGTTTAGCACTAAACCAAGTCTTCCGCAGGACTAAGTAACAAGTCCCTTGCATATTCACTCTCTCACATGCAGGTGTAAGAGGTAAAAGTCTCAGGTACTCATTCCCGCCTACACCTTACTCCTGGCTACTAGCTGGAGTTATTTGGGCCTTTTCTCCAGGTTATGTTCCACTGTACTCCCCAGGCCTCTCCTCATGCTCTTTGCCTTGTGCTAATATCCAGGGCACTGCACTGAGCCAACTCAGACTCTGAACATACCAGGATTCAGAAAACCCATGATCTGGTTTGAATACAGATTGTTTAAAATATCAAATCTCCCTGAAACTAATTTGGGTCTCTAGGTCCCTCTAGTGGTACAGAAAAGGTGATATTTACATAACAAAAATACATAAGAGGCAGGAAAATTAAAATTTCCAAATGCCACTATAACTGCCTCAAGAGATTACTATCCCACCCACACCAAGAAGTAGAGCAGGAACAGAGCTGCACAGGGCCATTGCTGCAGTTGCAATGATATTATAGCCTCTCTACACTATTCTTCCATATACCTCAGCTTCCACAGAGGGGAGATTAAGGAGCAAGTTACTGCGCAGTACGCAGGAGTATACTGGTGTCTACAGGTGCAGGCATTAAAGGGCATTAACGCTGTGTGGCCTGACTTGGGACTAAAGTTAGTCCCAAGTCAGACCACACACACAGTGTTACTGTGCAGTAAGGCATCTACATGTGCATTACTGTGCAGTTACTAATGGGGCATAAATTTGATACCTGCATAATGCAGATATCAAATTTACATGCAGGTTGACATAAGTCACCATATTTACTGTGCAGTATGGTGTGCATGTGTAGATGCATGCCCATACTGTGCAGTAATTTTGGTTATTGCGCAGTAAATGCACATGTATAGACACGCCCACTGACAGCAATGGAAGTCCTGAGTAAATCTGCTCAAACGGAGGTGCCACTAGAGATTTGGGATATTTATGATACAGATTCATGGAAGGCTTGCAAAAAATTTAGAGCAAGACTGGGAAAAGTACTCAGTGATGACTTAACTCTGCTCCCCTCAAAGGCCATTTCAGTATTACAAACCCCCAACAATCACAAATCATGTATTAGTCCCCTGCTAAAAGTCATGCAATTTGTTTAAAAAATACAGTTTCACATACACATCCAGTGCCATAGCAATGGTGTTTGGTACCCAGGCAAAGCCCACAGTGGCAGTCCACACTCACCCCAGACACAGATCCGAGGGGCAACCCCCCCACCCCCGCCATGCTTGGCCAGGAGTGCACACAGCAGTTGAAGCCACCCTCCCCCATCACCATGCCCCCTGAAATGAGCCACTCATGGTTCCGTCCCAAGCCCTGCCCCAACTGGGCAGTGCCTGTTGGTGCCCCTTCACTTCAGCACCTGAGGCGGTTGCCCCACTTGCCCCCTCCTTGCTACAGCACTGCACACACCTACACCCATATACACACACAGGATTCTTTTCCCTTTCTGAGCTTACAGGCAGCACACAAGTCACCTCTCCAAAACTCTCTACAGCCTTGAGAGCTGGGAACTTTTATTTAAAACAGAGTTCCTCACATGTCTCTCTGGAACTGAGGGTTTGAGAGACACCAAACCATCTCAAATCCACTGCACAGGTACACTCTCTAAAATGAATGTACTGTTCCTTTAAACTCATTTTCTGCTCAAAACCTATTCTCCTTTTTTTTCCTCTCTCCAAGGGAAGTATTTGAAGCATTCCTTTGTCTGATAACACAGGAGCTGCAATTCACCAGTGGTTGCCTGTCACCAGATGAAGTATAGGAGCTTGTCTGCAAATGAAAGCGAATTCAAATTAAGATAGGGCATGAATTTAAACCACAACAGATGCTCCTGAACAACTCAAAACATAGAAAGCCTATACAGCCTTTTTTAAGGGGGTGGGAAATGATGTTGAGGATGAAGATGAAGGACCAGGTCCTTAGCTTCCTGTACTCCCCTTTTAGGACACGCCTCTAGCTTAGAGAGACCATAAAATGATCATAATTAACCTACTAAGGATTCTTCAGGTATAGGTAGAATCCCAGGCTCCATGTTGGGAGAGTCTGTACCAGTGATTCTCAATCAGGGTGCCCTCTTCCAAGGATGCCATGCAATATTAACACTATTAGGTGTGCAATAAGATTCACAAGATAAACTCAGAGAGTGTAACCCAACGTGTGCGCATGCGCAGTATGTGGTGCCTCAAAGCCATTTGAGGCACCAAAAACTGCATGCAGCACAAATGCACTCATGTGCCATGCCACTAGGTAGCAGCGTGGTAGGTTTTTCTGACACTGGGAGATTCAGGCGTAAAAAAACCTGCAGCTAAAAGAAGTGGTGCGGCACACACGCCAGCAGAGTGTGCCACCAGAAAACTGAGCCAGCGTGGCTCTGGCTGGTGGCCATGCTTCAAGCGGCTCGCTCAGCACCACTGCTGCCCCAGGAGGCCCCAAAAACCTCAAGTAAGGCTGCTGGGGCCAGTGCAGGTGCTGGCACCAGCCTCCTCTACCTTACCTGGGTTCTTTTGCCACATGCCAAAGTATGTATGCAGGGGCATACCTAGGGACAAACAGAAGTAGCACAAATATGTGCCACTGCTATTTCTCCCATAGGAAAAGCACACCCCTGCACATATGCGCTTGTGGGGATGCACCCAGACATGGGGTTAAAAACCTTTGGACCTGTTGTTGTCTTTCACCTGTTGGTGCCCCAAATCTAAAAAGGTTGAAAGTCAGTGGTTTACACACAGGGACACATTCTCAGAACTGCTATAAGTCATCTATGCTGCCTAATTACTGGGTTTAGTGCACATGATTGGGTAGGGCTTGTTTCTCAGCAGTGGCCCTGAAGTCAGCAGGAAGGCAATATCATAGAATCACAGAAAATTAGGGTGAGAAGGGACCTCAAGAGGTCATCTAGTCCAACCCCCTGCTCTAAGCAAGACCAGCCCCAAGGCTTTGTCTAGCCAGGTCTTAAAAAGCCCTAAAGATGGAGATTCCATAACCTCTCTGAGTAACTCGTTCCAGTGTTTTACCACCCTCCAAATGAGAAATTTCTTCCTAATATCTAACCTCAACTTCCATTGCTGTAACTTGAGACTATTGTTCCTTGGTCTGTTACCTGGCACAACTGAGAACAGTCCAGCTCCATCCTCTTTGGAACCACCCTTCGGATAGTTAAATCCCCTCCAGTTTTCTCTTCTCCAGACTAAATAAACCCAGTTCCCTCAGCCTCTCCTCATAATTTATGTGCCCTGCCCCCTATTTTTGTTGCTCTCTGCTGGACTCTCTCCAATTTGTCCACATCCTTTCTGTAGCGGGGGCCCCAGAAGTGGACACAAGATTGCAGATTTGGCCTCACCAGTGCTGAACAGAGGGGACTAATGACTTCCCTCAATCTGCTGACAACATTCCTATTAATGCAGCCCAGTATGCTGTTAGCCTTCTTGGCAACAAAGGCACACTGTTGGCTCATATTCAATGTACTGTCCACTGTAACCCCTTGGTCCTGTTCTGCAGAGCTGCTGCTTAACCAGTTGGTCCCCAGCCTTTAGCAGTACATGGGATTGTTCTATCTTAAATTCAGGACTTTGCAGTTCTCCTTATTGAGATTTCTTTTGTTCTAATCCTCCATTTTGTCAAGGTTTCTCTGACTCCTAGCCCTACCCTCCAGCATATCCACTACTCCCTCCAGATTGCTGTCATCTGCAAACTTGCTAAGGGTGCACTCTATTCCATCTTCCAGGTCACTGATGAAAATATTGAACTAAACCAGCCCCAGGATCAACCCCCGGGGCATCCACTTGACACTAGGTGCCAACTAGACATCAAACCATTGTACTACTATCCTCTAAACCTGATGATCCAGCCAAGTTTCTATCCACCTTACAGTCTATTCATCCAAATCATATTTCCTTAGCTTGCTTGTAATAATATTGTGGGAAACCATATCAAAAGCCTTGCTAAATTCAAGGTATACCACATCCACTGCTCTCCCCACATCCACAGAGACAGTCATTCCATCATGGAAAACAATCAGGTTGATCAGACATGATTTGGACTTGGTGAATCCATGCTGACTGTTCCTAGTCCTCTTCTCTTCCTCCAAGGGCCTGGGAATGGATTCCTTGAGGACCTGCTCCATGATTTTACTAGACACTGAGGTGAGGCTGACAGGTCTGTAGTTTCCTGGATCCTCCTTCTTCCCTTTCTTAAAGATAGGCACTATATTTGTCCTTTTCCAATCATCCAGGACCTCTCTCAATCACTATGTGTTTTCAAAGATGATGGCCAGTGGCTCTGCAATCACATTGGCCAACTCCCTCAATATGCCCAGGTACATTCCATCCGGCCCCATGGACTTGTACACATTCAGCTTTTCTAAGTAGTCCCTAACCTGTTCTTTTGCCATTGTTGGCTGCTCACCTCCCCAAGTTGTGCTGCCAGGTACAGTAGTCTGGGAGCCGACCTGTGCAGACTTTTCCAGAGTCTACCCCTCCCTGCTGATACCCTGAGTAAGAGAATGTGACAAAGAAAAAATGGGTATAGCCAGATCACATAGGCTAGAGACAGACATTTCACATTAACCAGTTTAAGTGATCAGAAACTGGTTTAAACCTGTAACAGAACAGATGCTCAGTGCACATAAACTAGTTTAAAAATGGCTGAAACTGGTTTGAGATAAGCCTGGTTGAATGTACTATCAGACTTAACTGATTTGGCTCAAACCAGTTTATGAAATGTCTGTCACAGACCCCTTCCTTGTTTATGATAACCAGAACACCTCAGCATCCCAGCATGCTCTTTGGCTGGGCAGGGCTCTCTGCTCCACAACAGGACTGGCCCCTCCCCTCTGCTGCCTTGCTGGAGCTCGGTAGTCTCTACAGGCATCTTCCTGGCTTCTGCTCCCCATCTTCCCTCCCCACTCTGTGCAAAGCAGGCATTCCCCCGTTCCTCACAGACAACTCAGCATTAACTAGCTACAGTTCATGCTGGCTACAGTTCATGCTGTGGGAGAGACAAAGACAGACAGGCCCTTTAGAGCTAATCAACAGGTAGCTTAAAGTCCTTCCTTGGAAATGCTGTTTGAGAAGAGCTATTTGTCCCCCTCCCTCACCCTCACAGCTCTTTGCTAAACACAAATGCCCCCCTCCCTTGCCTTGCTGAGAGGTGTCTGTGTATAAGCCAGCAGACCACAGGCTGGGTCTGTGCTGAATCAACAGATAGCTGGTAACAGCTCTCTGTTTTCTTATTGGGGCAATAAACACTGAGATAAAGGTGATAAACACTGTTATCAGCTCCCCCCTCCCCCCAGCTTACTTGCCTGTCAGTTTGCTGCAGACCATACTGTATACAGAAGCAGGGAAAGGGAGACTGAAAAGCTCTGTATCATCAACAGATGCATGCACTACACACACCCCTTGCCTCAGAGTGCTAGCCCAGGGCTGCAGGCTGGCAACACTCCTGCCCCTTCAGCACCGAGTGGGGAAAGGCCGGAGATTACAGGCAGGGCCCGCTGGGGCCTGGCCACACACCCCTCAGTTTAGTTCTGTGGAAGGGCAGGGAGGGCTGCTCTAGCATCCCCAGCTTCCAACCTGAGCCACTACAGGCATGTGCCTGAGTTTCCACAGTCCAGAGGGAATGTCTGTATAGTTGGAAACCAGTTCAGCCTAGCCAGGTTAGACTAACCTGCAAAGGTTGAATCAGTTCAGGGTCAGGCTTTTTCATAGATTTCATAGACATTAGGGCTGGAAGGGATCTCAGAAGATCATCGAGTCCAACCCCCCACCCAAAGAGCCAGAAGTCAGCTGGGGTCATAGGATCCCAGCAAGATAAGCATCCAATTTGCTCTTGAAAGTGTTCAATGTAGGTGCTTGAACCACCTCCAATGGCAGGCTATTCCAGACCTTGGGGGCTCGGACAGTAAAGAAATTCTTCCTTATGTCCAGCCTGAAACGGTCTTGCAGGAGTTTATAACCGTTCAACCTCGTCATGCCTTAGGGCGCTCTGCTGAACAAACATTCCCCCAGGTACTGGTGGTCAGCCCTGATAAACTTATAGGTGGCCATCAGATCACCCCTGAGCCTGTGCTTTTCCAGGCTAAAGAGCCCCACGGCTCTCAGCCTGTTGTCATAAGGTCTGTTTTCCTGACCTCTGATCATCGCGTGGCTCGTCTCTGGACTCTTTTAAATGTCTGTCCCTAGCCATAGGGTGCTGACAGATATGGAAAGAAAAAAGTACTCCACAGGAAGAACCAGCACTTTACTTCAACCTGGTTCCACAGTGTCTGTATAGATCAGGCACTTCATTGGGGCTTTTGGGTGCTTTTAGCTAAACCTGATTCAATCAGCTATTATATAAAAGTGCCAAAAAGCCCCACTAAAGCACCCTATATATGCAGAAGTTGGGAAAGCATTCTAGGGCTTGGTGCAGAAGCATGCTGAGTTTGAAGTAAAACACCATTTTTTTTCTATGTCTGCAAGCAGCCACACATTCTAGCTACCGTAAAAGTTTCTGAGAGCTAAAGAAGTACAACACAGAAAAACCCTAAGGCCACTCTTCTTGTGTGCTGGGTCGAACAGCCCTAGTATTGGAGACAGGAGTTTATAAAGGTGTCTTAGCCACTTTTGTCTTTCACATCATAGACCACTGCTTTAATGAATGCAACTCAAGCCAAGAAGAAAATCTAGTGTTAGTTTAAGGGACTAGTTACCCAAAGATAACAGTCTTAATGAAAAACCCATTTTGTGATTTTAAATTAGTGCTCCATTTGTATAGTTACTTTTTTACTATTACAATACTTTCCTAAAACTCAAATATGACATGTATAAGATACATAGAGCAAAACAGGGAAATATGGCAGCAATCAATACCAATTAAAATAAACCTGGCATGCTGCAGGGTTCTGGAACGTGTTTGAACTTTAATGGAAAACAAGAAATAAAACTGTTCCAATAACTGACATCTGAAAAAGCTATCATCTCCTGAAATTGCTTACTTTTCAAATCAAAACCAACCTGAAACATGACATGGGAAGGCTTAGCATAACAAGTCTGAAGGAACAAAATTAGCTGAAGGCAGGTTAAATATGCAACCTTTTTCATTCCTCTTACAGTGACAGGAGAAGAAATGAATCAGTGGGATATCCTGGGAAATGGTGCATTAGTTGACATTTCACCCTGCTTGGGATATTTTCTGTTTAAATCTCCCATTAAGTTACAATGTTTTTGGTCAGCACATGTAGCAGCTTATTGTTTGTCACAATGGTTGAAGGACTTCATCCGGAGTACACTTCAAGTAAAATTATTTCCATTTGGTTTTGATCTTACACCATACCGTTTCATATTTTTCTGAGTCCCCATGTTCCTTGTTATCTTAGTGGCCTACTTCAAGCAGAGATGCTGTGGTAATTGCTCTAATTGGAAACCTACAAATGCTGTTTTTTATTTTTATTTCACAAAGGTTAAAGGACCTTATCATGGTATGAAAACCTAAGATTATTAACATAATAAATAGAAGGAAAGGGCAAAATGACTACTTATTAATTGGAAATATTCTTGCATCATGGCCAATGTAGAGGCCTTACGGCCCGATCCAAAGCGTTCTGAAGTAAATGCTATGTCTCCTATTGACTTGAATGGGATTTGAATCCTACTTTTCAATCTTCTTCCAAAACTGATTGTTCTGGACCGGGCAAAAACTAAATGTAAAGCATTGATATTCTACATGATTTACTGCATATCTCCAAGTTTTTTGTTTTCTGAAAGGTTCTGAACATGAAAATTACTCAAAATACTCTACTAGAATATATTATTTAAAATGTATTATTTTTTTATATTACTTTAATATAATTATGAGTATATTCAAAGTACAGCAACAAGTTAAACCAGTAGACAAAGTGCTAGGACATGTAAAGAACAGAACAAAAAATAATACTGAAACTATTAGAACGCTACAATATGCACTGATGGTATAGCCTTTCCTGGACTACTGTGTATCAATCTGACCATCTGGCCTGGGAAAATAACCCAGAGGTAGGAAACAAAAATAGGAGACTTGGAAAGCCTTCTTTGTGAGGTGAAGTGAAACAGGTGAGGAAGGAGACTTCTAATAAAACACAAAAGGTAAAACAGAGCAAGGTGAGCTCCTTATCAATAAAGCATAGACCAAAAGCTTAGCGGTACAGTGAATAATAAATGATTAGATGCTGGTGTTGTTAATGAAAACATGGTATCATGACCTGCTTAAGTCTCAGTCTGTGGTACTCATTACTGTAATAACCTTGAATATATTTACCCTCCTAACATCCCCTATATGGTATGAAAATGGAGCAGTGATACAGAGAGCCGATGTGAGTTATGGTCACATAGAATGTCATTGTTAGAGAAGAAAACTGAACCCTTTGGCTAAAGGCCATATTATATTACCTGTAGGTTATGTTACAGTGATGGAATGACTTTAAGCACGTAAATAGCCCCATGGCAGTGAATTAAGCTATATAAGTGAACTCCAGCCTACATTCCTGTATTTCTTCTTATAGTCTACAGTTTTCACTGTCAATAAAAAATAAATAAAAATTAAATCATTTTTGGTCACAGCATAAATAAATTTCGTTTGCCATTCTTTTAATTGTGCTTCACACTGGGCATGTCTACACGAGACACTTTACTGAACAGTAAACTAATTTACTTCACTGCACAGCAAGCCTTTATAGGATTAATAGTGAGTGTGTGTGTGTGTGTGTGTGTGTGTGTGTGTGTGTGTGTGAGAGAGAGAGAGAGAGAGAGAGAGAGAGAGAGAGAGAGAGAAAGAGAGAGAGAGAGAATCGCATACACCCCACAGGCAAGAGCCCTTTTTGACAGATCAGAAAAAAACTCCCCAGTCACAGCCATAACCTTGTCCTGCCAGGCATAAACAAGTCAAATTCATGGCAGAGAGAGCTTGGCCTGCATCCAAGAGAGTTGACTTTTTAACTCAAATCGAATGAAATCTCATGGCTTCATCCAAGATAGCCAGGGAATGATGCCTCGTGTGAATGGCAGAAACCTTGCAAGATTTTATGTAAGAGGAGAAGATGTTTTGCTGTAGCTACATGAACTATTAGACAGTCCTGCAGAGAGTTAGGGGAACCAAGTTCAATTCAAAAGTGCATGTGCACTTACGTGTGAAAGATAAATACTGTTTTAAAACAATATAAAAGTGCCACATATTGTGCTGGGAATACAGAGTGGAACTGAAAGAATAAAAATCTGAATGTGTGGGTAAAGACGCATTTGGGAAGATGTTAAAATCAATTTTGTTTCTCTGGAACAGAGGGAGCCTATGCAGTATGAGGACTGTTATTTTGAGGAAATCTTAAACTAGGCATGCAGCACAGAAATGTCCCAGTCTGACCAGCAAGGCATCTAGCTGCAGCTTAATCTCCACTGGGATCTGAAATGGAGATGAGCTGGGCAGATTATTGTTTATGTCAATAATCAGATATTTTTAAATAGTTAAGTATGAAGAAACTCCCAGAACTCCCAGGGAAATTCTCTCATCTATGAGCTGCAGTCAGGCTCACTCTCTGCTCCTAATAATCTTGTATCCCTAGTGTCCCAACTTCAAGAGAAGACCTGAAGGGTGCTGCCCCCAGATTAGTGTATAACTTTGTAATGGTAGGAGATGAGCTGAACCTTTTCAAGCTGAGGAGACCCTGTAATCCCAGTTTCTCTTACCACTATGTTCATCTTTTGTATAATAGCAATATCATCAGACTCCTCAGGGATTAAGCAGTTTAGGCATCCAACGCAACTTGAAAAAAGGCCTGGGCTGCTGTTCCCATGTCATTGTCTGACTACCCCAGTGCAGGGGTGGGAGGCTGGGAACAGGGTTGCAGCCACTCCATACAGCACTGGCCACTGCTCCCACACCCCACTTTATACAATCCTAGATCTGTCAATGCCTGAGGGGTATTGTGTTTTATGCCACGGGTAATCTGGTTTGCTTTTGTGATTTGGGCACCTAATTCTACCCACGACTTATTAGGTGCCCAGTTTACCAACCTGATCCTTGAAAATGGAAAATGGTTTCTATTTGTACTTGTAAAAAATTCTTCCTTCCTCAGCATTTAGAGGCAACTTAAGATTTGGTCATGAAGGATAATATAATCTTGTTAGGAAAAGAAATCACAATTTTAGTTCGGCAGAATACCAAGAGGGTTGGAGGCTGGGGCTTCTACGCAATTAAGTTTTTCTTACTGTAAAAGAGTCCCTTGTGGTAAGTGATGAGAACACCATCTCATGGGACAAAACACAGGGCAGGACCAAACACTGATTCAGATCACATATTATAAGGAATATTCTGGGATATAGAATAAATGATATACTGGGTTATTCCCATCTCTAATTTCCATGATTCAGCAACTGCAATTCCAAATCTGGGTTCAGCAGAGAGAGCAACATAATTATGTGAATCCCAGTGGGCTCGTTAATGAACAGATATAGCAGAGCAAGCAGAATACTTGTCTTCTAAAACAGTGAAAGAAACCTTTAGAGCCCTGGCAAACCCTTGCAACATCATTAATACCAAGACTGGTGAGACTGGAGTCTTCCTCATGGTCCCTGGGTGGGGGGCACCAAATACAGGACTTTTCCAGACCAGGATTATGAATAGAACAATATAATCTCTATGCTTGCCTGCACTCCTGAGATGAGTCCAGACAACCCCAAATGCCACTTCTAAACCAGCCCGAGCATCTCAGCATTGGAGGAGGACTGGTACAAGGCACACAAGACACTGCAACCAACAGTGCTCTCTCAAATAAAAGGGACTAAAAGTGACCCTGCCCCTCCTCATTCTGTCTTTGGTACAGGAAACAGAGTAGCTAATCTGTTCCTTCCCCTAAAATAGAGAGCTGTTGCAGTGTTGATGACCATAGCCCTAGTCACATGAGGTACCAACCATGTTACATAGACTCCTGGCATCGACCTCTTGTCAACACCTCTTCACGGCAGCAGAACTGCTGTATCAGAGAGATGCAGACAAGATTTGTGTAAATGTGCGCTTCTGTAGCACTGTGTAACAACAGAAGCAGCTAGAGGGACAGTTTGCTCAGCCAGATTCATAGATTGATTCAGCCAGCACAGTTACAGCTTATTCAAGAAGCTCTCAGAAGGATCCTCCAGAAGAGAGAGCACTACATTCATCTGCTGATACAGGTGACACGAAAAGGGATCACCATGTGGCACAGTTAAAGGCAGTTGATGGCAGAATTGCCAAATGAAAGCACCCGCCTGATTTGATGGGGTATAGGCTGTAGTCGTATCGGTCTAAGGACATAGGCAGACAAGCCTGATGAAGGGTATTTATACCCGAAAGCTGGAAATGAATAATTTTTCCAACTATCTGAGTTGGTCTAATAAAAGATATCAGATTTAGCCAAAAAACCTTGCCTGCCTGATTTGATAGCCTTTCCCCCATCTCAACTGGCAGCAAATAGTTGGTGACTAATTACATTTATTTTAAAAAGAGAACTGCTTGGATCTTCTGCATTCCTGTTTTGGTACATCAAAGACTCAAAGTATCTGACCAGCAAGTATATCTCTAGCCTTCCATGTACACCATATCAGTCAACCATTATTCTTTGGAGACAGTGGGTAGGACAGCTCATTAGTGAATAACTGGTTCAGAGGAGAATGAGCTATCATGGGCAACAACCATCTTCATCAGATTCTTCTTCAGAGCATATTTTGTAGCTTGTAACAAAGTAGGTTGTTGCCTGCAAAAGCTCTGAACTAGTTAATCTGAAGTCAGGCAGAAGGTAGGACAGAGTGGCACTTCAGAGACTTACACAACTAACTACTTCTCTGCTCAAAAAATAATGGAAGCTGCAGCAGCTGCTGCTGCTGTTTCTCCTTCTCCCCCTCTCCTTTTAATCTTCTACTACTTGGCTGCTTTTCCAGTAACAGAGAAATCCTTTGCAATTAGATTTTCTCTTGCAGGGTGGAGGTGCAGCCATTATGCTTTGCTTCTGGTTGTGGACAGTGGCAGACATTCCAGCCTATTCAGTTACTAAACCAAAGTTATATTTAATACAGTAAGATATAACCCTTTGAGCTGTCTCTTAGGTTGTCACATGTGTCTTTACCCTCAGGATGCATGACAGTTAATAAGTACAGCTGCTCCTGCCTTACTGTTTCCTGTTCACTGAACCGTTGTTATCATTCTGATAATTGCTGGGCGCATTTTGCTCACAGATACATTTATCGCCTGAATGCAACTACTGGCAAGTTATATCTGAAATATGGATTCAGTGACTCATTTTATTGTGTGTCAGGTACAGTGGCACAAACAGCTGTTCTAGATACCTCATCATCCAGAGAGCTTACTCTTCACTAGGACTAACTAATCACTTTTGCATTGACCAATGAATCTACTCCCGGCTCATACTCAAATAGAGTATTTTTGATTCTGCGACAATAATGCTGCAGCCTACATTTAAAACATATAATCCAAAAGAGGAATTATAAAGTATAGGAAGAGAAAATTAAACAAACCAAAATACTAAAAATCCTATGCAACAACATAATATAGTTCTTTTTCTATGACAAAGAAAATTTGATGAGCTAGTCAGAATTCTCATATGAACGTTTGACTGATATTTGAACTTCTAATTAAAAATAATAAAAAACCCATTGTCATAAACACATTTCCAGTGGGTATGTCAACATGTGCATTAGATCCGGGAGCAGTTTACTTGTGAGTAAACAACTCATGAGTAAGAGCTCCCAGGCAAGCATCTACACGTGTAGAGAAGCAGGGACAAATTTTCTGCTAATGGCAGCAAACTGCTCTCACTTCCACGGATTGAGGGAGAGGGCTGGGACTTGCCCACCACTGCAGCTCTTTCTAAGTCCCGCACCTCATTTGCCTGATTTGAGTTCAGGGCTGGGACCTTTCCCTGACTGGGACAGATCCCAGCCCTGCTGTGATCTTAGGGCAGGTTTTGGAGATCCTGTTCTCCACTCAGCTCTGTGATCATGGAGCTGGGTGGGGAACAGGCTGAGGAAGTTGTTCCTTGGGGGAACAGGCTGAGGAGATAGTCAAATAAAGTATTTTTGATTCAGCAATCATGGAGCTGGGCAGAGAACAGGCTCCCCAGCCCCCGCCACCAGGAAGCTCCCAGAGCCAGCTCTGTGACTGCAGGGCTGGTGTTGATAAATCCTTATCTCCCAGTGCCAGCTCCACAACCTTGGGGCACTGGGAGATCTTTATCTCCCACCCTGAGCTCCACGGTTGGAGGGCTTGGGGTGAGATCCTTATCTCCTAATGCCAGCTCTCCCATGGTTGCAGAGCTGACACTGGGAGATAAGGCTCTCTCACCCCTACCCCTACAACTGTGGAGATCACCAATCATGATCTCAGAGTGGTGGGGGGCACGACTTGGAGCAACCTGCTGCTGGGGCAGGGGGACATAGTTCCCTCCTGGGCTCCAGTGGCAGAGCCTGCTCCTGCAATAGGCAGCTCCTGGGGGCTGGGATCAATCTCCTGCCCCCGGTGGCCGGCTGACCAGGAACAAACCTGTTCCTGGTCAGACATCTACACGAGCGCTACTGCAGAGTTAGTAATTGCAAATAAATTTGCTACTTGCATTTGCAGGTAGTAAATTTACCTGCAATTAATGAGGTTTACTGCACAGTACGCATGTTCACATGTAGACATACGTACTTACTACACAGTAAACTATGCTGCTTCACAGTAAATTGTCATGTATAGATGCATGAAGTATGGAGGAAAATACCGACATTTGAAAAAAAATAATAGAAACATTCACTTTGAAGATACAAATAGCCTGTTGATAGTTCAGGTTTTCTTTTTTTTGTCCACCATTGTTTTGACACTTTCCTTGACAGTTGGCTGATCATTGAGTTCCATTATGAGAAAAAAGTTACATAAATAAAAAATGCTTTCTGAATTATGGATTTAAAATGTTTTCTAAGCATTCTTTTTTTAAGAAAAAAGGAGAAGAGGATAGGAACGAGAATACATAGAGCCCACTGAAATTGTCACATCATTATTTCCCATGACTTGATTCAGCACTGGTCATCAATGACTGTGTTCCTCCAAATAAGTGGGCGAAATCCCAGCGTCACAGAAGACAATGAGTAGTTTACCATCAAGTTCAAAAGAGCCAGTATTTCACTCATTGCCTCTGTATTTTTACTCTTCAGGAGTTATTGTCCTTCACCAGTTCCAAAAGTACTTTAAAAGCAGTATACCATGGAGCCATGAACATCTCAAGGCAGAGATCCAAGAATGATAAATTGAGTTTGTAAGAGGCCTGAGAGATTTTCTTTTCCAGCCACTTGAAACAGCAATAAAACACCTCTAAGAAAGAAGAGTAGTGTAAGTACATGAACAAGAGATTCTGAAACTTCCACTTACTGGTGAATAACATTTTAATCTCCTTTGTGGCCCAATTCAACAAGGTAATTAAACATGCAGGCAGCCCCACTGAAATCAGTAGGATTATTCACCTGTTTAAGTTTAGATGTAGCTAAAAGTATCTTGCTGACATGGGACCTTGTAAATTGCCTTTCCAGAGTTATATTTAGAATATGGTACTTCCAGATTCTCATTCCAGTGCTTAAAATATAAGCCCATTTCTCTCCAAGGCACAGCTATAGATTAATACTGAGTTTAATAACAAATTTGTGTGCTTCCTTGAACATTGTCGGAAAAAACCCCAAAAGATTCTTTTTTACCTGGAGGCAGGAGAGTTTACTGCTTGTTTGTTTGAAGAGAAAAATATGCCTTCTGCAACCATTGCATTTGCTGGCATTTCTCACTTACATCTGCCTTTCTGCCAGGAATACATTGGCAGCATTTGCCTTAACATCTAGCCTAATTTGCTTGCTGTATCTTGTAAAGCAACATTCAGATATTTTAGGGAAGTATTGCATTGGCCCTATCAACACAGTTACTAATTATCTTCTCCCTTATTTCCCCCTGCCATCTGGGAAGCATTCACGCTAGAGCTGAAGCCATTTTGTGCCATTGGTAACATGCACAAGGCCAGGGAATACTCCTGGGATTGGGGGCTTTACATTTCCCCTGGAAGAACCACCATCAGGGATATGAAGGGATGTAGCAGAACATCACCATTCCTTGGCTACTTATGTTGCCACAAGATCCATTGTAACAACTGTAATCATATTTTAGCATATGTAAGGTACAGTGAGCACAAGATGCTTAATGCCCATTGGAGTAATTCAGCTAAGTATTAGTGCAGCTGTAAAAAATCATGCTAATACACTAATGCACAGTAAATTAGTCCAATGGACATTAAGCACCATACAAAAAAGTGTTCATCTGTGCTAATGCGCAGTAGCACTGATTACAGAGCATTAAGTACCAGTTATTATAGATATTTAATGCATCATATTATAGTACATTAATGAATGTATAGACAGGCCCACTGTGCTGTACCCAATTCTGGGAGTTAACTGGTCCTCCGTACCCTCTTGCCTCATCCTCCACCTGGCTATTGTACTGATAGAGGAATAAACACAGGCTTCTCCATTCTGTTCCTCTGTTCTGCAGTTGTCAGCTGTCACCTGCAGCCCCAGCTCTCCTCATCACCTCTATCCAATTCTTTTTTTGAAACATACCAAAATGGGGAACACTTTATTCTTCTTCTAAACTCTAAAATATGCAAAATTAGTCAGCTGTACATTTCAGAGGGTTGTCACTAAACTGAATTCTCTTCCACTAATTATCAGTACTCTTCTCCTTTAATGACAATTTTAGGTCCACTCTCCCAGCTTTCAGGTGAGTGAGCATTGCTAACTGGATGAGGCTAATTTTATATAATTATGTCAGTACAAACAGAATTTATCCTTCAATGTACAGCTTTTCTTTACTAACCGCTATTTCATTTCTTTTAGTTGCAAAGACACTGCTTTAATTTAACTTCATTTCTAGTATACCTGAGAAAAAACAAATTTGCAACAGGTACAAGCAAATGTCTCAGCTTTTTACAAAATGAGAAGAAACAGATCCCATTCACTATTTATTTTTTGCACATGATGTTTTGTACCTGATATTTTACACACAGCTAGTTATTACTCAGTGGACATGCTGTTTTAAGGGTCATAAGTTATAAACCAAAATTTCCCAGTGCCTTGAACCACTTGTTTAGCTAAGAATGTCAGCCATTTGATTTTGAAGAGAACGGGGACTCTAAGGGTATGGACACACATAACCACCGAATGGTTCCCAAATGTCACTAATAGGGAATGGGTTTGCAATTGTTCAAAGTGCTATGGCACTGACAGCAAAGGGTAAGTGAGCACCCATTCCAGCATGCCTTGCAGTGGGGGAGAGGTGTTTACAGCTACATTTCAGGGGTCCCAAGGATGGGTGACCTGTGGCTGGGGACATCTTTACTTTTCTGCTTTCCCTTCTGTCCTAAACATGAGTTCAATAAACTTCATGATGAGGCCCCTAAAGATTATGATGAGGCCCCATGGCCTGGGCGCCTCTCCACAAGACCCAAGCTAGAAAGCTAAGGAGGCCCCTCCCCACCCTGCTGCACAGGGAGGAGATGGGGCCTTTTCTGTCTGCTATCTGTGATGGCCCAGGGTGGGACTGGGCCAATGCTCACCTGCAACAAAGGAGTGCTGCCACTCAACAAGGGGGCATCTGTCATGCTTTGGGACTGCAATCTAACTTGAATCAGGAGGGGATCTGATGAAGACATTTGATAGAAGGCTCTAACTTAAAGCACTTTAGTCTGATACTACATCCATCCATGTCTACCTTAGACCAGGATCTGCCATTTTTAAATCAGTCTATATGCAGTGAACATCTGTTCAGCTACAGGTGTAGAGCACTTTCTGAGGACTTACCATATGATAAATGTAACATCTATATCTGGCCTTTGGCTCCCAAGGGCTGGGGAGAGTGAGAATAATGAGGGACAGCAGTTGAATAGGGAGTGAAAACACAAGTGCCTACTAGAAGCATAGCTTTTATTGACGAAGTAGTGCCAGGGCAGTCATTTGATAAGAAGTGCCAACAAAAGGAGAGAAGAGAGTAGTAGAGTTCTGATTGTGTACCAGAGCAGCCAGTTGCAGCAATAGGGTGGCATAAGGAGTGAAGTAGTATGGGATGTTTGGAGGACCAACCAAACCCAGTCATGGAACACTTGGTATGCATGCATAACAAACTGGTTCACAGCAAACTAGATAAAAATAGTATGTTATTTTCCAGGTACACTTTTGAACTGTTCCAGGTGGCTTTAAACCTGTTTAAACAGGCTTGTACATCTGTTCACTTTTAAACCATTCTAAGTGTTATGTGTGTCCATACCCTAAATTGGTTGATTAAGGCTTCAAACAATGACTGTCTGGTTGAACTGGGCCTTGATGTTGATGGAACAATCTACATGCCCCTCACAACAACAACTAGTAGGGAATCAAAATAATTACAATCATTCAGTACCAATATGAATACACTCACCTCCTGTGTGTAATGGAACAATGGGCATGAAAATTACTGGAGAGAGGAGTACATTATTATTTTTAATTTATATCAAACCTGCAAATCTGAGCTTTCAGTGCACATGCAACCAAAGCCTTTTTGACTTCTCTCAACTTTTGTCCCCACAGGTCAGGGGCATCAAATTTGTTCTGTGCCCTCTGCTGGATCTCTACATGAAACTCTGCATTGGGCCACATCTGCAGGATAAGTGATACAGGTGGTGGCTGTGGGGGTGAGGCAAGTTGCACCTGCAGTGAGGCCAGCAGCTGTGGCTGTGGGCTAACTGGCCACGGAGCAACCGACAGTTGCAGAAATGGCCCCAGGCAGCCATACATTGAGTGAGGCTGACTGGGGATCTGCAACCACCAACTATGTCCAATGAGGCCCCAGTTCTGCAGCAGGCTTCATGCCCCACTGGCCCCAGCCCCAAATCCCTGGTGCACCAGGAACACCATGGGTCAGAGGGATTGACTTCTTGGGATGCATCTGGCCTGGTGGCTGTATATCTGACATCCCTGTCTTAGGCGAGGAGTGCAGGGTGGGCCATAATCAAATGGGTACAGCTAGGCTTCTCTGAAGTTCATTTTCTTTAAATAGATTTGAGTTCCTTTAATCACCTCTTCCATTAGATTTTTCAGCAAAAGTTCTGTTAGAATAAAATTAACCCCTTCACAAAAGCTGCTGGGCTGATAAGGGAAGCAGTGTTTTCCCTTGGAGGAACCCCCTGCAGTGTTATTTCTAGGAGCACTTTAGAAAGCAAGCACCACTACCACTGACAACCTCCTTAGAGTGGGTGGAGGTGCCTGAGACATTACGAGGATGCTTCTAATTGAACTACTGCTTTAAACCATCTGGATTCAGAAGCAAAAGCACTAAAGAATCCATGAAGTAAAATAAAATAATTGAAAAATGCACATTCACAAAAAAAGAAATGATGTTTATAACTTCTCTCAATGTTTTCCTTTAGTCTTTCATTAACAGCTAATTTAAAAATGTAAACATTCATTAACATAATAAGCCTCAGGAAACATTGGTCTTAGAAAGGGAAGGCGGTGTTAATTAAATAGTCTCAAATAATAAGAGCCCCCTTTGTGCATATATATTAACAGGTCATTGGTTAAGTTAGAACAAAATCAGTGCCTTTTCTTAAAGACTTGTTCATCAACAGATACCGGGCCAACTTGCGAGCTGACAGGCAACTTACATATTGGTAAGAAGGTATCATTCCCAAAAATGTCTACAAGAGTCTACCCTACATACTGCATTAGATAGGATGATAGAGGAGTTCAATTATTCTAGTTTAGAATTTGACAAGCGCTATACTTACTGATATATTAAAAAAAAAAGCTCCTTTTTATTTCCAAAGTGATAGGTTTCATTTCAGTAGTGCAATCCAGGATGCTCTCACCTTTGAAATGATAGATTACTTTTTATAAATTGCAAAACAGCTAGAATATATCCTTTAGCATAAAAATACCAATTTGTTCTGCCTTCATTGAAGACCAGAGCATTTTAATCCACATAAAACAATACCTAAAAGGTCTAGAACTATAGTTAGATTCACACAGGCAGCTCCTTGCACCTGCTTGAAGTCCAAAGAGCATTCAGTCTGTAACCAGAATCTGCTCACACATGATCAGAATTCAAGACTGTGCATAAATTTATGCTTACTGAGAATATTAATGCTATGTTTGCTTTAAAAAAAGAAAACTTACTAGAATTAAAATAGTGTAAAATCAACCCGTGTTTGTGCTCCGGACACATCAAGTACCCTTTTATTGAAATCAGGGGTGTAGGTTGTAGCCGTGTCAGCCTAAGTACATTATTTTATTGAAATAAAACTTGCTACCAAAACTGTATTATGTTATTTATTGTACCACTAGGTGGTGCAACAACAGCGTTATACCCATGCTTGTTTTCATGCAGTCTTTTCTAAGGCTGTGAAAAAATGCAAGTATTTGCATTTGTGCAAATAAACAGGTCTTTAGAGTAGTTTAAGCCAACAGGCCTGGTTAACAATATTTTTAAATAGTTATTAATTTTTAAATTAGAAATGAGATACAGTTTTTCTTAGTATTACAACTATTTCTTTGCATCATTTCCTCCTCCTCACTTTTTAATGCCATTTTTCATATATCTTTGGATGAGCAGAGCTAAATGTCAGGGAGATCCACAGTGTACTCAACCTGGAAATAAGTGGGCAAGTTCAAAAAGATTTTGACAAGGCCCCTAAAGTAAGACCATATTATAAGATTGCATTAAAAAGTATGAAAACATCCATGGCAATGCATTAGCCATGTTACAGTGATTCATACTTCAGAAACCTCATTATTACTAAAGTCCCATTAAAGGTTTTTTTTGTTTGAAGACACCACTCCACAGTGAATCAGAATGAACTTTGATGCTTAGGATTGCATTCTGTATGTATAAACATATATTTCAAAATTCACAGTATACAGCTAGTGCTAATACAAAGGGAGTTGCAGGACTTTACTCCTCTTCCACTATGGGGATTTTTTTTTTAAAATATGGTAATGTTTTATTAATATAAATCATACTTTCAGTGACAATAGTCCCTTCTTCCCCTCCAAGTAACTCCAAGTACAGCTTTTTTAACTGATCACTCTGACCATTAAAATATGTTTTTCAGAAGTGCTGTATAGACTTACAGTACTTTATTTTTGCACAGGAATCATTTCACTCATTGCTAAAATTATGCCAATTTACAGAGATTAATATTAGTTTAAAGGAAAATTTAGCAGCTGATTTGCACCACAGAACAAACAACTTAATCACAGGTAATGAATTCATATCCAATTTAAAATGCATAGGAAATTAGGCAGAATATAGCTAATCAAATAAAAGTTTTTTCCTATTAGAGACCAAAGACTGGATCAACAAAAGGGCTTAGACATCTGGGTACTACTTCAGATGCCCAAATTCAAAATTTACTTTCCAAAGGTACCCTTAGTCTGGATGTACTACAATTTCCACTGTTAACATTCCCTGAATCTCTAAATGTTCTGGTTCTCAGCACACAAATCCTGCACAGCTTTAGTTTTCTTTCTAGCAGTAGAAATTTCACATTCCCTCGGCTCACATTTCTTTAGGTTCAGTTTCAGCTTGGCAGCCTGAAGCATATCACAGACTACTATAAATGTATTGGTACCTGTTGGAAGGTTTTAGCTTGCAACATGATATCAACTAGGTACACCAGGCTGAAAAAGGCTACCACATTTGATGCATTTCTCAAATGTGATAGCTCTACTGAACAAGCCAAATTGAAATGACCACAGGTCTTCTCCTAATGTTTCTCTGTCCTTTGAATCCATCCAAGTGCAGTAAGCTGAGCAGTAAGCAGAGAGCAGTGGCTCTGGGATAAGCAGCTCACGTGTGGGACTGCCTTAAAAAGGCTTTTCTCTGTGCTAATGACTTTGAGTGGCTGATTGCTGCTAGAGTGTTTGCCTAGTGTCTGGTGTGTGTTTGAGGGTTTTTCCCCACATGGGGTGCGATTGGGGTTTTTTTCCTTCTCTCTCTCTTTCTTTCCTTCCTTCCACCCTCCCTCCCTCCTTCTGGAGTGGGCTTTCCCTGGCTGATTTACATAGCGGAAGGGTGGAACTAGGATAGGCAGCCTTATAAAAAGGTAGTGAACTCCAGCCAAAAAATGTTGCCTACCCCTGCTTTAGTGCCACTCATTGTTCTGACCTCTTACTGTTGTTAAACATTGAAGAAGCTGTGTAATGGGGAATCACAGAAACATAGAATCACAGAATCAATGAGTCAGAAGGGACTAGACAGATCATCTAGTCCGACCCCCCGCCACGGGCAGGAAGGAGCACTGGGGGTGGCAGGGGTCATAAGACCCCAGCCAGGTGCCTATCCAGACCCCTTTTGAAGATTACCAGGGAAGGTGAGAGCACCACCTCTCTGGGAAGCCTATTCCAGGCTCTGGCCACCCTTACAGTGAAGTAGTTCTTCCTAATATCCAACCTAAACCTATCCTCCCTCAGCTTGTGGCCATTGTTCCTGGTGACCCCAAGGGGGGCCCTGGGGAACAGACTTTCCCCGAGTCCCTGCTGGTGACCCCTGATAAGGTTGTAGGCAGCCACAAGATCCCCCCTCAGTCTCCTCTTGCGGAGACTGAAGAGATTCAGGTCCCTCAGCCTCTTCTCATAGGACTGGCCACGGAGGTCCCCAGCCATACGAGTGACCCTCCTCTGGACCCTCTCCAGGTTCCCCACGTCCCTCTTGAAGTGCGGCGCCCAGAACTGGACACTGTACTCCAGCTGTGGCCTGACCAGCGCCGCATAGAGGGGGAGCAAGACCTGTCTGGACCTGTTAGTGATGCCCCTGTTGATGCAAGACAGGGTGCGGTTGGCTCTGCCTATTGCTTCATCTTACTGGCAACTCATATTCATCCTGGAGTCAGTCCTGACTCCAGGATCCCTCTCTGCCTCTGAGCTGCTGAGAGGGTCAGCCCCTAACCTATAACCATAATGCTGGTTCCCTTTCCCCAGGTGCAGCACTCTGCACTTGTCCTTGTTGAACCACATCCTGTTCAGATCCGCCCACTTCTCCAACCTATCCAGGTCTGCCTGGATGCAGTCCCTGCCTGCCGGTGTATTCACTTTGCCCCACAGCTTGGTGTCATCAGTGAACTTGAACAGGGTGCTCTCCACACCCTCGTCCAGGTCGCTAATGAAGATGTTGAACAGAACCGGCCCAAGGACCGAGCCCTGGGGGACTCCGCTGCCCACACCCTCCCAGGTTGACATCGACCCGTCTACCACCACCCTCTGGGTGCACCCCTGGAGCCAGTCTGCCACCCATGTGACTGTGCATTAGTCAATGCCACACTCCCTCAGCTTGCCCACCAGAACTGGTGGGACACTGTGTCGAAGGCCTTCTGGAAGTCCAAGAAGATGACATCGACTTCCTCCTTCCCATCTAAGCTCTTTGTTACCTGGTCATAGAAAGAGACCAGGTTAGTCAGGCAGGATCAGCCTTGCACAAACCCATGTTGGTTACCCCTCACCATCACTTCCCCTGCAGGGCTCTCACAAATGTGGCCCTTGATAATTTTTTCAAAGACCTTCCCCAGGAAAGAAGTGAGACTGACTGGCCTGTAGTTGCCAGGCTCTTCCTTCCTCCCCTTCTTGAAAATAGGGACCACATTGGCCCTTTTCCAGTCCTCAGGGACTTGGCCCGAGCACCAGGAGTCCTCGAACAGCCATGCCAATGGCTCTGCAATGACACCAGCCAATTCCCTCAGCACCTGCGGATGAAGGTCATCCAGGCCTGCTGATTTGGACACATCTAAGCCTCCAGGTAATCCTTAACTAGGTCTGAACTATCAGTCTTGTGCAAGACCTGTGCTACCCAGCCTATAATATATTGGATCAGTGGAACAACTCAATTCCCAAACATAAGGTCTTCTGGGTTGTTCCATCATTCCCATGTTAAATGCAAACCTCTGAGCTAGAAAAAGTCCAAAACAAACCCTTGGAATTACTTTCACTTCTTTTTTTCCATTGCAGTTTCCTCTATACCATCTGTCTTGGCAATCATGTTACCTTTTTTTAGAAACGATTAACTGCTTGTTAGAAACATTCCACAAATGCACAGGCTTCTGCTTGTGCTTTGGACCAACAAGAAATTTAGCAGCTGAAATTGCCCCAAGGTCCTGGTCTCAAAGCAGGTCTCAATCCTTCTCCCATCTTTTCTTTTCTGGAAAGAGATTGTAGCATATAGCTGTTTAAGAGATATGGCACAGTATTCAATACAAACCAAGCACTTACATATCATAATTTCAACTGAGCCAATTCTTGACAGGGAATTTTTACAGACTGGATTTGCAAGACAACTTTGCAGGCACTCACTAGCCATAATGAAAGCCAGACTAGTTATTAACTTGTCCACTAGCTCAGCTCTCCAGACTTGTTCTTCAGTTTTCAGAGGTTCAGTTTTCAGACCCAATTTTCCCTTTTCAAGAATGCTATGAAACAAACAATTCCTATTTCTACGATGCGTGCCAAAAACAGAACTGCACTTACAATACGGCAACTAAACTGCACCTATCTCAGCAGCCCCTGCCTCCTCTTCTGCTGCACTGTTTACGGAAAAGTACAAGTTATGCAGTGAACTCCATGGCCTCTTGAGTTTTTTCAGCTGTCTTCCACTGATCTTGATCTGGAAGCCCACCCAAAGTGTTCTAAAATGGTGCAGTGCTCATTTATCCTGGGAGTCCTCACTGATACCTGGAAATCCCATGAACACAAATCCTCACAGGTTTCCTGTCAGTTCAACTAGCATTTCCTCTTTTTCTCTACTTAAAGCTTTTGGCTGTAGTCTGGTCAGCACAGGTTGATGGTTGGCTTCACACTACCTGTAAGGGCTTATAGCAATTCTGAATAACTCAGTCCCTTTCCTGGGGGGTGTTCTTCAGTACTGTCAGAAGGAGGCTATGCAAGTTGGCTACTAGAAGTCCCCTGTTTTAGCCATCTATCTAAACTTTCAGTTGATGCTGAACTTGAAATAAAGGAATTTTAGGATTTTTTTTCCTTCAGGGACAACAGGATTTTGCATTATTTGAGTAGGGTTATTAATCCTTAAACAGAGCAAGATAAAACAACAGGAGGCTGTTTACCTGATCCCATTTCTAAACGCAATTTCCAGACAGCACCCCAAAAATTCTCTCCTATTTTTTTCTCAGCACAATGCTACCGGTATTATTTTCTGTCACCTGACTGTCACAGGGTTTTTTTCCCCTCATCAGCCTGCTTCTGTTACAGACATTACTTAATCCTCAAACCTCACATTTGTTATCAGTCCCAGTGACACCCATTATCTCACAGGCCCCAACTTCTACAAAGGCCCTATAAGTAATTCCCGGGTTTTTTTCTCCAGTTGTCACTAATAAAAGAAAATTTAACTGTTCCCTCACTGAGCTGGACTGAAGGGTGGTGAGCATACCAATTAGTTTCAGTGAAATCTAGGATTCAAAAATATCTATCTCCAGCATTAACACAATTCTCCTGAGGCTTCCTTTATAATGGTGTAAGATTTCAAAGCTTTTATTATTAAGTAATTGATATCACTGAGACTGCAACTACAGACTGTACTTAAGAGTTAATGTAACCCTTCTGCTGGGCATCAGTTGGCAGCAAAAAAGGCCAGGTTCATATTTCGCTGTACCCCATAAATTATACCAGTGGCTCAAACCCCTACCCAGAAATCTGGGAACACTAAATTTGCTGGGATGTCCCATATAAACAAATCCCCTCCTCACAAGCAATATATACACAAAACCCAAATTTACCACAGAAAATAAAAAAAAACAAAAAACAAAAGAAAACACTAAATATAATTTTAAAACACTATTTACTACAAAGCAGTTTTCATAGGTGGCACATTCTTGGGGGAGGTTTCACCCATATCCAGGCAGTCTGGCATTTGGGGCTCCCCAATGAGTAGTTCTGGGGGCCTGCACTCCCTACCTGCCCTTCAGCAATGGGCTGGAGAGAGGGGGGGCACACCTGAGAGTCTTATGAGCTGCTCCTTAGGTTCATGGCACTGCAAGGAGCTGCTTGAGAGTGTGGGTCCTTCTGCATTGCAAGGGGCTCCATTGCTCCTGGAGAAGTGGTAGTGCTGATCTTTGCTTCCACAGAGAGGCTGTGTATGTGTGCATGTTTGTGGGGGAGAAAGGAAGCTCCAGGAACTGCAGCTCCAACCAGCATGCATACACCCCAAAACTTCTGAGCTGGATTATATGGCCTGCTGAAATGAAAACAGCAAGACAAACTCAAAAGGGAGCCAGGTTGATTACTGGCTACAGATGGCTCAACCAAAGCTTGACTGGAGGAAAGGACCATCACAAGAAACAAAAGGGAAAAGTCAGACCTACCCTCTAGGCCTAGGCTGCAGGATCAGTTTGGGTCAGATGTAGTATTGCAGTAACTATAATTGCTTTAATTGCTTATATTGTTTTTTATTTATTTATTTAATGAAATATACTATTAAGATAAAGTTAATCTTGTTATGATTTACTATTTATAATAATTTGATCAGTCATTATTAGTGTTCTGGAATTAACCATCTATTTTAAATTTCTTATTGCTTAGCATAAATATATTTGACGTATTGGTCTCATGACTTTAGCACTTAAATTTAGTAGAAGGAAAAAGCTTATGCAAGGTTTGTGGCATGTCTGGCATATGTAGAAAGAGGTAATGAAAGAGTGAATGATGTATGTATGTGACTATGTGAAAGAAGTCTTGCAGCAGGTGAAAATAGCCTTCTGTGGTTTAACGGTTAAAGGCTGCAGCGACATTGAGTCTGCAGTTAAGGATTACCAAATAGTAGATCATGCTTCACCCTGATGGCTGAAGACTGCAAGCAACAACCCCCCTGAAGATTGCAGACCGCAAGGCCAGAAGATCATGACCTAGTGATCCCAGCCTGCCAACAGAACAAGGAGGATGACCTTCACATCTGACTCAGCAGAATCCATAGGCTTGTATGGACAGGTATCACTATAAAGAATGGACACAAAGACAAGGCTTTGGGTCTTTTCCTGCAAAAGGAAGTTTTGGGCATGTCCAACAAGACCTGACTCCAACTCTCCTGGTCAGCCTGGCTGGCCACCAGACTGACCTGAGCAACTTTAGAACTTGGTAACACCTTAACCTTTGCAGGACTGTCTAACTTCTCTGTGCGTCTGCTTGTCTATTTTGAATGAATGAATGAATGAATATGAATGGGAATGAGTGAAGCAGATAATCTAACTGTTCTATATTCTTTTCATGTTACATGTTTTATGTTCTAATAAATCTGGTGTTGTGCCTTATCCCCTGATAAGATCCCGGCTTGTTTTTAATTCACAATATACGTCCAGTGCACACAATATAGCTCCACTGGGAGAAGAAAGTTGCAACCCCGGCCCAAAACTGGCAGGATTAGAAACATCCAAGTTTCAACCCTGTTTAAAACTGTTAGGCCTAATTCTTAGCCAGCAAACTCAAGGAACCAATACCATCCTCCCTGGTATTAATCCCGTAAAACTTCAGAAAAGGGGGAAGAAAAGGAGGAGAGAGGAGTTCCCAGATACTGGGACAATTCTCCCTCTCTTTCCTCTACATCAGTTTCCCCTTTCATTATCTGCAAATTCCTTCTCCCTTGGAGGAAACTTTGCTCTTCAGCAACCTCTAACAACTTCCCCCCTCTTCCCCAAACCAACCTAGCTCACCTTATATCCCTCTTCATGGCATCACCACATGGCCAAAACAACATGGGCCATCTTGCCAACATAAAAAAAAAACTACACATGCACAAAATAACTCCAAAACCCCCACAATACACAGCAACCAAAAGCACACACTTTGCCATACACAACCCAAGTGTGCGTTACATTAATATTTTAGTTGCTTTTTATTAATAATTTTTTCAGTTGCATGGCTGACTTAAGGAAAATAAAGTCACACAGACAGACTCAGACCAAACCAACACCTACTTTAAAGAAGTGGACTGCCAGAAAAATGTTCTGAAACAAGGGATTAGACTTATAGTTACTTTTTATCCTATTTAGTGTAGCTAGAAAATATTAGGTAATTAAGAATGAGATATGACTGCATAGTAACCAAGCACACAGAGGCTATGCTTTCTCATGTATTTAGAAAGCATCTTCATGCTAAATTCTGCTTAGATTTAAGTTGTGTTTATAAGAGCAGTGAAACTATTATAGTTTCGAATGCTTGGGCAGCCCAAAATTAGAAGTTTTTTCTTCTGGTGATTACAATAGCTTCCAGTTGAATGTTACTCAACACACTATAGAGTTCTTTGTGTTCTCTCTTACCAAAGTATGTCTCTGTAGGATTTTAAATGCTTCTTTGTCAATGAAAAATTCCATGTCTTTGTATAAATTCCAGAATTGCTTTTCTTTGGGTCAGTAGTACTCTGTACTATGCCAGTCAGAAATTTGCAAACAGTGCCCTCACAAACTGAAATAATTTCAAGGTATTTAGCTGGGTTTTTAGTCAATCTTCCTTTGTTTAATGAATATAGAATGCAAAATTTAGCCACTATTCACAAAAGCAATGTTGTAAGGCAGTGATGGTTGGAGTACTGATGTAATGCATTGTTCAGTGTACAGTGTGCAGTGTAACATTGTGTTTCATGGGATTTGTTGTTTTTTGTCATTGTTTTATGTCTTCCAATAAAGAGCTCTCTATATAGGTCCTTGAGTATATACAGACATGGTACTGCAGCAACAGTGAGATAGCTAAGACTGATACACAGAGATTTGTAAAAGTCTAATGAAATTACTAGACAAATCTGTAAGAGTCAAGAAATGTAACCTGGAATTGCATTCTTTATTTTTCCTCTCATTAAACTAAAGTTATTCTTCTTGCATTCATTTTGCATTGCTATAATATTTAATTCCATAAAGAAAGTAATAAACAGTGCCATAGTCTAATGCTGCAATTATTATTAATAATAATTAAAGCTCTTGGCTCAGAGATGATATCTTTTATCAGTCTACAGATTAGGCAGGGTTCTTCTCCCTGGAGGTGTCTGATGTCACAGGGATTTGTGACATTTCTTCTTTCTTGGCTCTTTCCTTCTTGTAAACTTCATTGCTAACCAAGAAAGAGGAAAGTTTCACCTCCCTGTCTAACATCGGACACCTCCAAGGAAGAAGCATAACTAATCTGAACATCACAGAGCAACCTCTTGCAAAAGGACTCTGAGATACCCAGGGGGATAAACTTCCACCCTCTACCTCCCCGTGCAAAATAAAGTTTCTTTTCTACCTACTTAAACTTTTACAATCTGTGAATTCTCCTTGGCCTGAAGAAGGGTGTGTACACCCAAAAGCTTGCAAAGAAAGACATGTTTTTGCTCCTATTTTATTGGTTTAATAAAATATATCACCTCTGACCCAAGAGCTTTGTTTATCTCTATTTCTTAGATGAACATGGCTATAACATATGTCCCAGAAAGTATTATTAGTAATTTAAGTTTTAACTTCAACATTCTTAAAAAAGAAAAAAAATCCACCAGAACTTCACTCAGTAAATTCTGTGTTCTAGGGCTCCTGTGTCCCAAGAGTAGATCTGTCCTGTGGCCATTGCAGGTAGCCCACTGAACCTTGAGGAAGTCACTTGGTTTTCCTGGGCCTCAGGTCCCAGTCAGTAAAGCGAGGATATTTCTCTCTCATTCCCACCAATGGTCTGGCCCCCACTGGGGCGTAACGTTGGGCCATCTCTGAGCCCCTACGAGGGATCCGGAGGATGTAGACAACTCAGCCTCTGACCACCGGCAACCCCCAGATCCAGTGGCATATCCACGCATCCGAGGACATCAAATAGTCCCACCGATGTTCTGTTTTCCTCTATTTAGACAAAAATGTCCTTGGGGCAAGAGCCAACTCTTACCCTATTCCCACACAGTGGAATAGAATACAATGAAGCCTTGGCCTTAGAGGTTCCAGCTGCAATTGTACTGTTATGCCAAAGACAGCAAAGAAAGAAGTGTCTCTGAAGAGAGAAATGCTGTTATATATTATTTGGTTTTAATTCTTTTCTGATTTCTTCCAATTTCCCCCTGCTAATTACATGCTATTCGAAACCAAATTCTATCATTTTTCTCACAGGGAATGTTATGATGCAGAATGAAAAATGTAAGCTAATGCCGGTACCCCTGTCCCCTCTGGAAAGGAGAGAGGCCCTCTCAACATCACTTCAACATGGGATATAATTGCTAGGGCTGTGAGAAACAACATCGTTCCGATTCAGCTTCAGTTTCGATGATTTGACAGAACAGTGTTTGGTTCCAAGTTTCGTTTCATTTTGAAACCACTGTTCCATTTTGTTTCATTGAAACTGTTCTGCTGTTTCAATGTTGTTTTGATGTTTTGCCAGTAGTTATTATCAGGAAATATAAAATTCAGCATGCAGGTAAATCAGGGGCTCACCAGCACCCTGGGGAGGGCTGTGGGGCTGTGCTGGAGTCCTTCCAGGGGTGCAAGAAGGACTCCGGTACAGGGCTGGGGCAGATCACCTGGTGCAGGGACACTCCCCCACCCCAGGATTGCCTGCTCATCTGAGTAGGTCTCTGGCTTATGACATCAGCCCCAGTGTGCGCATCCAGATGTAGCAAGCATGAGCTTGTAAAACAGGCCTGCTGCTGTACACACTGCTTCACCATGTGTATCACCACCCCTGCAGGTAGGGGAAATCCATTTTCTGCCCTTAGCAGGCTTTTGGTCACTCCTCACAAGCTCAGCATGCCTTCCAGGTTCTTATTGTGCCAGCGTAGCTACGTCCAGCATTCTCCACTATCATAGGGGGCTTCACAGAGACTCTAATCTACACAACTAACCCCCCAAACTCATGTAATATAGCTATCTTTGTGTGGCTCTGGGGCATTTATTCTATTGTATCAGGATCACACTAGGACTACTACCTTACATCAGTTTCAAGGTTTAGTATGAATCAAGTAGGCTTGCCATGATCCACTGTAGCACGTCCTAGTACACTGAGGATGCAGCATAGACACTGCCTATTGAGATACCACGCAACATCTTATTGTCCCACGTAGATATTTAATTTTGTTGCTGTTTCTTTGGGGAGCAATCTCTGTTTACAAGGCCCTGGTAAATCTTCACTCAAAGCCACTATCTAGAAAGACTGCAAAATATTCATATCTGCCACAGAAGGCTAATACCTATACTTTTGTAGCAGGCTAATACACTTATACTTTTGTAGCAGGCTTACCATTCAGACCTTGGGTTGAGTTCCAAGCTTGAGACCCTGCTGTTTTGATTGGTGGAGTTCATCCAGCAATCAGGAGGCAGCAAGAGAAATAACATCATGCCTCTTTTCTGAGGGGAGGCAGGGAAGAGCTCCCCCAGACCTGATTGAAGACTGCAAACTGTCAGGTCCAGAAGACTTCAGGGGCGGAGCCCTGCGCATATAAAAGGAGCTGCATGCCCAGCACAAGGGCAATGTGTTGGGGACAGAGAAGAGAGAAAAGTGGGGCTTAGAAGAGCTGAGGAGAGCTGCTCAGCAGGGTGAAGCAGTAGCCCAGGAAGGGCCCCTGAAAACTTCTATCAGCAGGGAGGAACAGACGGTTCCAGCAGTGAGGCTCTTGGTCCACAGCACAATGCACAGCATCTAGACCCTGCGAGCTGCATGAAGCAGCTCAGGTCTGCAACCTTTGGCGTGCAACCAGAGACATGGTGCACATGCCGGTGCATGGAGCAGGATCTTTGGAGCCCCTGGGGTGGCTCAGGTCCTCAAGCCCCAGAACAAGGCTGGGAGCTCAGTGCAGTAGGTGGTGCACAGAGGGTGAAAAACCCTGGGAGCCGCTTGAGGTGGCTCAGGTCTACAGCTGATGGCACGGGGCAGCAACTCAGTGCAGATGACACTGCCCAGAGGACTCAGGAGCAGACCAAGCCCTGGTGCTGCACAAGGCTGTCCAGGCCTTCAACCCCTAGCACAAGGCAAAGTGCCCATTACACACAATGGTGCATGTGGCCCTAAGCCAGGACAGCAGCATCAGAGTTGAGCAGCAGGAAAACCCAGCAGGGAACAGATCTCGACCCGGAGAACAGAAGGCAACCTTCTGGGACTGTGGAGTAGTAAGTTACCCTGGAGAGAGGGTCCCCACAGGGAAGGGACACCCTGAGGGTTGCGAAGGGGCAGCACGTGAGCCACTCCTGGGTGATAGTGGGGGAGCTTAGGAGTCTTTGAGGTCTTCCACCTCCTTTCCTGTAGTGGTACCTTAGGAATAGGGCCCCTGCCCTGGAGGGCATCAATGTAGTCTAAGGACTGTTGGTTATATTTGTGGACTGTGCTTTATAGTTTGTGAGAATAATTTGAAGTAATAGTTTGTATATTAATAGAGTTATAAGGCTGCCCAATCAATATCCTTTGGTCTAGTTTGTTCTATTGTTCATCTGTATTTTTAAATGATAACTGTGTCTCTGTGTGTGTGTGTGTGTGTGTGTGTGTGTGTGTGTGTGTGTGTATATAATGTGGTATAGGGTTTATTGTTTTGTAAATTTGTACATAAATATATATAAAATCTATGTCCTTACCCTTTAATGGTTTTCTTGTAATAATACATCTGTATATAGTTAAGTAATTGATTGACTGGGCCCAACTCTATAGGGGATGGAGGCAGCCACTGGGATGTCGTGTCCTGATGAGGAATGGAAAAGTACTGAAAGAAGTGTATAAGTGTTGAGGCAGGATGGGGGATGTGGGTGAAGGCCAAGCGGGAACAACACACCAGCATTCAGGATAAACTTATCAGGAAACAGCTTGAGAAAACGTGCCTGGTTCAGCAAGACACCAGGATGAGTCGCTGTCAGACTGCCAAAAGTATGTTATGGGGCGGGCAGATCTGTATGTGACTTATCAGTATATAAAGAAGTCTGTGCTTTGCTCTCATTGAGAATTAGCTGCCCCATGCAAAATGAAGTGCTTCTGATAGCCAAACAGCAATCCTGTCTAAATTTCATCATCATCTTGGGGGCTCGCCCAGGAGGTGTCCTCACACAGACCTTCCCGAGTAAGACCCTTGTCTCGACTCTTCAACTCCGTCACTCCGAGAAAGCTATCCTCAACTTGGTTCTTCGGCTCTGTGGCCTTGACACCCCAGACCCTGATCTACCATCCATCTGTTTGGCTCTGGAAAAATCCCTGGCCAGGGTGAGTACCTGCCTGTTTCAATATCCGCAAGTCCTAGGCATGACAATGGGTAGCGGGATCCCGTCCGGTTTATGTATCTGAAATATGGGCCCCGGTCAATGCAGTACTTAATTAAATGGAACCGGTATACCAATGGTGACCCCAAATTGTGCTGGCCCCTAGATGAGTCGTGGGATCATCATATCCTCAAACATCTCCAAGAAAATTTGGAAAGCAAGCACCCTGTTCAAATGGAAGCCTGGTACCTATGGAAAGATGAGTCCGAAAAGCACCATAAGCGTTCCCTTGTGGCTTCCTATAAGGATAATGAAGAAAAATTTAAGAAGCAAAAGCCAGAAGAACATCCTGCCGACTACTGTTCTCATCTGGTCTAAGCCTTTAAAGCACATTCTGGCAGTCAGGACCCAGAAACTAGCCTATCTGCCATGATTATTCAGACCTTTGTTTTAGGGCTGTTACCTAGGATCTCCAAGTCCCTCCAAAACACTGTGATCGGGTGGGAAACTAAACCCCTCACCAAAGTTTTGGCTGCTGCCACTCATTTCTATACTAAAGCCCAGCAGCAAAAATCAAAGGCTCAGGACAAACTGATGGCTTTGCAAATCAGAGATCTCTAGGGTGGCACCAGACCACGGCACCCTGCAGAACCATTTCGCTCAGCCCGACCACCCAGTCCCTCTGACATTCCCAGTGATGTCTGCCGCTACTGTAAGCAGAAAGGCCATTGGAAGAATGAGTGCCCGAATAAACCTCAGGGGCTCCTACTCTCAGCTAGTGCCCCTCCATTTCACCAGGCGCCCACTGAGCTCCACCGCCTGGACCAGCTCCTCTCAAGTCCCTCAAAGTTGAAAATCAGTATTAGGACAGCCGAGAAGACCCAGAGACTCTAGCCCCTTTACTTTTTACCTTTTCCGATGCTACGATACCTGTTACTGTGGAAGGACAAACTGTTCCCTTTCTTGTCGACACTGGTGCTTCTTTGTCTATCCTTAGCTCTGGTTTTGTTTCTAAGTTTCCCATTTCTGGTAAAGTAATCACTGCTGGAGGTATTGGGGATCAGCTCATTGACCACCCCATTACACAGCCACTTTTGTTTACCTTGGGTCCTCTTAGTGAGCAACATGCCTGTTTGCTAAGACCTTGCGCCTCTGTAAATCTGTTGGGGTGAGACCTCCTCTGCAAATTGCGGGCAACAGTTTACTGTTCTCCAGATGGGGTCTTCCTCATGTTACCCCAGACCCAAATTCCTGCCTTGATGATGACACTAATGGAACAGGAACCCAAGCCCAATTCTTCCTTGTTGCAACAAGAACTATTGGCTCACCTTCCTGAGTCCTTTTGGTCCCACTCCACAACCAATGTGGGACTTCTCAAGGGTGCCATCCCAGTTTCTATCAAAGTTAAATCAGGAGTGTCTCCCCCATCGATCCCGCAATACCCGCTATCAGTTGCTGCCTCCAGAGGCATTGTTCCTGTAATACAACGTCTCCTAGAACAGGGTGTCCTTGTACCTACCCATTCTTGTTGTAATACCCCGATCCTTCCAGTCCAAAAGAAGAAGTGTACACCTGAGGGGTTGCCTGTTTATCATTTTGTCCAAGATTTGCGTGCTATTAAAAATTTTGTGATTCCCTTGACAGCTGTGGTACCCAACCCCACCACTGTACTTTCTCAAATACCTGTTTCCGCTCTTGATTTTTCCGTGGTGGATCTCTGTAATGCCTTTTTGTTTATATCAGTTCACTCTGACTCTCAATATTTATTTGCTTTTACTTACCAGGGCCGGCAATACACCTTTACCCATCTGTCTCAAGGTTTCTGTGACTCACCCACCATATATAGCCAACTTCTCAAGTCTGACCTCAATACAGTCCAGTTGCCTCATGATTCTGTGCTAGTCCAATACGTAGATGATTTGCTCCTCTGTTCTAATACCCTCCCTCATTGCCAAGTTGACTCTGTCACTCTTTTAAAACAACTTTCAGCATGGGGCCACAAAGCCTCCCACTATAAGCTCCAATTATGTCAGACTTCTGTTACCTACCTGGGTTACACCATTTCTCATGGTACCCATCACCTGTCTCCTGATCGTCTTTCTGCTGTTCTTTCCCTCCCACGCCCACAGACTAAATGCCAACTCCGTGGTTTTCAAGGTGCTGCCAACTGCTGACAGTGGATTCCTAATTATTCTGGACTTTCCAGACCTCTCACCCTTATCACCTGTGATTCTTCCCCGACCCGCTACCCTGGGAAGACATCCATGAATCTGCCTTCTGTCAGCTCAAGCAAGCCCTTTCTTTTTCCCCCGCTCTCGGTCCACCTGATTATTCTAAGTCTCTCACTCTCTTTTGCCACAAGCACCAAGGCACTGCCTCTGGTGTCTTGACTCAGCCTTTCGGACCCTTTCCACACCATCCTATTGTTTACTATAGTGCCTCCCTTGACCCAGTCGTTTCCGGGTTCCCTCCTTGTCTCCGTGCTGTTGCTGCCACCGCTCTGCTGGTTTCTAAAACCAACAACCTTGTCCTTGGGCACCCCCTCACTGTTGCTGTCCTCACCCTCCTCCAACGCGGCAGGACTCAGCACTTGTCCCCTGGCCATCTAACCTGCTATGAGGTGGTTCTCCTGGCTGTGGACCACATGACCCTTGTCCGCTGTGATCCCCTCAATCCTGCCTCTCTTCTTCCTTCACCCTCAGACAGCCAACCCCATGACTGCACTCAGATTGTAGACTTAGTTTCTCTTCCCCGTCCTGATCTTTCCGATACCCCTCTGACTAACCCTGACCTCATTTTCTACGTTGATGGCTCCTGTTTTCGAGATAATCACAGCATTCCCCAAGCTGGCTATGCTGTCTGTTCCAATCATACTGTTATTGAATCCGCTCCTCTTTCTGTTACTAGTGCTCAAGCTGCTGACCTCATTGCTCTCACTCATGCCTGTCACCTTGCCGCTGAACAATCTGCTAATATCTATACAGACTCTCGCTATGTCTTTGGTGTCTGTCATTTTTTGGACAGATCTGGAAACAGCGGGGTTTTCTTACTTCTGTTGGGACTCCCATCTTTCACCATCACCTTATTACTGCTCTCCTGGATGTTATTTTCTTTCCCTCCACCCTTTCTGTTCTATGGTGCAAAGCGCACACTGCTATTGATGATCCTGTGTCTCTGGGAAACGATAGGGCAGACTCAGTAGCCAAGACCGCCACCCTGTCAGAACTCTCAGCTCCGGTCCTTCAGGCCACTCTCTACCTCTCTTCCCGTCTCCCCTGACCTTCCCTTTCTCCAGGATGCCACCCCAGACGCCAAAAAGGATGTCTGTATCTCCGCGAGCTGCTCTCTCCACTCCGACTCCTTGTGGCAGCACCCGTCTAGTTGCCTTGTAGCCCCCAGGGCCCTGCTATCCCTCTTTGCTCAAATGGCCCACTCAATGGCCCATTCAGCCAAAGGGGGGATGGTGGCCAAAGTTGACCGCCATTGGTATGCCCCCAGTTTTTCCACCATGGCTGCCCATTTTTGTTGCCTCTGTCTGCAGTGTGAGCAACACAATCCTGGTTGACCACCCTGCCAGCCACATGCATTCCACAGACCTTTAGGTCTTTACACCTTTTCCTATCTCCAGATGGACTTCATCGAGTTGCCTAGGTCGGGACCCTGGAAGTATGTGGTGGTCATTGTCTGCCTTTTTAGTGGTTAGCCTGAGGCATACCCTTGCCTATAGGCTGATGCCCTCACTGTGGCCAAAAAGCTTCTTTTTGACCTGCTGCCCCACATCAGTCTACCCCTTTCCCTGGACTCAGACCATGGCTCCCATTTTGTTGGCCAGGTGGTCCAACACATTTGCAAGGTCCTTTCCAACTGATACCAGCTCCACACCCCAAATCATCCTCAGAGTGGTGATAAAGCGGAATGAAAAAACTTTGATATTAAGCTTCGCTTGGCGAAGACTTGTGAACAAACTGGTCCAAAGTGGCCCGAGGCCCTCCCATTGGTACTTTTCCAAATCCAAAATTTGGTTCAGAGGTCCTCAGGTCTGACCCCTTTTGAGATTGTTATGGGTCGACCCATGAGGAGACTTGCTGCACCTCCCCCCCAACACCTGACTCATCCCCATGATTCCTTATTAACCTACTGCCAAGGGCTCACCAAGGCCCTCAAGTTTATCTCATTGCAGGTTAAGGCCACAGCGCAGTATCAGTCTCTAGGTGGTGGCTCGGTTGTCAGTCCGGTCCAACCGGGAGATTGGGTCCTGATTAAGGTCCACCAGAGGAAGGATTGCTGTCAGTCTCGGTGGAAGGGGCCTTTCCAGGTCCTGCTAGCCACCGCAACTGCTGTGAAAGTTGCCAAGATTTCTGCTTGGGTCCATACTGCGAGAAGGTAACTGCCCCAACAGAGTGGAAGGCTTCTCTCACCAGCGATACCTCCATGAAATTCCAGAGGGTTCCCTGTGAGTGAAGATCAGACAATGAAATCTCGAAAAATAGCCTGCACGGCTAGCCAAGTTTTACTTGAGGCTATGAACTTTTGTTCTATGTTGCCTTCAGTAATTTAGTATGAATCACACTAACCCTTGGGAAGTCGCAGATAATTACGTAGATTTAGTAACTCCCCAGGGGGTAACGCTGTTCTGTATTCTTGTGGTCAGTATTTTATTGGTAGTAGTGTGCTAGAGGCCAAAATTTTAGTCAAGGGAAGCCCCTCCAAGTTCCAAGGGATAGCAGCGTTTGGGATACCACTCGAGTAGGCCCGAGATGTTACCTTTTCTTTTACTCTGCTTCATGCCAGGAGTTTTAGTCAGGGCATGGGAGGAGAACAGTATTATGCTCCTGGGGCAGAGTATTGCTAGTGCAGGCAATCTTACGAACTGCTGGGTGTGCATACATGGGCCTACATACCCAGCCAGAGTAATCCCAATGCTTGGGATACCGATTCCCCTTGAGGATTAGGCAAACAGTACCAATACTAGCTTTGTCAGATTTTCCTCCCACTCTAATAGAACGCAGCAGTTGATCCCTGAATGGTGGAAAAAGACTCAAGACAGCTGGAGACCATCCTCTAGACTTGAGGCAGCCTTCTGTTACAGGTCCAATGGGAGTGGTAGGACAGGCAAAGCTGGTTACTCAGTGTGGCACTACCCCAAATACCAGGTAACCTTTGATTATCATTCCCATAATATGTCTGGGATCCTGCTGGGAAACATGTCCTTTCAGTGTACCAATGGGTCTCTCACTATCCAAACCCTGGAGAATACCCATAGTCTGGTAATGAGTAGGTCTGAATTTTATGTGCTGTTAGGTTCTATTTCTTGTAAGGTATAGGCTCCCCACCAACCTGCACTGAGATATTGATTGATTACAGGTCAATCAGAACTGCCGAATTGGAAGCATGACCTGTAGGGGCCTCAGCACTATAGCCGCTCCAAGCTTGTTCTGGCTATGCAGGAATAATGCCTACAAGATTTTGCCATGGCATTGGGTTGGCACCTGTACCCTCGGAAGACTCGTCCCAGAGTTTGATTTACACCCAAGCCTCTCTCGGCATGAAGTGTCTAATCTCCCACCTGGTTTTCCCAGACATAGGCGAGCTGTTCAAAACCCACTGGTTCACTGACCCACTGGATTCCATCAATTTACCCTTGGTTGGGGGTAGCTGAATTAGAAAGAACCATTGTAAACATTTTGGAAGTTATGGAGAAATTTTTTAATGCCAGTGTCAATGGTTTAGGAGCTCTTAATGATGAAATCACCTAGATAGGACAGGTGGCATACCAAAAACTGTATGGCTTTGGATTATCTCCTAGCCACCCAACGAGGGGTATGTGCAGTTGTGAACCATACTTGCTGCACCTGGATCCATCAGCACCAACGAGTAGAAAAAGACCTCCGTACTATTAGGAGACAGTTGCAGGTGATCCAGGCAGTTGCAGAGGAGAAACCCTTCAATTGGTGGGGGTGGCTACCAGATATAAGGGGATGGTGGAAATCCCTGCTAAAATGGTATATTCTGAATTTATTATGTATTTTTTCCATTTTTATTATTATCCAAATGATTCTGTGTTGCTTACTCTGTTGTTTATGAAAAACTGCTCAGAGCATTTCTAGACTCTCTAGGACCAAGTTACATATAATGGTGCTCAAGGAGGTGGCCTATGAGTGCGAACGACAAGAAAGAGTCAAAGGGCTTATGAATATAGAGGTGTAAGCACAAGTGCTTACAAGAGGGGAAAGATGAGGAATGGAAAAGTGTATACGTGTCGAGGCAGGATGGGGGATGTAGGTGAAAGCCAAGCGGGAAAACAGCTTGAGAAAATGCGCCTGGTTCAGCAAGACACTAGGCTGAGTTGCTGCCAGACTGCCAAGAGTATGTTATGGGGTGGGCAGATCTGTATATGACTTATCAGTATATAAAGAAGTCTGTGCTTTGCTCTCATTGAGAATTAGCTGGCCCTTGCTTTTTTTCCCCATGGCCATGCAAAATAAGGCACTTCTGATAGCCAAACAGTAATCCTGTCTGAATTTCATCATCAGTCCCTCCACAGACTGCCTTGCCAGTAATTCCCTCAATTGGAGAGAGAAGTACAAACCTGAGTACATGCAGGCTACACTTTTAAGATGGAAGCTGATATGGCAGCACCTATCAGAGCACTTCAGAACACCAGGCACTAGGGATATGTTCAGTCCACTATCTAACTGGTGAGCTATGTTCAGTCATTGCAGTGTTAGCAGAAGTAGGTCTCATTGTGTGATGCAAGATTTGTGTTACAAGGGCTCTTGGGTATAACCATGCAGTGGACCCAAAAGACTCAAGATGGCATCAAGGAACAACTCAGGTTTGATTAGGGTGACCATATTGCCCTACTCTTAAAATGGAAAACTCTACTCCTCACTCTCTTTTGTATGCTCTGCTGTTTCTTGCCTGAATAACTCTGACTTGACACTAGAGGACTGGTGATAAGGAGCATGTCCAAGATCCAGGACACCTGGTCAATACCCTGCCCTGGGAGTGTTGGGGAGCATGGTGCAACCAGGGATGTTAGAGGGCTGCAAATTGCTTGTTTTATCTCTGTGGAGCAGACAGAAGTTACACTAACATAAGCTAGGTAGCACAGCCCAAAGTTGACTCTTAGCACTCAAAGTTGCACCACTTCAAGCAAGAGAGTATTTAGCATGAGTTAACAAGCTTTAATGTTCAGACACTTGTGTTTTAAGTGCCCTTAGTATGGTCCAAGAGTAACATGTAATTTCAGTCTACTTCACAATGATCAAGTGACCAATTTGCAACCCCCCAGCATCTAAGGATGCACCACTCTTAGTTCCAACCCACTCCCTGCAGAGCAGGGATAGAGCCCAGGTGTCCTGCCACATCTCTACTCACCAGCCTTCTATTGACAAGTCAGAGCTATGCAGGCAAGACACAGTATTAACCCTTAATATGCTACTGCTTATGATACATTCCAACTTTAACATGGCTTAACATTTGCAGATTTAGTATAGTGTCTAAGTATAATATGTATCTTCACCTAGAGTAACACTAGGGCATCTACACCTGCACTGTAATGCAGAGCTAAATAATTAAGTCCACAGTAAAAGTGTCACCATCTACATGTGTGGCACTATTAGGACAGAGTAAACTAACTGTACTGTACAATAGTACTGCCTGAGACAAGTACTATCCTACAGCAGAATTTTTAATGAATTACAACACACATAGATGGAAGCCAGGTCTGGCCAGGACATGAGGATGCTACAGTAGGAACTGTCTGTCAGCTAGCCCCACGTTGCAGCACCCTCATGCCCCAGTCAGTCCCTCTGCAGTATACTGAGCCAGGACAGAGCAGCTCTGGACTGGCAAGCTGACCCCCTACTGCCCTTGCTCAAAATGTGCCTGGGAGCAATAAGCTCCAGTGTGAATTATGCCAGAGTGTATTCAAGTGCATTAATTGCACGTGCAGATGCACCTACTAAGATTCAACTCCTTCCCTCCTGCTCACCATGACATTAAGCTATGGTGAAATTGTGCTGTGGCAGTTATGGTTCTGGAAAAAAATATTTATTTCTTCATTATGCTTTCCCAAAACAAGGTGCATGTATTATTGGGGTGGGGAATAGGGCAATGTGCACAAAAAGTTAGTAATTCACCTACCAATGTAACTAAGAGCCAGTCCAAAGCTGAAGCAGCTGTCAAAAGGACTCTCTATTAAAAACACTGAAAATGGTAGGAGGTAATTCGTTTCATGACTGCTATCCCCCCTTTATTTCCTAGTTTCTAATATCAGCCCCCAAACTGACTAATACTCAATGCTATTTACTTCTTTCACTACAAAGAAAACAAAGTCAATTGTTTAGCTAGTTTCTCTCTCAGCAAATCTGCAGCTTCACCAAACTCATAACAAACTTAATTATTCCACTTAGCCCACTAGCTAGAAGATAATAAAACTTTAAAACTCCATTAATGTTTTATTTCTGGACAAAAGATTAAAAACCTTTTCCTACTGATTCTAGTTTCTCAAGTCATACCAGAGAATACCAAAACTTTATAGCCATAATTACAATACAGCATCTCTATTCTGTCTTGTTAATCTTGAAAATCCAATCACAATAAAAAAGGGTCACAACATTCACAATAAAAGCAGTCTTTATAATTTTACCAACCCTTGAAGCAGAAGCTGAATCAACCATAGGCAGTAAATCCACTTGTATTGATAACGAAGCGAACTTCACAGGTGGGGTAGATAGCTTTGGAAAAAAATAAAAGAAATTATCTGTGGAAATATTTCTTATTGATCTCTATTGTTTCTCAAAACAAATTAAGAACAAGTACTGTTACCATCCTCCAAATAATGGTAACAGTTTTCCAAATTGTACTCTAAAAATATACTGAACACAGTGAGATTCCATAATCATAAAATGGTCCACCCACATAGCTCAGATTGAGGGATCAGGGCCTTAGGCTTCACTCCTGCAATTTGCTTCCTGTGAGTGAACCCCACACCCTTGTGAAGCTTCTCTGACCTCAGGAAAGACCTTGCAGAATCAAGGTCTACATTTGCCCTCATGTATAAGTGTTAAGATATTATTTTACTACTACTACTTCTAACCAAAAATGGACATTTTAAATATTTTTAAACACCCATTCTGGAAACCAAAACCACTATCTACTGTGCTTAGAAAGGCACAACAGACAAGAGATCAATAGACATACAGTTGGGCTAACAGAAACCTACTGGAAGCTCCTATTCCTTGAAAGTGTAGGACAGGTAAGGAATGCAGAATACAGATACAAAGGACACGTGGGAAGAGGAAGCCACAGACTGGGCAAAACAGGCAAGAAGGAATCAAGGGAGGAGAAATTTTGCATAAAGAAAAGGAATACAGGATGGAATTATATAACTTTCTCAAACAGACACTTCTGTAGTATAGGAACTTGGGCTTGGATGAAAATTTGTATTAGTTCTTATTTATTGGTCCTTCCCTACTTAGGACATTTTTATTTTAAAAAAATGAAAAAACAAAGTCTTCAACAGCAGAGTAAACCAAAGAAGCAAGAATACTTCACAATGGCTGCATGGGTGGATGACTGCTTCAGTGGAATAGAAACCTCTGGTCATCTAGGTTTTTCTTTCCTAGAGAGTAAGGTTTCCTTTCTACAAAGTATTACATGGTTGCTGATGTGCAGTGGCATCCCCATATTAAAAGAAGTCACACACAGGCATCTTCCTTCAGTAGCAAGTCCTACGGCAATGAGTAAGTGGAGATGGAGGCAGGTGCTCATGATGACCAGAAGCCCCTAGTCACAGTCGTACATAGAGGTGATGATTGTGCAATGGCTGTTTTGTACTTGGAACTGAGAAATCAATGAAAACCATGATACTTCAATCCACCACAAGCCAACTAGCTACACTTACACATACTACAGTTAGAAGGCAATCCTTAGCCAATGTTGGACATTTCCCCTACCTGGGTAGCCACATTTCCTGAAAAGTAAACAGGTAACATTATTCAACACTGGATAAAACCTTCCAGTTCTGCCTTTGGATGTTTGCAAAATCATGTCTTCAATGATCATGAATTACACGAGAACCCAAACGAAATTTCTTGTCTACTAGGCTGTTGTCATCCCTATGCTGTTGTGCGAGTGTGAAACTTGGATGACATATCAGAAATACCTAAAAGCTTTAGAACATTATCACCTCTTCAGAAAATCTTCCATATCAACTAGAAGGACATAAGAACACATGCCAGTATTCAGACTCAATAAATTACCACCAGCATTGAAGCTGTGTTTATATGGCATTCACTCCCCTCAACAGGACATGTCGTAAGGATACCTGGTAACCAGCTCCCAAATCAGGCTCTGTACTACCTACTCACCAAAGGTCACCATTCTAGAGATGGGCAAAAGAAGAGATTCAAAGACACCTTGAAGGTCAGTCTGAAGAAATGCAATGTTAACATCAATACCAGGGAGACCCTGAATCATCCCCAATAGCATCACATTGTATTATAAGGCCTCCATCATTTCAAGCAAACCTCACTTAACTGTGGAGAGAGAAAGACAAAAGGGAAAAAGAGCTGAGATCCAGTGTTACCAGGAACTAGTCCTTCCTCCCATAACTATTTGCTGCATCTGGAATTGAATATGTGGATCTCAGATTGGCCTCCTCAGTCATCTATGGCCTTACCAATGACTTTCCTATTTACAGGAAGACTGTCATCCTCATATCAAGGAACTGCTGCTGCAACCAAGGACTCAGGGCACGATTCTGCTATTCATTCTACCTATATTACTGACAGCCATTTTCAACATTTTTCACATGAAAAAAAATCCTCTAAAATTGACACACACGGTTTTAAAACTGCATCCTGGGAAAACTAAAATAGTTTTCTACACTGCTGGTTAATAAATAAAAATCAGGTTTTCAGTAGGACTGGTCAAATATCAAAACCTTTTCTCAGCAAAAAAATATTTTCAAACAAAGTCAGCTCAGAAAAGAAGCAGAATTTTCCATTTAGCATCAAAACCTTTTACTGAAAATTTAAGTGAAAGACATTTTTCACTTCTCTTGAATTTTTCTCAAGATGGTAAAAGAATAAGTTTAGTTTTTCAAGCAGGAACACAAATTTAATTTACTGAAAACTATCAGAATCATGATAATTTTTTTCAGTGAGAAGCAGGGAAAAATTGCACAAAATGGAAAATGGATCCCATTTTGAAAGCTGAAAAATATAACTAAAATATGTTCATAAAAATCAACTTCCTGTTTGGAACCAGCACAACTTACTATCATGGCTAAGAGTCACCAATGTGTGTCCCGGTTCTGTCCACATTTTGCCAGGTGTGGCTTGCTCACTCTATTATCATGCCTTACACCAGGGATGGGCAAAATATGGCCCGCAGGCTGGATCCAGCCCACCAGGCCACTCTATCCAGCCTGTGGGGCCCCTAAAAAATTTAGAAATGTGGAGCCAGGAGCAGGTGGGTGGGTGTCCATCTAATGAGAGAGAGACCAGCAGGTCCTGACAGTCTCCACCCCAGAGTGCTGAGGGAATTAGCAGAGGGCATTGAGGGACCCCTGGCTCAGTTTTACAAGCACTCACGGTGCTTTGGTGAGGTGCTGGAGGATGGGGAAAGGACCAATGTGGTTCCCATTTTTTAAAAAAGGAGGAAGGAGGACCTAGGAAACTACAGGCCCATTAGTCTTACCTCAGTTCTGGGCAAGGCAGGCCCTACAAGGGGAGGCTACAGGACCTGAACCTGTCCAGCCTCCACAAGAGAAGGCTGAGAGGGGATCTGATGGCCATCTACAAACTGGCCAAGGGGGACCAGCAGGCAATGGGAGAGTCCCTGTTCCCCCAAGCACTACTGGGAGTAACAAGGAATAACAGCCATAAGTTGAGTGAAAGTAGATTCAGGCTAGATATCAGGAGGCACTATTTCACAGTCAGGGTGGCTAGGATCCAGAACCAACTTCCAAGGGAAGTGGTGCTCACTCCTACCCTAGGGGTTTTCAAAAGGAGGCTAGATATTGACCTAGCCAGGGTCATTTGACCCCAGTACTCTTTCCTGCCATGGCAGGGGGTCAGACTTGATGATCCGCTCAGGTCCCTTCCGACCCTACCAACTACGAAACTACGAGGCAGAGAGCAATAAGGGAGGGAGAGACTGTTTGTGTTTGAGAAAGAAAGAGACTCTGTGTGCGAGTGCAGAGCGAGAGAGCGAGAGAGCGAGCGAGCGAGTTCACAGGGTGAGTCCCACATGCACCCACGCCCCACCTTACATTGCCATACACACAGATGCCCCACACACCCCCCTCACACACCTCAGGCACTCTTCCCCCACACACCCCATATACCCACACACTAACAGCCCCCCACAAACCTATCCCTATGCCCCCAGGCACTGGTATATGAATGGTATGGGATGTTTTCTCCAATGAAAAAGCTGCATTCAAAGCTTACCAAATCTAAAAAAAAAAAAAAAAAATCACAGGAAGCATGAGCAGAGCAAAAAAACCCAAACTATCAAAAAACTAAATTTTCAGTTAATGAAAAATTTCTTTTACCATCTTGGAATCTCTCTCTCCTTTGTAGTTTGTTCCAATGGCTAGTTACTATACCCATCAACAAATCTGTGACCAGTTTCTAATAGGAATTTGTCTGGCTTCAGCTTTCAGACACTGTTTTTTATGAGACACTGCTCTGTGAAAATATTTGTACGAGAGAGTCAAAATTCAGAATTTCTATTACAGAGGAATGTCAACATTTAGAAAATGATTTAATCTCAATCTGAAACAAATAGGATTTATGACTTTCCAATGGATGGAAAAATCCGAACAGAGCAGGAATAGAGCTCAGGTGTCCTGGCTCCTAGCCATGTCTCTGCTCACCAGCCCCCTACTGTCAAGTCAGAGTTCTGGAAGTAAGGAACAGTACTAACCCTTAACTTGCAACTGCTCACAGAGGATGCATCCACATGAAATGCTAAAAGTGCAGTAGACTAATTCTATTGAGCATTAGTGGTATTTAAAACCCACGCACTGGCGCTACTGTGAAGTAGCGCTGATTAACATGCACTGAGTTAGTACCTGTTATTACAGGTTCTAACCTTAATGTGCCTTAATTATGACACATTAATGCACATGTAGATGTGCCCAGAATGTTCTCACTTTAACGCTGCTTAGCATTCCGCAGCTTTAGTATGGTCTAATTGTACCACATACCTTCACCCTTTAAGTGACTGAACTCTATGTTCATAAAAACAACACAAATCTTTTGTTGTTTTTGTTGTTGTTTAGCTTATCCTGTGCCTGCTTCTCTCCTGGATATGAAGAGCAAAAACTTATTCAACATCTCTCCCAACTGTACAGTTTATCCAGTAGAAGATATCACAAAACCCCCTTGCCTCACAGACTAAAAGCCCCCATTCGATATAAATAACCTCTGTTCCTTTGACTTGGACTTTGACTTTATAAAAATACATTTTATTTGCTTCGTAATCTCAGGCAATTCAATCTAAATCACTCTGTATAACAGTCATGACCTTGTAATTATTTACTCCTCCATCGGTCTCTGTGCCACCTGTAAATTCTCTCAGCTGTGATTTTATTAGGTATCATTGATGAAAATAGCATTAGACCTACAGTTCCTACTATGGCAAGGCCAGAGATCAGATACAACACTTTATGCTATAATGATTACAATCATCCTCAAATGCAGACTTAGTAATAAAACAGAAAATATTTATTAAGATAATAAATTAAAACAGAAGAGAATAAAAACATTTATCTATAACAAGTTTCCATTTTGTAAGGGAGCAACAAGTGAGTGGGTTTTGAAATTGAGATCATGGAAACACTTTCCTTGGGGGGAAAAAGGGACATATTTTAAAGTAAAATTAGGGGCAATGTGTGCCTCTCTAAATCCACACTCAGAATTAAAATAAGAGAAATCAAAAATAATTTGGCTTATGAAACGAGGAAACCAGAATAATAATAAAAGGCACGGCTAATCTTCCTTTTCTTTTATTTACCAGAAGGAGTCTTTACTGATTTGGGGGCCACTGTAAATTTAATTAAGTGCTTAATAAGATTAAAAAAGAATCTGAAATAACTGAAAACAGAGAAATAAATCTAGACAAAATATTCATTTTTAACATGATTATTCTTGCTCTCCATGGATGATATGGCTTGCAGAGACCAATGCCTTTAATCATTTTAATTAAACAAAGAATATCACTTAAACAAAAGAATACGTGATGAAGTCCAGAGTATAACTGCTGCTTACAGGGAAAGTTCTCTTTCTAACCAAGGCCATTTTAAGAAGGGATATTGCTAGTTTTTCTCCTTTTTGACACCTTCAAGGCAGTCAAATGCTCTATTAAGGGGGTAGAAGTAAGCAAGCTTTAGTGTATTTAATAAATGTGTGGTCAAATGAGTACATTGGACAGATGCACTGGAAAAACATTCCAAGGAGACAGGGTAATGCACAGATTGTAAATGTGTAACAGAGAACTCAGATTCCTATTAAAAATGTTTACCATACTACCTCATGGAAGGAAGGCTAACAAATGCTACCAAGGTACAAATACTAACTAAATAACAACAAAAGAGAAAGCAAGTGCTCCAGCCAGCTCTCTCTAGCCATCACCTTTGTAAAAACAATAGGTTTCAGGCTGGAAACCAAACAGCTGGCCACTTGAGCGATGCATTAAAAAAACAAAACAAAAAAAAAACAACCCTACAACTGAGAACGGGCAGGATCATTGTCACTATATTGTGGGCATGTCTACCTGTACAATTAATGTGTATGAGTAAACTCCAAAGTTTATTGCTCTGGAGTTTATTGCTCCCAGGCACTGCGTCTTCATGTATGCCTGAGACCACACCACATTGAGCTGCCAGCCTAGGGCTGTGGAGGGGCTGGCTGGACCACGAGGGTATTTCAGAGCAGGCCTAGTCAGCAGCATACCCCTGCACTCAAGCATCCTTATGCTGCAGCCAGCCCCAGTTACCAGCTACACATGCACAGAGTACAAAACTCTGCACCAGGAAAGCATTTACAAGTACTAACCTGCTGTGGAATTAATTAATTTACTCCAGCCTAATAGGGGTGCAATTGTAGATGCACAATATTTACTACGTAGCTAATTTGTCTACTGCTCAGTAGATGTCTTATGTAGATGCTCCCTTATGCATCTTATGTAGATACACCCAGTAATTTCTTATGCAGATGTGGTTTGCAAGGCAAACCAAATTTTGGGCAAAAACTGATTTGCAGCAAGTCTTTCAGTGCTGTATTTTCACAGCTGAGGTAAATGATCTTTTATCGTATGACTATAGAAGAAACAGGAATGATAGTTCTCTTCTTTTCATTCTCCAATTGACAATGTAATTATTTCTTCATTTCCTAAGGATAGCAATCTCTACATAATCTTCATTTCCTCACTCTCTCCTCTATCGAAGCTTATGCCAAGTCTTGTAATTATGGCCTGCAAACAGGATTAAAATTGACTCCCTCTCTCATACTTTTTTTTTTTAAACACTTGCTTATTTACTGTAGGTTCTGCCTCTATTCTTACATATCTCTTCCTCAGGCTACTTAAAGCTTCTTCTACCTTTATCCATTTGATGATTTCCTCGTCCTTTCATCCAAATCCATACTTTGGACTGTGCTTTTTATCTTTCCTTACATACCTGACCCCAGTCCTCAGCTGTGTCTCCAGATTGTTAAAAGCCTGGTTTTCATGAGTTTTGAACCCCTGGAGCTCTCGCCAGCTTCAGTGGACTTAATTGATCTCTCTTAAAAGATCCCCTTAAAATTGTTGCTTACTTTGGCTTCAAAATGTTGCTTACTTTGTTTTTCTCATTAATAAATTCCCACGCAACTTTCTCCTTATCATTTGTTTCCTTATGCCTTTTCTAATCAAGTTTTCCTCTCGGACTGGAATATGCCCCTGTCTATTTTGTAACACTGTATCTTCTGAACATGGTTAGTAAAAAATAAAAATAAAATATTAATTCCCGCAAGAAACTTTTAAATTTATTCCAAAGTATTCATATCCTTTTTCTACTTCTCCTCTTCCCTTGGTACTCTAAAACTACAATCACATTAGCTGTGCAGACAAAACATTCCCAGGAATAGCCTAGTCACATTGCTATCAGTTTGACAATAACAAATTTTGTAACCACGCAGATGCCAGAAATTCAGAAACTTCAAAAGGTGGCAGTTTCTTTCTACCTATTCTACTCCCACATTTCAAAGATCAAAGATCAATCATATTATGGATGTGGCACCTATCTAGATATTTGCCTATTAAATCACCAATGACATTCTATTATCTTGTAGTCCTCTCAAAAGAGCCAGCCAGCCTTGAACAGGATAACCACAGGCTTTTCCTCCCCATTTCTTCAAATTATTTGTTAACTCCAGTGAGGAAGCTATGACTATATAAAAAGAAGTCTGTAATCATAGACAAGTAGGGCTGGAAGGGGCCTCAGGAGGTCAGGAACTCCAACCCCTCCTTACTCAAGGCAGGTCATCCTTATCTAAACCATTGTGGACAAATGTTCATCTAACTTATTATCAAAATTTGCATGTACAAACACACTCTCTCAGCTCCCTATCTTTAGCCGTATTGTTAGGATACAGTTCCAGGGGAAATTACTTTAATACATTCTGCTAATATCCTGATGGTGCTTCTGTGTTTTAGCTTTTTAAATGTTTTGCTCAGACAGCCCCCTGGGGCAGCAGAACCCTTTACTTTGCCAAGTGGAATAAGGCTTCGTCTCCACCCAGCACAACATTCATGGAGACACTCCACGGGCTGCTGTGGTACATTCAGCACCCAGTACCTTCCCAGCATGCACTCAGGCAGGATAGCCATCACTGAACTGCCAGAAACTATGCACACTTTGGCAGCTTGACACTGGTGGCTCCTGCCTACCACTAGAAGTAGTTGGCTTTGCTAAGTATACCAGGAGGGCTAGGGACAGAAATTACATATAAACCAGTATAAGTAATCAAAAACTGGTTCAAATCCATAACACAGAAGTTCAGTGCATATACTGTAAACTGCTTTCAAAATGACTGAAACCATTTAAAGATAGACCTGGATAGATGTAGTATCAGACTTAACTGACTAGGTTAAATCAGTTTATTGAAATTCTGATCCAGATCCACTCCAGATTCTAGTTAACTCACAGTCCCCCAGCATCCTATAATGCTTTGCACCTCTCCCACCCCTCCCAGAGTGGGCAGGCAAGCCTTGGCCCAAGCTGTCTGCTCCAGCCAAGCAGGAAGCTATGTTCTAGCACACACACCCCCGCCCCAGCTTCTGGCCTGGGCCACTGCAGTCATATGACTGCATTTCCAGAATCAAAAGTGAATGCAAGTTCACTTGCTTATCAGTTCAATCCACACAGCTGCAACTAATCTGTGAATATTGAATCAATGCAGCCTCAAGCTTTTTGACTGTCTGTACTCAGCCAAGATGAAGTACTGTGTGGTTTATAGTGACCCCATGCCCTGTACTAGAAGTTACAAAAACCTGCTTCAGAAAAGGACTACTTGTAAGAAATCTAAGCTGAAGTTTGAACATGGCAAGAGAACAGATATATGACAAATCATTTTCTTCCAAGCATTTTCCCAAGAGGTGGCATCTGCCTTTTCAGTCTTTGTTATCCACAGTCTTCTTTCATCTCTTCTGAAATCCTGCATGTTCTCAGGTCTTGTTTTATACATTCACCTCACATCTTCTCAGATCTTCCCTTTTAATATAATAAAAAAATGATAGCAATAAAATGAAGTGGCAATTTCAAGTGAACTCATTTTACTTTATTACTCCTACCAGGACCTTAACAGAAATGGTTATTTTTGAGGAACTCTCTCTGATACTCTGTAAGAATATTTTGTTTAAGTGATGAGTTTATAGGAAACCTGTTATTGTCACTTAAAAAATAAGTATAATAACGAGCAAAAAGTGAATATTGTTTATCCAAGAATCAGCAGATGGAACTAAAACCCTTATATTTAAAATAAAGATTCTACAACTTTTATAAAAGAAAAAAAAATAGTAGTTAGAGCAATGCACATCCTGTTTTTAAGATGACTAGATAAAAGCCTGCATCTGCCATGGGACTAAACAGTAGCTGTGACTGCAAACCCCTTGAATGGACTTGGAAACACACTGTGCTGAGCTAGATGGCACTTCTAATTTCAACATGGCTGTAATGGTTGATACAAGCATCTTCAATAGCCCATTAGAGTTAAAAAGTTATTAAAATATAGTTAGAATATAGAGCTTCAACCGAGTATTGTAGGGGCCTGCAATATCATTGGCTAACAGGTTCAATGGATTGTTCAGCAGAACAAGTCAAGGTATTAAATTAAAAAGCTTAAAATGGCATTGGATGAAATGTGTAATGATTCAGTAAGTCATAAGAAGTTTCTTAAAAAGAGTTTATTTTTAAACTGCAGCCCTGACTTACCCATGTAATGCATAAGGAGCACACAAGTGAAAAATAAAAAACAGGATTCACAATTCCAAAGCAGTTGCTTTGGGTCTTGTGAACAAAAACCAACAACTGAAAGCTTGCTCACTAGAGGACAGTCTTCCTCTGTGGCATGTGAGCAGACTAAATATTTTCTAGTGTACAGAAAAATGAGGCCCATATTAATACTACTGCTACAGATTATAACAATTGGAAGACAATTGATAGTGGATGTTAAGATATCTATATGTAGATGAGTAAAGCTGAGAAAAATCTCCAGCCTGCAAAGGATATGCAGCTTGTTTTAGAAAAAGGCAGTGATCATTTTATCAGGGAAGCTTATAACTAAACTGAAGGTGAACAGAAATGGAAACCAAAACTATGCAGAAAAAACCGGTGCAAAGAAGGTTTTCATTCAGGCAAGATGGAATAGGGTTCAAGTAACAGGGTACTACAGGACTGCAGTGCTGGTAGGGCATGAATTAGATCAGTGTTTCCCAAACTTTTTCAGCCCGCAGCACACTTACATGACCCCCACCCCCCACCCCACAGCACACCAACTAACCCGGGGTGGGGAGAGGGACGGTAGCGAGCAGCTGAATGCCACAGATGAGGAGGTGGCGCAACTCCAGCCAAAAGTGCCACACCAGTTGGGAAATGCTGAATTAGATAGCTTGTGGCAAAATGAGAGAAGATAAAGCATGTTAATGTTAAGAGCAAGAAGCTGAAAAGCTGTTGTGGCAAAAAAAAGTAGGAGCCCATCTAGGGGCAATTCAGAGGCTGGCAGTACTGTCAAGACTGAGGTCAATAGAAGGCACAAGGTGATATGCAAATCAAAGAAAAGGTCTGCTGATGACCCTGTAGAAAGAGTTAAGCAGCACAGAAAAATGCAAATGCAGAAAGTCTTCCATGGGATTTCTGTGGAGGTAAAAGAAAGGAGGTACATGAAATTGCAAAGGTGTATAGCTACACAGTATTATGACAAGATATGTTAACTGCAACAGCTACAAATTGTTCAGTGGTCTCTCCATGTCCTTGTACATGCCTTCCTCCAAAACAGAGTTAGACGCCTGGGAGCAGTCTTCCATTCTGTCTACTTTGGGAGTCCGAGAAACATGGTGCCATTAACTTCCATGGCTTGGACCCTCAGGATACACAAATTCCACTTAAAAACAGCACTAAACCATTTTTATTATCCAGTTATAAAAACTATGGGTGATATGACAGCTTGATATTTAAGCAGTTTGCCTTCTCTGGAGTCATTGTTCTCTTTGAATCCTCTTTTGCTGACTACATTTCTGTGCATCTAAACCTAACCAAATAAACTCAAGTGTGAGGAACGTTGCAATAACCACTCAAGTCATTGCACGTTTGGCTGGGAGGGGAGTTATTAATGTTCCTAACGCTTCCACAACCAGGCATCTGAGCAAAAAAGTGCAGTTCAATTGTCACTTCCCAGCCCTTGCAAGTCATAGATCTCTTGCAAATACTTTAATTTTCCAGTAATTTCATCTACTTTAGTGATAAATGTTACTAGCAAATAGCTGAGTCCAAAGAAGAAGATAATTACTTTTAAAGGGGAGAGGGGTTGTAAATAATGTAATAAAGTTAAAAAAAAAAAAAAAAGTTAGGGGGGAAAAAACAAAAAAACACCCCAATCTTTTCATTTTGGAACTAAATGTATCTAATTCTCAGTGTATAACATCTTACTAAAGAAAGGGAAGGAGAAACACCTTTTTCAATGTCCCTTCCCTCCAGAGCTACCCGCAACCTACACTCAACTCAGAGAAGCTCACTGCTAGCCTAATAATCATAAGCACAGATTTAAATTGAATAATTCTCTTTTCTCCATTGACATATCCCTTTCCTATTTTAGGATTTAGAGGCTGATCCCCTACAGGTTTAATAGGACTATCCTCCTAAAGGTGTCCTAGTTATTTCAGCAACTGTTCCCGAGAAGAAAGTACCCCTAAATGTGCATAAGGGAATCAAACCGACTCGGAGAAAGCTATGCATCATTCTAGCCTGCAGGACTGATCTGCAATCACATATTCAGCGAGTGCTACTGGTCATTTCCATTTGTTCGGCTATTTGATCTGACTGATGAGTACTGTCATGTCTGCCCTTTAAATACTGCTTCAGAGTTCAGGCTCAAAGTAAAAAGTTCACAGCTATAAAAATCAACCACTTCAACCGTTTCAAAATGGATATCAAAAGATACATATAAAAAGCACGGAATTTCCAACATGGCACGATACAGCAAATTATACAGTGTACACAAACAAGTTTGTTCATTTCAGAAGCTAAGAATTCAGATGTATAATGGTGGTATTTGTTATCTAGAAAGCAAACTATCAAAACTTTCAAAGAAAGACAGGAAATGTCTTTACAGGCACATAGTAGCAATCTTACGTTGTTTGGCAGGTAAGTTCTTTGGAATAGGAGCCTTCCTTTATACATGCTCAAGTATCTACACATGCAATTAATACAAGACAATAAGCTCTGGAGCTTGAATGTCCAGTGTTTGAATGTGTGCCAGGAACCGCAGCACATTGAGCTGGGTCAGAGCAGCCCTAGCTGACATGGAGTTCTGGGGGTCAGCCTGCCAGCCTGGAGCTGCTCCAACCCAGCTCAACATGCTGCAGAGGGGTTAATCTGGGGCATGAAGATGCTCCAGTGTGGGGTTACCCAGAAGGCAGCCCTCACACTTAAGCACCCCTATGCCCCAGCCAGCTGGGGCAGCATATACATGTATGCTGCTGCATGGTAAAAAAACAAAAAACAAACTCTGAAGCAGGATAGTACTTGTATTTACAAGTACTTTTCTAGTGAGGAATTAAATTAGTTTCCTGCAGCCTAATAGGGAGTATGTGAGATGTTTACTGTGAAACTAATTAATCTACTCTGCAGTAAGCAGCTCATGTAAATGTGTCCTTTGAGTAACACTCCTTGTAGAAGCTATAGTTGCATCTACACTGACAGGATTGACCTTAAGCATGTCCTTTGGGACACATGCACCAACTATATATATGTTAATGCACAGATTAACCATTCAGTAAAGTCCACTCAACTGCTTTAACAGTTCACTTGGAGTTTAGAAGTGCTACTGAACTTCCAAGTAAGAGGCCAACCTCACCACCACTCATCTACTGACCTATTTGGAAAATACCCATGTCCAAGCCTCAAGCAAAGCAATTACTTGTTCCTGCTCTTACTCTTCAGCACCCCTTTTCTTTCTGCTGCCCATAAGGAGAAAGTAGTAGTCTGCACACTGGTTCCTAGATGGATTCTACCTCATATATATGCCAAGTTATCCTGCAACATCTGAGTGTTGCGCATGAGAAATAAGCACAATATGCATGGTTTTAGCGTGGGCTACAAAGTCTGGTATAAATGGTAGACAGTTCAGGTCACCATCTGATTGAGGATAACCTAGCAATAGTGATAAAGTAGCTTAGTGATGATGGTACACCAGTATTTGGTAGACTAGGCCAAAGCTGGAAAAATAATGTGATTTTCCATTTTATGGCCAACTTCTGTTTGGGCTGTCCAAAAATATTCTCTCCCCTTCTTGAAGAAAAAGTTAAAATGTACACATTTCATTTGACCCCAAATTAAACCTTAAAAACCAAATCCTTTTGGATTGGGTGGGATATAACTCACATAAATAAAATAAGTAAAATAAATAAAGTTGTATTTGAGTCATTTAATTTTTTTTTTTTTTTAAAAAAATGGGTCAGTTAAAAAAAAAAGTATCACTTTTAAATCAAACATTTCAAAGCAATATATTTTGATATTTGAGGTGTCTCTTCCTCCCCCACCCCCACTTTTTTTTAGTGCAGGCTGTTTGCACAATTTGACCTGAATATGCAAAATAGTTTTGCTCACCCACCAGCATGTTTTTGAGCAAATGCATTGTCCAAGCAATTAATTTTCATTTAGCCGTAAACAGCTTAAAGTTGGTGACCAAAATTAGACAGCCTACAGAAAATTGAAGGTGGATATATTGCTCATAAAATGCTCTGGGATCCTACAGCATACACTATTCTGATTTGAAATACTGGATGGTATTTTACAAGGGTTATTCTTTTGTATCCAAATAAAATGGTATCAACTGGCTCGTGAACAGTAAAGACTACCTAACTTTGGAATTTTGAAGCCTGGCCCTTCCTTGCATCTATGATGCCTCTGTTGCAAAAAAGATGGAGAACAGAGAGGAAACTGAAGTGTAGAGACTTGGGAACTCTGTTAAAAAAAAAAGTGTGAAGAGGAACACTGAGGATGACCTTGACATCTGCTGTTTGTGTTGTGGAAGCACAGGGAAAGATAGAAGAATGGTGCTGGCAGGAGTATTAGTAAGGAAAGAGGAACAGTGAAAAGAAAAGGTTGATTATTTGATGGCCCCACAAGGCTGTACCTAACTTTTTACAAATGCTAATTACAGCAATCAACAAGTTTCTTTAGTGTGGACAAATCCCTAGATTTATGGAGCCAAGCAAGGTTTCTGAAATTAAATAACTTAAGGGTGGTAAAAGTGCTGACCCTGATCAATGTGGTTAAGTAAAGCCTACACACACCTGGCTCCAAGCTCCTCTGGCTTCCTTTTGCTCCCCTCACCACTCAGCTGAACAGCAAGGGCAGCAATTTAAGTGCCAGAGGGACTGGGAACCAGGTATATGGAGGCTTTCCCCAGCCTGGTTCCTAGTTCCCAGGTCCCTGCTCCCCCTTGCTGCCCAGCAAAGTGACAGCACAGTGACTCAAAACCAAGCACCTGTTAAAGTCACTACTCTGCCACATAGCTAGATAGCAAGGTGGCAAGGGGAAGCCAGAGAGAGCCAGGTTATGGATGCTTTCCTAGAGCCTTGCTCCTAAATACCAGCTTTTTAAGTCACTACCCTGCCATTCAGCTGGCTGGTGTGGGTGGCAATGCAAAACCAATGGACGCCAGCAAACCCTCTTGCTTCTCCCCAAAACTGGGGACTGCCCAGTTTGGAGAAGAGGTAGGGAGCTGTGGCTGCTACTCCCCTCACCTTGTCTATGTAGTGGGGAGTAAGACAGCAGCTGCCCCCTAAGCCATCTCAAGATGGGTGTGACTGGTTTCAGGAAGACAGGAGCCTTTCCCCCACCCCCAACTCCATTCTTCCCAGTCCCCTAGGTGTTCCAAGCATATAGATGTTCAGTCTCCCAGGAAAAAAAATTCTCCCAGAAGCAATTAAGTCCTGATCGTGTCAAGTTATTTTTCTCCCAGAGTGACCATTTTTGCAATGGGACAAAAAGCCTAACTATTCATACACTTTTGATTTCTACCAGGAGCGCAACAATTCAGCCAATAGAAACTGAACTTGTGCACCTGTCCCTAGGCAAAAGGTTGGGCAGTCACAGCTTAGAGACTAAGGGTACTTGTCCAAGTACTCAGCATTTAGTCACTAAAAAATGTTCCTGGTTTAAATTTTCTGTCATAGTTTAAAATGGCTAGATGAGTGTCCCAGAGGGACACAAGTGGAGACCCTGGAGCACTCACCTGCAGCAGGACCTGAGGCAGGGCTGACCTGCCCAAAGAAAGAAAGGAAAGGCCCAAAGATGGGGCTCACTTACCATTTTCAGGAGTAATGGAGCTGCACTGAGATGAACCTCTCGTGCAGTCAGCCGCTTTTATTTCCAGCTGGGAATGGCGCCAGCCATTGACACAATCAAGATTCACCACCCAGCTGATTTAAAAGCCGGTGGCAGAGAGATGGAGGGGGGAAGCAGCAAAAACAGAGCCAGATGGCCTGGCTGCTCCCTGGACTGCACCAAAGCTGCACTGGCAGCTCTTCAGGGAGTCAGACAGAGACCCACTGGAAGGGTCCTGGCTTCACTGAGCGGACCAACCACCTGGCTCAGCAGGGAAGCCAAGTCAACAGGGACGGTGTCGAGGGAACTTGAGGGTCCATGGACACTGGCTCCATGAGTGGGGTGGGCTGAGGCCCTGTGCCCCAATTATTCCTTTCTTGTTTTTTTGTATTGGTGTTGTGTGGGAGGCTGTAGAGAGCCCAAGCCAGAGAGTGAGCTTCCAAGTGACCTTCTGAGTCAAGAGGGGAAAACAAAGGCAGCACAGAGGATTGCTACGCCTCAAGAGGAGAGAGGATGCATCAGCAAGGACAGTCCTGTGTCCCATAGTTATCCAAGGCAGAGGGACGATGAAGACAAGCAAGGAAAAGAAGAGGGAGGTGACAACAATGAATAAACAATGGTGAACCCAGCATTCATCCCGGCCTGGGAAAAGGGTTCAGGCTAGATGATGATCTGTTCAGGTCCCTCCTGACCCTAGCTACTATGAAACTACTCAGAAGACTGGTCAGCAACCCATCACCTGGCCATCCTAACGGCTGGCATATAGCTGGGGTTTAGGGAAGGTGGAGCCCCAAGAATGCCTACCAAGGGCAGCACCCAGCCTGCAAGGAACCCCACCACTGAAAAAACAAAACAAAACAGAAAGAATCTTGTGTCTCCTGTCTGTTGTTTATATCCTAACATCAAAAAGCAGGATTTTTTCTCCAAAGCTAAGAACCAGCCTGGGGTTATCAAGGTTGATTAAGATTCCTTGGCTACCAGGGGTCCCCATGCCCAGGACAGCTTCCCCCAAAGTGAGGTTGGGGGGTCTGTGATCAGCCTATTCCACCTTCCCCCCACCCTTTCACCACACAGTGGCCAGCATAAGCTAATACCCCCAGCCCCATGTAGCAGGGGCATGGTGTGGGTTGAGGTGAAGAAAGAAACAGCCCAGGCTGAATGAGAGGAATTTTCTTATCACTTAGTCTATTTTCATGTCAATCTTTTAACTGCTGATCATCATCACCTGCAGTCAACGCCCCTTCCCCTCAACCTACAACCAGATATTCCATCCTGTCCTCTAGCCCAAAGCTTGCCTCTCTTCTCTGGTATTCCTGCTCTTTCTAAGCCTATTTTTGTCCACTTCAGCATGTCCCCCGTCTCTCTTTGACCACCCTCTGCTTGCCATTGCTCTGCCTGACAGTCATACTGCTACATCTTTCTGGGAGCAGGGTGCTATGGCTCTGAGGAGTGCCGCCCACACAAACCCCACCCCCCAAATGTGTTCATGCCACAACTCCCAGGCCACTTTAGGGAGAGGAGAGTCATGCACCCTTGTAGAGGCTTGCTTCCTGCATTGCACCCAACCCTGGGATGCATCTCAGCCCTCCCCATACACTGTTACACCTCACAGCTAGGTCCCTCCTGGAAAGGACCATTACCTTAAGATTCCTCAACATAACCTGTAAAACTAGTTGAGTGGCTCTGGCCAAGTCTATTTACATTTGAGTAAACCAACCTACCAACTCTATTTATATTTTCACAGACATTGTGCTGCATTTTTTAGCTTCTTTCATTTTTTGGAGTCTCAGAACAGTAGAGACTCCCTATGCCTGAAGAAGGGTGATTGCACCCAAAAGCTTGCCAAGAACTTTTTTCCAACTATTGAGTTGGTTTAATAAAAGATATCACATCTACTCAAAGAACTTTGCCTGCCTATGTCCTTAGACAAACATAGCTATAACTGAAGCCTCTGTGGTTTTTCTGGAAGTTGGCCGTGTTTGGGCTGGGATTACTGCTGGAAATTCTACATAGTCCAGCTCATGTGGTCATGGGTGTCCAAGAGAGTCCTCCAGTGTGGCATGGCATGGGGTAGACTAGCTCTGGGTGTTACAGCCATATATAACAGTGCATGGGAATGGCAGATATGCACCCAGCTCTGGGGTGTAACAGCTGCATATAAGAGTGTATGGGGAGGGCTGAGATACAGCCCAGAGCTGGGTGCAATGGCCACATATAACAGTTTAGCACAGCCCACATGATACACTGCCAGTGCCCTTCACTCCTGATCCGCCACCCCCTACCCTCCCAGAAGCAGTTTGCAGAGTCCTGGAGGGATCAAAACCCCAAGCTTCAGGCAGCAGCTCGGGTCCTTTCCAACCCCCCTCTGGCATGAACCCGGGCAGTTCAGTGTGCAAACAGCACATGGAAGATCCCTGAGGCACTATAGCCTGGAGTTGCAGGTTAGGGACCAAGCAAAGATAGCTCAGTGGTAAAGCTGCTGCCTGCGACATGGGAGACCTGGATCTGGCTCCTGGCCAAGACACCAGTGGGTTGAGTTACTTGCAAAAGGGAATCCTCACTGGGGAGTGGGTTTCCCCTCACCTGTTTTACCCAGCCCAACTGGGGTGCCTATGCCTCAAATTCTGTGGGATCTGCTCCTCATATTTTTGGGAAACCTTCTCCCCCATTAAGTGGCTACCCCTCCCATAACACACTAACACCTGCTAAATCATTTCCATTAGAGAGGGGGTACCTCATCTGAGTACTACCCAGGTTACATTTACTACCCGGGCTACCCCTAACCCTCCCAGCCCTGCCAGTCCCCCTCATTCTTGACCTGCTCCCCTCCTCCCCAGCCCTGCCAAGCCAAAAACTCAGTCCAACAAAAATTAATTTTAATTAGCCTGAGTCTTGAACTGCCTGACCCATAATAACTTGATCTTTGTCACGAAGTATATGCAAGCATGGAACAATCCAAAATAAATAAATAAATAAATAAAATAAATAATATTTCATTAATCTGAACCTTGAACTGACTCACTAGTAACAGTTTGCATGATTAGCCGCTGGAGTCTTGTTGAAGTATTACAATAGAAACCAATGGATTTCTAGTGATTTCCGTGGATTTACACATGAACCCAAGAGCCACCTGATGGTGCAATAGGTGCTAAGCAAGGGGGGTGGGAAAATAATCACACATTTTCAGGAATAAGTCAGATCCACATTACAAATTTGAAATGATAAAAATAACCCTCCTGGAAGAAATTCATTAGGTGAGACTAAAACAAGCAGGTGGCTGCTTGGTTTATCATTCTATATTTTTTTTCATGATACTTTATTAAGCTGATAATGTGGATACACAGACATGATTTAGCTAGCTTAATGGTGATTTTTTTCCTATGTCCACATGACAAGTGTAACATGGAAAAGAGAGACATCACATGGACAAGCACCCTAACCGATTCAGAAAGGCATGAGTTGTGATAGGCAACAGTGTGCTTCTAGTTGTGGAAGCCTCCTACTGTTTCTGGCAGCAGCTCTGATTTATCATACACCTTGCCCTCAACATGACAACAAAGCTGCTTCCTGTTTTTCATATTCATAGTGCTTAGAGTCAGAAGGGACCTAAACAGATTATCAGGTCCAACCTCCTGCCCCAGGCAGGAATGGGTGCCAGGGTCATATCACCCCAGCCAAATATCTGTCCAGACTCCTCTTGAAGAGCCCCAAGGTAGGAGAGAGTACCACCTTACTTGGGAGCCCATTCCAGAGCCTGGCAACCCTAACTGTAAAGTAATGTGTCCTGATGTCCAGCTTGAACCTTCTCTCTAACAATTTGTGGCTGTTATTCCTAGTAACCTGTCCTGTTACCACATTACAATTTTCTTGCGTCCACGTGACAAAAATCACCATTAGCTAAACAGCGTCTGTGTATCCATGTTGTCAGCTGATTTTATCATCTTAGATATTTTTTATTGTGGTAATTTATAACACCTCCAACACATTTTATTTTTAGCTCCTGAATTTCTTCCATGAAATCCTATTTTCATCATTTTAAGTTTTCAACATGGATCTGACTTACGCCTGAAAACATGATTTTCCCTACTTTGCAATTATTATACCACCAGGTGCTGCTTGGATTCCCTCGGTAATCCATGGAAAGCCATTGAATCTCTATCATAATACTTCAACAGGACTCCAGGGGCTAATCTGGCACATTTTTACTGGTGATTTAGTTCAAGGTTCAGAATAATGAAAAATACATCTTTTTTAGATTCCAAACAAAAATTGTTCCCCGTGTTCACATGTACTCCGTGGCAAAGATCAAATTGTTACGGGTCAGGCAGTTCAACACTCAGGCTAATTAAAGTTACTTTTTGTTGGACTGGGACTTTGGCAGGGCTGGGTGGGGTGGGGGAGGGAAAGGAACAGGACAGGAGTGAGGGGGACCGGCAGGGCTGGGTGGGTAGGGGTAACCCAGGTGGTAAATGCAACCTAGGTGGCACTCAAATGAGGTACCCCCACTTCAATGCAAGGGACTTATCGCATAGTTAGTGTGATATGGGAGGGATAGCTGCTTATGGGGGAGCAGCTCCTCAGCAGCTCCTATCCCCTATAGAGCCAAGACCAATTGGAACATAACCATATATGGGTTTAATAGAGAAAGAACAGGGTGGAATATAACACATGTGGGGGGCAAGGAGAGATAATGGTACCCCACCCCCTCTGGGCACCCGGAAGAGTGGGGGGAACCAGGGGAGACAAAGGGGTCTTAGGTAAACATACACATATAAACAGAGACAAATCAAAAGCAGACTTGAGGCACAGGTTTCCAAAAAAATATGAGGCACAGATCCCACAACATTTGAGGCATAGGCACCCCAGTGGGGCAAAGTAAAAGAGGTGAGGGGAAGCCCCCCCCCCCACTCCCTGGGGGGACTTCTTTTGCAAGAAATTCAACCCCGTGGTGCTTTGGCCAGGAATCAAACCCAGATCTCCCTTATGGCAAGCAAAAGCTGTACTACTTAGCTATCAATGTCTGGGCTAGTGAATCCAACTCCAGGCTCTAGTGCCTTCATGATCCTCCATGTGCCATCTGCACTGAGCTACCCAGCTTCATGCCAGAGGGGGGTTGGAAAGAACCCAAGCTGCCACCTGCAGCTCAAGGCTTTGATCCCTCCAGAACCCAGTGCACACCACTGCTGGGAGGGTCAGGGGCTGCAGACCAGGAGTGAAGGGGCCTGACAGTGTATGGTAAGGGCTGTGCTAAACTGTTATTTGTGGCCATTGCACCCAGCTCTGGGCTGCATCTCAGCCCTCCCCATACACTGTCATATGCAGCTGTTACACCCCAGAGCTGGGCACATATCTGGCATTCCTATGCACTGTTACATGTGTTTATTGAACCCCAGAGCTAGACTACCCCATGCCATGCCATGCCACACTGGAGGACTCTCTTGGACACCCCTGACCACATGGGCTGGACCAGGAAGTGTTTCCAGCAGTAATCCCAGCCCCCGCCCCCCAAAAAAACAAAACAAAACACCACACACCAAAAAACCCAGTTCCAAGAAAACCAGAAAACTAGAAAAAGAGAGGCATGGCATGGGGTAGCCCAAGAAAAAATTCCACCTCTAATCCTACCCCAAAAGAAATTCCTTATTTCAGCCCATATACTTAGTACAGTGGGCATAGGGGTGGGGGATGGTCAGTTGGCAGCCTGGCACTCACAAACTGTGCTTTGGGCTAGGCAAGACTCTGGCCAAAGATATCCAGGAGAGTCCCCTGGTGGCACACAGGCATGGTATCTGATGGCCCAGAAAGGATTTCAATCTGTAATCTCAGCCCAAAAGCCAGTTCCTTATTTTAAAAAAAATTAAGAATTAAAGAGTATGGTCACTGACTTGTCACGCTTTGGGGTGCCTCTCACTCTCAACCCCTGCTCCACAGCCCTGCTGCCCTCATCCAGGGCACCAGCCAAAAAGCAGCTTCATTAGAGCACTGTTAATGCAGACAAAACAATTCAAAGCGGGTCTCGGTTTTCGGTTGTAGCTGTGTTGGTCTAAAGACATAGGCAGGCAAGGTTCTTTGAGTAGATGTGGTATCTCTTATTAGACCAACCGAGTAGTTGGAAAAAAGGTTCTTGGCAAGCTTTCAGGCACAGTCACCCTTCTTCAGGCATAGGGAGTTTCTGCTGTTCTGAGACTCCAAGAAAAATGAAAGCTAAAAGTGTGGCAGGATGTTAGTGAAAATGTACATAGGGTCTGTACTCCAGGATTGGACCAGAGTCACTTAACTGGGTTTACAGGTTCTGTTGAGGAATCTTAACATAAATGGTCTGAGGCGGGATGGGAAGTGGTCCTCTCCAGTCCTACAGGAAGCACAGTATACAACAATCACACAGAAAACATGATCAGCCAAGCCACTACCCCTACAGACCTGCCAGCGCCCCTCACCCTCCTCACTCCTGCTGGGGTGGCCCTAGCTCTTGGGTGTAATGGCCACATACAACAGTACATGGGGAGGGCAGAGATGTGCCCAGCTCTGGGGTGTAACAGCTCCATATAACAGTGTATGGGGAGGGCTAAGATGCACCCCAGGGCTGGGTGCAACAGCCACATAACAGTTTAGCACAGTCTGCTCCATAAACTGTTATACGTGGCCATTACAATCTAGAGCTGGGAGCAGGACCCAAGCTTCTCCAACAGCGCGTGACTCTCCTCTCCCTGCAGTGGCCTGGGGGTTGTGGCACAAGCGTGTGGGGGGGGCTGGTGGTTGGTGTGGGCAGCCCCTCCTGTCCCCCCAGCCCTGCCTGTATCCCTCACTCTGAACCAGAAGTCACCAGGCCTGTCAGTACCTCTCATTCCTAGAGAATCTGCACCCACTAGTCCAGCTGGTCCCCCTTACTCCTGACCTGCAGCCCTCTGCCCTTCTAGCCCCTCCCCCAAACCCAGCCAGTACACCTCACTCCCTACCTGTAGCCCCCTGCCCCTTCAGCCCAGCTGGTGCCCCTCACTCCTGACCCACAGCACCCTGCACTCCCAGAAAGAGGCAGCACTGTCAGGCAGAGCAATGGCAAACAGAGGGTTGTCAACAAGAGACAGGGATATACTGCTGGGGACAAAAGTAGGCTTAGAAGGAACAGGAATACCAGAGGCAAGCTTTGGGGTAGAGGACAGGATGGAAAATCTGGTTGTAGGCTGGGGGGATATGATTGCAGGCAATGATGATCTCCCAGCGCAGCAGTTAAAAGATTGACATGCAAATAGACTAAGTGATAAGAAAATTCCTCTCATTGAGCCTGGGCTGTTTCTTCCTTCACCTCAACCCACACCATGCCCCTGCTCATGCTGGCCACTATGGGGTGAAGGGGGATGGGACAGGGACTTGGAATAGGCTGATCATGGTCTCCCAACCCCACTTCAGGGGAAGCTGTTCTGGGCATGGGGATCCCTGGTAGCCAAGGAATCTTAAATCAACCTCAATAAGAGCCCAAGCCACCCCCATGCTGGTTCTTAGTTTTGGGGACAAATCCTGCTTTTTGATGCTAGGTTACAAACAGACAGGAGACAAGATTCATTCTGTTTTACATAAAAATTCCTGTAGTAATGTTTCCATTCAGGCTGTAGCCTGGGTACATGATACCCAAATGCCAACACACAGGGACCTGGTGCAGAGGAGAGGGGTAGGCAGCCAGACCCAAGCCTGGTCCCAAAGCAGTTCTGCCTCCTGCTTTTTCTGTGGGGTCTGCAGCCAGACCCTTTGTGTACCTTTGTACCCCACACCCAGCTCCCGGTACAACCAGCATGCAGAAAAAGCAGGAGGCAGAACTGCTTTGGGACCAGGCTTGGGTAGGGAGGCCTTTTGGGGGGGTCTGTACCACAGGCCTCCCAATGCCAATCCAGACTTTTGAGGGGGAGGCAGGCAGGCTCACTTTTGTGGACCTTTGCATGAAAAGACTTCTCTCCCCAACCAGCAGCAGCCTATGCAATGAGCAACAAGCACTGGAAAAAAAGCGGGAGGCTTTGCAGGGGAGGCAGGCCGCACTACCTATTGAACTCAACCCACCCTCCAAAATGTGTCTCTATCAAGCAAAACCATCAATGATTCTCCGCCAAAAAGTAACCTGGCACAACCCAAAAAAATAAATAAATAAACAAACCAACCAAAATATCAAATATTGTCCTAAAACCCCGTCTGGCAGTAAAGTAGTACTGAAAGGGTAGGAGGGTAAAATTGTTCTGATGTGCCCCCTAGCACATTTTACTAATTATAGCATTGTCACGGAGCAGGGTCCTAGGGATGGCAGTGATCTCCCCTAGCGCCCCCATACCGT